>NW_027411866.1:28586753-29186753 GCF_047663935.1 Musca autumnalis | reverse complement strand
CTCCTTTCGGATGACGTAAACTCCATTTTGTTGTTTACATACACACAAAGTGGTAGTAAGTCTGTAATTAATCCCCATGCTGAAAAATATGATAATTTTTTTTAATTTCTTCGGATGTGTTCTTATGTCTCCAGTGAACCACCTATGGCCTCTGTGGGTTTATGGTGCTTTAACACATCTAAACGGTGCAATATGCAAGATCTTCTTGGATGTTTTAGACAGAACTATCCAATATAAAAATAAATATACCGAATATTGTCGCTCAGGAACATCGAGGAACACTCTCGATGATCTTGATGGGAACAATAAATGTTTTCCTTCCAATGTTCATACTTACTTACTTACGTAGCTGGCCCATTACAGAACATTTGTTCCATAAGCCGAACTAAGACAAGATCTCAAACTCTCTCTATTTGTTGCTTCGCTTTACGGAATACCGTGCCTTGTCATCTCTTCTTCCACTTGTTTGCTTCATCGAAGCCTTGGTCTGCAAGTTCTGCGTGCACCAACATGTTGGACGTGCTTATACGTCATTTTAGCGGATTCATCATCGCTCATTCTTATGACATGGCCTAGACAACGCAATCGTTGCATCTCGATGCGTTTATCTATACTGGTGTCGTTGTATAGCAGATACGTCAACGCAGATTGATCCGTAGATCTTTCGAAGAATTTTTCTCTCAAACACACCAAGCACTGCGTTGTCTGCTTGCGCAAGTACCTAGGCTTCGAAACCATGCGTCAACGTGGGTAGTATCAGTGTTTTGTAAAGCTAAGTAGCATCTGTTGGCCAACCTATTCTTCTTCGTATTTCACAACTGATGTTGTTGGTTGTGTTTACGGCGGTGCCGAGGTAGACTTTACTCCTTTACTACCTCAAAATTATAGGAAACAACGTCAACAGTTGGCCCGATCTCTATGGGCGCATTGCGCGTCGACACCATCAACTTGGTCTTCTCGCCGTTTACCTCCAGACCCACTTTAGCAGATTCCCTTTGGACTTTTACAAAGGTGTCAGTTACTTCCTTTACCGATCGACCCATAATGTCAATGTCGTCGGCATAAGCAAGTAACATATGGCTGTTCATGTATATTGTTCCACTTCTTTTGACCTTCGCGTCGCATATGACCTTCTCCAGCAGGATGTTGGAAAGATCACACGACAGGCTGTCTCCTTGTCTGAAACCTCTTTTGGTAATAAACTCTTCAGAGAGGTTCTTTCCTATTTTAACCAAGGACCGAGTTTCAGTTAATTTCATTCTACAAAGCCGAATGAACTTTGCAGGAATACCAAAATAAGACATGGCTTTGAACACCTTGGAACGTATAGGGCTGTCGAAGGCTGCATTATAATCGACGAAAAGATGGAAGGTGTCGATCTGCATTTCTTGGGTCTTTTCTAGGATTTGTCTCAAGGTAAATATCTGGTCAATGGTGGATTTTCCCAGTCTAAAGCCGCACTGATAGGGTCCAATATCACGGTGCTCTTGAAACAATTTTAAATGGAAGGTGCTTACACCTGGGAAGTTTTTGCGGATTCTGAAACTACAATGTTCATAGATGAGAAAAATCGAAAAACAAAAAAAATCGCCGGAGCGCTTTTTAAATAAATCGCGATTTAAGTTGACATTTTTATGGGTTGTTAAGGTTTTCACGATTTTGCTTAGAAACCGCAAGTCCTATCAAAATTGGACTTAAGAAAATATTGTAGCTATGAAAATTCTCTACAAGATTGATCTCAATGGTATTCTCGCCGGTTTTACCGTTTTTGAGATATAGAAGTTCAAATTGGGACAATTCAAATTCAATTCAATTCTGAATCGCCCCCTTATAAAACTATGTCATGACTGCAAATTCCCAACTTAAACTTATATATCTAAAAAAATGGTACAACTTAGGATAAGTTACTTAAGCCAGTCTTGTAGAGAATTTTCACAGCTGAAAGATTTTCTCAGGTCCCATATCGCTAAAACTTACCGTATTCAAGCAAAATCGCGAAACCCTAACAAAAAAACCTAAAAATGTAAACTGAGCTTCTTTATCTCAAAAATGGTACAGGCTGGGAACAAATTATAAACGTCAATCCTGTAGGAAATTTTCACAGCTACAACATTTTCTTTAGCTCCATTTCGATTGGACTTGCGGTTTCCAAGCAAAATCGTGAAAACCTAAAATACACCTAAAAATGTGAATTTTGACCGCGATTTATTTAAAAATCCCTACAGCGATTTTTTCTTGTTTTTGGATTTTTCTCATCTGTGAACATTGCTGTTTCAGAATTCACAAAAACTTCCCCTGTGTAAGCTGTTTCCATCAAAAGTTAGTTAAGGCGCACCCATCATGACATTGTTTTATTAGGCGGCGATACAGAATTGAATTGAATTTGAATTGTCCCAATTTGAACTTCTATATCTCAAAAACGGTAAAACCGGCGAGAATATCATAGAGGTCAATCTTGTAGAGAATTTTCATAGCTACAATATTTTCTTAGGTCCAATTTTGATAGGACTTGCGGTTTCTAAGCAAAATCGTGAAAACCTAAACAACCCCTAAAAATGTCAACTTAAATCGCGATTTATTTAAAAAGCGCTCCGGCGATTTTTTTTGTTTTTCGATTTTTCTCATCTATGAACATTGTAGTTTCAGAATCCGCAAAAATTTCCAAGGTGTAAGCACCTTCCATTTAAAATTGTTTCAAGAGCACCGTAATATGCCAAATACTATCTTATATGGAATAGGGAGCAGACTTATGCCCCTGAAATTGGAGTACACGGTCTAACCTCCCTTCCTGTGGACTGGACATAGGATGCTCACGTTCCAATCGTCGGGTACGCATTCTTCCTGCCAGATGGTGCTAACTAGCTGATGCAAACACCTTATCAGCGTGCCGCCTCCGGTTTTGAACAGCTCGGCTGGCAAGCCATCGGCTCCTGCTGTCTTATTATTTGATGTTTTACTCTTTGGTAGAACTTTCGGACTTCATTCCGGCTCCTGTACATCTCAATTTTTTTCACACTCCCGCCTTTCCATTTCTCTCTTTTTTCCTGCGGAGAAGTCGTTTCTTCTCTCTCCTTTTCTCCCGATACCTCTCTCGTGCGCTACGCGTTGCTACTGATTGTAGAGTAGCCTATATGCAGCATTTTTCTCTTCGGTAGCAGCACGACACTCCTGGTCATACCATGGATTCCTTGGTGGAGGTCTCTGGTATCCAAGTATGGATTTTGCGACTGTTTGCATGGAGTGGGCAATATTTTGCCATTGTGTTGTTATGTTATCGGGACAAGGAGTGCAATTGGGCTAGTTGAGTGGAATATGCTCTGGCTATCTGTTGCGTTTGCAGCTGACCGATGTCCAACTTCCGTGTTGTATCTGTTCTTGCTTTATTTGCAACGTTTAGACGGGTATGTACCTTTGGTGCAATAAGCTAGTGGTCCGAATCTATGTTTGCTCCTCGGAACAATCGTACTTCCAACATTCTCGATGAATGTCTTCCATCTATCACAACATGATGAATTTGATTATTTGTTCTTTGATTTGGAGACAGCCAGGTGTCCTTATAAATATGGAAAGTCTAATCAGCCTCATACCATTGTCAGATGTTTCACTGTGGAGACAGAATTTCCCGACTGTTGGGCCAAAGATATTCTCCTTTCCAATTTTGGCATTAAAATCGCCTGGAATAATTTTAATGTTATGGGCAGGGCAACGGTCATAAGTTTCTTCTAAGCGCTCGTAAATTATATCTTTGGTCTGTTCATCCTTGTCTTCAGTGGGAGCATGAGCGCAAATAAAGCTGATGTTGAAGAATTTTGCTTTTAATCGAATTGTAGTGAGTCTTTCATTAACTGGGGTGAAGCTGGAGACCAGATGTTTTAATCTCCGACCAACTACAAATCCTCAACCAAATTCATGCTTTGTGTCATGGTAGTTATAATACAGTGCGTCACCTTTAGGTGTTGTTGTGACGCCTTTCCCAATCCATCTTATTTCCTGTATGGCTGTAATGTCGGCCTTGTACTTTTCAAGTACATCTGCCAATGCGTAAACTGCACCTTCTCTATAAAGAGTGCGAACATTCCAGGTGCAGATTCGCATATCATGGTCCTTAAAACGTTTGCGGGGTTCGTAAAATTTAGAGGGGTCTGTTGTTAGCAACTTATCACTTATCAAAAATAAGGGTTCTGTAGAACGGGAATAATTGCGAATTGTCAAAAAGATTGCTAAGTGCAAATTGAAAGTTGATAAGTTGTTTCGTGGAATAGGGCCCCGGTCCCCCTTTTGATATAGCCCTCATAGAACAGCTCCGCCTGATTTTTGGTATTTTCAAGGTTTTAGTCTCATTTTCACACTGAAAAACTTCTTCGAAACTAAAAAAAGGTTTTTATATAGCCCCCAATAGAACGGTTTCTCCTTGTTTTTAATGTCGTTATCACACCGAAACGGCTTACAATTAGTATTTAGTCTTGTTGGGAGACACAGAACTTTTCCTCGGAAATTTTTCATTACAGGTCCACGTTTTCTTATAGATTTACGGCATTTTCAGTGTTTTAGTCGCGTTATTCTACAGAAATGGCTGCAATTTAATCTTCAATAGAGAAACAAAACTTTCTGCTAAAAAATTTTCAATACAGGTCCAAATTTTGATATAGCCTCACAAACGTTATCCCCCTATTTTGGGTATTATTGATCTTCAATAGAGCAACAAAACTTTCTGCTAAAAAATTTTCAGTACAAGTCCAAATTTTGATATAGCCTCACAAACGTTATCCCCCTATTTTCGGTATTTTTAAGGGCTTTGCCGCATTATAACACCGATACAGCTGAAAATTGGTATTAATCTTCATTGTCAATACAAACCCAGGTTTTGATATAGCACCCATAGAACGGTGTACGGATACACCCGAGTTTCGGCACTTTTACAGTACAGGTCGACGTAATTTTCAGTGTTTTAGCCGCGTTGTTCTACAGAAATGGCTGAAATTTAATCTACAATAAAGCAACAAAACTTTCTGCTAAAAAATTGTCAGTACAGGTCCACAAACGCTATCCCCCTATTTTCGGTAGTTTTAAGGGTTTTGCCGCATTATCACACCGATAAAGCTGAAGATTGGTATTAATCTTCCTTGTCAGTACAAACCCAGGTTTTGTTATAGCACCCATAGAACGGTGTATGGATACACCCGGCACTTTTTCGGGAGTTTTGTTTTTTTTGGGTATTCTAGCCTCTTCTCCGTACAAAAAATATCAGTAATTCGTTATTTAAGGTTACTGGGGGTCAGATAATTTGTCTAAGAAAAATTGATGACATATGTCCACATTTTTCCGACCAAAGTAGCTCTAATATGCAATTTAAAGTTTCTATTGGTTTAAACACTTATCCACAAAAATTTTAAGCATACCGATATTTCTTCAGTTAGCCCTTCTCTTAATAACAAGCCTTGACATGATGGAGGAGCTTAGTACATTCCATATTACTTCAATACAACTCATCGTGAAAGTTATAAAAAGTTCGGAACTTAACACCGTTCTTACTTGTTTGAATTGTTATTACTCAGCATAGTTGACTTTCTTTTTGTTGTCAATTTCTTATATAATTACTTTGTAGTGTAAAAATGTCAATAAATTATGCTACCTCGTTAAAGGAAATGATGTGCTCATACACAAAAAACAATTGTATTGCAAGTTAAGAAGAAATTGTAGAATGTTATTATTTTATTTAAAGAAATTAATTAATAACGTCCACACTTACTTTATTAGAATTAATATTTAGATTTTGTATTAAACAAGTAGATTTGTCTTTTTCTTATTTTCTATTTTAATCGTTGTCAATAAAAATGCCAATAGTTTTGTTTTTCATTATTTTTAATTGAAAGCAAATACTTTGAATATGTTGTTAGTGTACATAAACTTAGAGAAGAAATATGCAAAAATTGAGTGAGTAATAGGAGTTTTGGTTGTAAAGGAATATTTTGAGAGAAAATCATATCATTTTTTAGTAGGAAAATTTTTGTATTTTTTAATATATATATAAATTAAAGATATATGATTATCATTAACATTGTTAGGGATAACCATATACAGTTTATAGTAGTTGTTATATAATTTTGCAATTTTTTCACAAGGAAAATTTAAACAATTTTCTTTCCAAATATATATTTTTCGATATTTAAACAAACATAATTCATATTTATTGTTGCTTTGTAAAGCTCTGCCCTAACCCCACAAATTCCCCAAAAATAACAAAAAAAAAAAAAGTAAATAAAGCAATAAACGCCACTAATGTTTCCTAAAGAAAAATCAAAGTATTTGCTTGTTTTATATAAACGATTTTTAATTAATATTTATATATTTATAAAAAGCTCAATATTTATAATTGTAAATCGTGGTTTAACTTAAAGGAATTTCTTGTAACAAAAGTAATTGTTTGTAGTCACTTTAATTAATCAATTGAAACAATAACATAAAAATATGACATGACATTAATAAAAAACATAAAATACAAATTTTAAGTAGCAAATTCATCTACATACATAAATTTAATAAAAATAATCAATTAAAAATACCTACATATACAGAAAACACATTTTTTGAAATCTCATATTGAAATCGTATTAAAAAAAAAACAAAAAACATATATGGTTGTTGCTTAGCTTACATTTTTTTCTAGTATATAAGAAAGTATTTACAAAAAATATACATTAAAAAAATCATAAAATATTAACGTAAATAAAGAAAAATATTGTGGCAGATAGTACTAATGTCATCATCAGTTGTTATAACAAAAGAAAAACGAAAACCAAATGAAGCATATTTATCAAAAAAAAAAAACTTTAAGTAAAATTAAACACCAAATGGTTGTTAGTTTAGTAATTCATAAATGTAACATTTTTATTATGATTTAAATACTATTGTTTTATTAAGCTTTAATTTGTTTGACGTTTTTATAATATTAGTTTTCTATTAGAATAGTTATTACTATGATTTTTTATGTGAAATTTTATTTGTAAAATATTCCCATAATATTAGTTTTTTTTGTAGATACCGCAAATGTTTTCAAAGTAAAGGAACAGGAACAAAAAGTTTCCATTGTTTTCAAAACATTATCCTACTAACATTTCCGCTAAGCTATACACATCTGCAAAAATTGTGAACGCCTCAACCACTCCCAGTAAAAAATCTCATTACCAAATAACGGGTTCATAGAGTACTTTTTGGTAGCCATAACTGGTTGCAAATTTTCCCACTAACCTATTATTTTCACAAGGATATACATACATACGTACATATGTTCCCACAACATCCCTGAAGGGACAAGGGAGACTTCTCTCATATCAATGAGTGCACGCCGAGTCATATTAGCTCAATGATATGGGACCTAGTTTTTATAGCAGAGTCCGAACGGCGTGTCTTACACTTGTAGAGAAGTTTTTTGGGGCCACCGTGGTGCAATGGTTAGCACGTCCGCCTTGCACTCAGAAGGTCTGCGGTTCGAATCCCAGGCCAAGCAACATCAAAATTTACAACGGTGGCAAAATTCCCCCTCAGTAATGCTGGCGACATTTCCTGAGTACTTCAGCCATGAAAAACTTCTCTTTACAAGGATATGTCGCAAGAAATAAGTACCCAGAAAAAAATTGGGATGCATTTGAACTGAATAACACATTACAAAAGAATGTAAACAGGCTACCTTTTGCATTTTCAGTAGCATAAAACTAATGTTTTATTATTATTATACCCTACACCACTATGTGGGGAGGGTATTATAAGTTGGTTTTGGCCAAAAAGTTTGTAACGCATCCAAATAATGGTCATAGACCCATACTTATATATACCAAAATGAATGTCTGCCGGCGAGCTGAGTCGATCTGGCTATGTGTGTCCGTCCGTCCATCTGTCCATCTAAACCTTGTAATCACACTACAGGTCGGAATTTTCATCGGATCATCACGAGAGATAGAAGCCTATTGATGTTGGTGATGTCGAAAGTAGTCAAATATAAAATTAAATATTAATTATTTTGGATCAGTTCACCTTAAGTCATTTGGTATAAAAGCCAGATAGTTGAACACTTTCGTATCTCCATAAAAGAAATGTTTTCGAGTGAAATGATTAGGCACAAAATCTCGTTCAATTGAACGATCCCGATCACTGTCCTCGTTCAAAGACGAATGAGTAACATCATAAAAACCAACGTGTGAAATTAAGTATACGCAGTGAACGGTGTCAATTGAACGAGATAGTGATCCGGATCGTTCAATTGAACGAGATTGCCCAACTCTAGTGTAGTGTGATAAGCTACAAATAAGAAGTTCCCATGTTGAATTCCGGATGAGAGCAAAATGTGGAGTCTGCTGAAATCACCGTCCGACAATCAAAGGGCAAAATTTTTCAAAAAATATATTTTAAATACTTGCATTTATCGCACGATGCTGGTGTTGGTGTCAAATCAGAGAGGAGAATATTGACATTATATAATATTTATAAATTATTTCAATCAAGGATAACAAGGACATACAAAATTTTCTTGAAAAATCAAATTCTAAAAAATCCTGCAATTTTTGCCAAAAAAAAAACATTTATGTTGATATCCTTTATGTAGTGCAACCTTTCCCGAAATTTCAATATCCTAGCTTGGTTAGTTTTTTTATACCCTCAGTCTTCAGGCTAGAAAGGGTATATACACTTTTATACGGGCAAAATGTGCCTCATCGAAATAATGGCTTTAGACCCCAAATATGTTTGGGCGAAATGTGTTTCAGACAATTTGGAGTTGATTCAGCAATGTCCGTTCGTCTGTCTGGCTAGCTGGTGCGCACGATAACTCTCGAACGGATAACCCAATTCGGTTTTAATTTTGGCTTTCGTAATATTTTGTCCAAACTTAGTTTAAGTTCGAAGATGAGCTATATCGGTCCACTCCTTCCGGTACCTCCCCCACAAAAGTTCCAAAATGTTCGGAAAATTTGTGGGCATGATAACTCTTGAAGAGAGTAACCAATTTGGTCCATACTTTGCACATTTTGAAATTTCTACCAGGCTTAGATGAGGTTCCAATATGGACTCAATCGGCCCACTCCTTCGGGTACCTCCCACACAAAATTTCGGATAAGTTCAGTTTAGGACCTGCTCTCGAATCGCTTTGATTTTTTGCAACAACTTGTATTCACTTCCCTCCATACGACGGAAGAAGTTTCATCAGGGGCAAGTCCATACTTCCTGAGAAAATGGCCGGCAAGGTGCAAAAAGCCGCTACGACACCTTGTGTAGTGGTTGGAGCGCAAGATAACTCTCGATCGGATCTGTCGATTCGGTCCAAAATTTGGCCTTAGTAATATTTTATCAAAACATAGTTTAAATTCGAAGATGGGCTATATAGGTCCACTCCTTCAGGTACCCATAAAACTTCAAAAATGTTCGGAAAAATTTTGCGCACGATAACTCTTGAAGAGAGTAACCGATGTAATCTATACTTTGCACATCCTAATATATCTACCAGATATAGATCAGGTTCGAATATGGACTATATTTGTCTACTCCTTCTGGTACCTCTCATACAAAATTTCGGATATGTTCACTTTAAGACCTGCTCTGTGATCACTTTGATTTATGTTGAAGCGATTTGCATTCGCTACCTCCATTACGACGGTAAAAGTTTTTTCAAAGACAAGTCCATATTTCTTGGGAAAACAGCCCGAAAGGTGTAAAAAAACCCTTTTGTCACCATATGTGGCGGTCGAACTGTTCAACCGATTTGGTCCAACATTTGGTCTTCGTCATATTATACTCAAACTTAGTTTCATGGGCAATACCGGTCCACAATTTTCGGTACTTCTCCCCAATATTTAAAAAATGTCACTAAAATGCTAGGACGATATCACTTGAATGGGGCAACCAATTTGGTCCAAACTTTGGATCTCCTAATATTTTATAAAAATTTAGTTTCACTTCTAGAATGGCCCATATCGGTCCTCCCTTAGGGTACTTGCCCTACAAAAGTTCAACATTTGTGTCTTAGTGCAGTTAATTCCTAATCCACATTTTTGTCGGCAAGTTCAAATGTCCAAAAAGGACCACAAAATTCTGAAGAGACCTTAAATACATTCGATCTGTCCGGAGGTGAAAGTTTCGCTTCACATTGGCTGAGGGTACATATCTGTCGGCAAAGCCGACTGACACTTTTTTACTTGTTTAATAAATATTTACATGAAAATCTTCAAAGAAAACAAAACATTTTATTTTATACCATTGTGCGACATGAACAAAATTAAAAAAAAAAATACGAACAAACCATCACTTTCACTTTGGCGGTTATGAGCCCCTAAAAGTTATAGGCCTTGTTGTCAAAAGGGGTCATTTTGCCAAGCTCATTTTTTCTAAACCGCTAAGAATTTATTTTGCTCTCGGAGGCAATGTTGTAGCTCTTGTCTTAAAGAACTAATTTTGAACAGATAAAATCCACCAAACCTCATCTTCAATGTCAAAGTCGTCATGGTCAAATTTCCTTTATATTTCTTCTAGGATTTTGGTTTACAGATAAGGACCGTTCCTAGACAGTTCGTATATTCCAGAAAGTTTTTGACTGATATTCTTGCTACGTTATTGTTTGTGATTGTTTTCTTGAATTTTGAGCGGTTTAGTATCTATTGACCAGAACCATAGAAAAAAGGATGGGTTAGGTTAGGTAAGGTTGAAAAGTGGGGCGAATAATCGCCACATGCCCTGATGGACATGCACTTAAGCCAGAAGAAGGCCTGTTGTCCGGTCTAGACTAGATTTGCTTGAAGAAGGGGACTCTACCGTATTTTATTTAAGGAACTCGGTGCCCTTTACAAAATCTCGTAATTGCTTTAGGTCGTTTACAATAAACTGATTAAGATCTGGTATTGTGTCGTTCCCTAAATCCTGGGATCTGATGCGTGCGAACATTGGGACATTGGCAGAGAAAATGCTCTCCGCATGCCATGCATATGCTGTTGTCTGCACAATTAATCTTGTGCAGATGAGCTTGTAAACCCAGGTGACCTGTAAGAACACCTGTAAGTCTACTCAACTCTGCCTTACCTAGCAGTAATAGGTTTTTAGTTTTTTCCTCATTTGGGTATCCCCATAGGATTTATGTGGTTTTCCCTATTTCCTCTCTATTTCATTGGGGTTTTGTGGGCATTTTTTGCCCAAGTTTTTAACTCTAGACGAGACGCGTTCAGTGGCTTTGCGTTCTCTAAGTTTACTGTTGCTAATTCCCTTCCATTTTTTGCCAGAGAATTTGCTATCTCATTACCCCTATTCCCCGCATGTCCCGGTAGCCATATTATACGCACCGAGCTATGTTGAGAATATCTGTTGATAGAATTTATACAATTCAAGACTGTTTGTGATTTTACTGTCTTGGATGTTATTACTTTGATTGTAGTTTTACTGTCCGTAAGGACGTTTACAGTAGTTGGTCTCGTGTTAGCATTAAGCCAGTTCAGTCACTCTGTAATCGCTCGGATCTCCGCTTGATGGACCGTATTGTGATCCGGCAAACGAAGAGATATTTCGGTCTCTGGTTCTTCAATGAAAAGAATTGTTTCAGGTATACGGTCCGATACAATGTTATCCATTGACTCTCCCGTTCTTACCAGTAAACTGTTTTGATGGTAGGTTACGTGGACCTTTCTGATCCATTGCTTAAAGTCGTATAACTGCGCCGGCCGCTTCATACCTTATCTGGATTTCTATTGGGTGTATATTAGGCCGGGGCGATTTGAAAACTTTAATGGGCCCTTCGCGTTTCTGATTCCTGGGATTGAATCAGAAACGCTTTTTCAGACTTAAACCACTATAACTTAGCCATTTGTTAACCGATTTAAAACAGTAATAGCTTATTCAAAATATATTATTCACCCCTTTAAAAGGAAGAAGGATCAAAGGAAATCCGTTGTGGAAAAATTAAGATATGCCCGTTTAAATTTGAAAATATAAGAAACCCAGATATTCACTACTTTTACCGTTATAAAAAAATAAAACGAAGTGACCCAAACGAATTAAAGGCATTTCGTTCTCCATGGATCCCAACACGATGGAATTTTGCATCAGGACGCTTATTTTTCTGGTCAACTTTTGTAGCACAGTGCCATTTATCGACGTTTTCCGAAAAGTTTGCACCTTCTTCAGACCAAAACTGCATGAAAAAGCGTTCCAATGCTTTTGCGATGTATTAGAGAGTTCTTAATTACTGTCTTGGCTATAATTTTTGTCTTTGTGTTGGCTCGAAAATATCAATGGTTTGGCTGTTATATGCCAAGATGTCAAAAAAACGTAGATAAAAAACTTAAAGTCAAAATCGGGAGGCTCGATTTTCACCGAAGACATATGGTCCAGTAGACTTTTTTGCTCAGTTCAATCCCAGGAATCAGAAACGCGAATGGCCTATTAAGGTTTTTTCCTTCCACACAAATCGCCCCGGCCTAGTGTATATATAGAATAGTTACTAACGCCCTCGTAGGCGTTGTCCTCATTGTGCCGCTTACACTTAAACAGCACATTCGTTGGACTTTCTGTAGTATTTTAATATTACACTTTTTATCCATAGCTGTGCACCAGACTAACTTCGCTTTTGTATAGCCAGTGTGTCATCTTAGGATTAAGACCCCACTTGGAGCCTGTAGACCCCACTTGGAGCCTGTAGTCCTTCTAAAGGTTGACCAACATCTATAAGCTTTGTTAGCCCTCTCTTGAATATGATTTTTCCATTTAAGTTTATTATCCAGGATTACTCCCATATGTTTAACTTTATTGGAAATACAGACAGTCTTGTTTAGGAAAACTGGTTCTTAAAATTTTCCCAGTTTTGTTTTCCAAGTGAAAGACATATTTTCGTTTTTCCAGGCTTACGTTAAGACCTCTTGGTCTAGCCCAGTTGTACGCGAGTTTTAGGGCTGATTCAGCTCTTCTGTAACTTTGGATCTTACCCCTCAGAAGTATTATAACGTCGTCTGCATAACACACTGGGTCAAATCCCTTATCGATTAAACTCCTTAATAGGCTATTTATGGCAGTGACCCATAGGAGTGAGGATAAAATCCCCCCCCCCCCGGGGTTTTTCGTAGGCAGATTTCCTCTCTCGAAGGGAACAACGATCTTCGAATGACTTTACTAAGACCTCCGTTATAATGTTGACATTTCTGTCTATATCTTCCGTGCTTAGGCATTCATAACTATCGTTCCCTAGCCTTTCTTTTATTAGTTTTCCAAATTTTCTCCAGTTGGTTTTGAATTTATTTCGGAATCTTATAGGTTTTGGATAAAAACCGAATTTGTTTTGATATTTTAACCTGTAAGAACCGTTTTCTACAACGTTGTGTGTTCTAGAAACATTGAGATCTAAGGAACATTGTTTGCTTCAATTTTCAGTTTGATATCTGTAAACCAACCCCTAAAAAAATTATAAAGGAAATTTCACCTTGACGATTTTGACCTTGAAGGAGTGGTTTGGTGGATTTTATTAGAGTTGGGCAATCTAGTTCCCGGAGCGGATCGATCATTCTCGTTCCATTTCCCAAAAAGAACTAGTTCCTTAATATAGTTCCATAGTTCCAAATAGTTCCGAGACCGATATAGTTCAACGAATCGTTCTCTTTCATGGTTCTTTTCGTTCCAA
Source organism: Musca autumnalis (assembly GCF_047663935.1). Taxonomy (NCBI): domain Eukaryota; kingdom Metazoa; phylum Arthropoda; class Insecta; order Diptera; family Muscidae; genus Musca; species Musca autumnalis. Next base: position 29,173,111 of record NW_027411866.1, on the reverse strand, counting down.
ATAGTTCCGAGAACGAAACGGTTCAACGAATCTTCCTCTTTCGTTTGTTTGTTCTTCTCTGTTCTGTTTGTTTCCTTTGTTCCAAAAGAGTTCCGAGACCGAAATGTTTTCATGGTTTGGTGGATGAATGACATAAAAATAAATAAATTGCAGCGAAAAACAGCAATGACGAATGATCGGCTTAGGCTTTAAATTGAAGGAACGAGAAGAACAAAATGAACTATATACATGCAAGAGCCGGATATAGTTCCAATAGTTCCTTGTCCGGAATAGTTCCTTGGAACTAGTTCATTCCGGTACTACACAACTCTAGATTTTATGTGTTCAGATTTGGTTCTTGAAGATAAGAGCTACAAATTTGCCTCCGAGAGAAACTTAAATTATTAGAGGTTTAGAAAATATGAGCATGGCAAAATGATCCCTTTTGACAACAAGGCCTCGAAATTTTGGGGGCTCATAACCGCGAAAGTGGAAGTGATGGGGAAAAACGCCGGGACATGTGTCTTCTTATTTTTGGTCTTCTATCGTGCTGCGGTGTCAGAATAGGGTTTTTACGTATTTTTTTTTTAAATTTTGTTCGTGTCACACAATGATATAGATAAACATGTTTTGTAGGCAATTTCAATGACATTTTTGATGTCCTTGTTATCCTTGAATGCAATAAATGAAAATTATTATATAAATCCAGTAATCTCCTCTTTAATATGACACAAATATTTAAAATACAAATATTTAAAATATTTTCTTAAAAAATTTTGTCCTTTGAAATTTGAATGTCCTTTAAAAGGTCAACAGGATGAGAAAACAAAAATCTTAAGTGTCATTTTACTCCATTTTTTCTATAGCTTCAGACGTATATAGCCTGCTTCATGTGTAACGCATTTTTTTTTTAATTGTCGGACGGTGTTACCATTAAGGGTTGTGTGTGTTTTTAGTTTCAGGCGAATGAGTTTCATGTTGATTTTGAGTCCAATTGGTTTTGCATTAGCCTTTCTAATTTTGCTTTGGTTTGGGAATGGCTCGTGATACAAATATCATCAGCGTAATCCAGGTCGTTTAGCTTTTCATTGTATGCCATCTTGAGTTTCTGATTTTTTTGCGAAGGACACTATCGATCACAAGTATGAAGAAAAGTGGAGATATGACACAGGCGTGACGAACACGGTTACGAATGGCAAAATGTGGAATAGTTTTGGGTTTAACTCGCTACATTCTACATTTGTGTACAGCTCTCGGATGGTGTCTATGATTTTAGTGGGGAGCCCATATTCATTTAGAATATCCCATATTGCCTCTCTATTGTGATTATCGAATGCCCGCTCAAAGTCCACAAATAGTAGATATAGGGGTCTTGAATTCCACACATTGTTCAATTGTGGGTTTAATACTGCGCTGATTCGGTCATGTATTATAAAGTCGAGAAACTTTTGGATGGTGTTTAGAAGAGTGATTCCCCTCCAGTTTACACCTTCTTTCCATTTCGATGGTATATGGTTAGTGTTCCCTGCTTCACTAACTATGGGCTGTGTTATGGGGTTTAAGACATCTGCGGCGTATTAAAAAAGTTCCGGGGGTATATTGTCAGGTCCTGCGGCTTTATGACTTTTGAGTTTTCCAATTGCACTCGATATTTGTGCAGTCTTTGTTGGTGTGGATTGTTCCGTGGGCTGATATTGGATATTGAGTCCAATAGTTTTCTTTGGTGCTATCCTATAAGCAGTATTGACATCTTCTAACGTATGCGGGTGGTTGTGTTTTAAAAGTTAGTTGTTCAGACATGAAACATATCTACTGCGCATCTCGCCACCCCCTCCATTTTTTTCTCATGGGATTCAATAGCGGATGGTTGTAAGCGGAATCACCTAAAACCATTAATATATCTCTTTTAGGGATTTTTGCAATTGCGTCTTCAAGTTCTCGGTTAAAGTTATCTTATATATCTTCTTCATCTAGCTAAGTTGGGGCTTAGCACTGCATTATATTGCGAGGTATAAGAAATCCTACTCTATTCCGTCTGATGAAGTAGTGTGCAGGATGCGTCCACGTGTCTCGTGTTCTAAACCACCATGTTTTGAAAGCCCCAGTATATTAATTTTGTACCTGTCCATTTCTTTGCAAACTTGTTGAAGTCTTGATGCATTCGAAAGTGAACGAACGTTCCATGTTCCAATCATATTCCTTTTTCGAAAGCTAAAAGTCGTCATCGTTGTATTTCGTTGATTTATTACTCTTGCTTTCGTTTCATGGGCAAGTTGGCTTAACAACCGGGCTACCAACACTGAACAACCCCGTTTACGTCAGTGGGATATGCACTGGTGATTTCGCAATCTTCTAGTATCCAGTGTCCCCTTTCCAATAAAATTTATAAAGCATACCGCTTTATTCAAGACCGACGTTCGTTCGTAACGGATCGTAAGATGGTGAACAGAAAGATTTTAGCGATGTTGTTCTCACTCACATTATTTAGAATTCGTTGGATCTACAAAATATTTCTGTACAAAATTGTCGGTATAGGTTCACGTTTCAGTATAGCCCCTGTAGAACAGTACTGCCTAATTTTCGGCTGAAACTGGTTCCAATATAATTTATGTTGGAGGGTATACAAAGTTCGACCCAGCCGAACTTAACCTAGTTTTCACTTATTACTTGTTATTTTTAGAAACCCTCTCCAGAACAACAAAATATTTCCAGCCGTGGCCATGATGCTTTTGGTTATGACAACCATAATATGTCTTACTGTAGACACACGAAAGAAGCCTGTTCTAACTCCAAATGCAGCATTAAGACAGGACAGAATACTTTCCCACTGGCACCCTAGTTTATGTGAACCGCCGGCTGTCAGATGTAACCCATATAACCATAGAAATTCAAAGCTGACTTGGGAGTGGATAGTTACAAACTTCTCTCAGAAAAAAATGTCTTTAGATCAACTAAGTAGACAATAAGCTGATCGCAGATATCACACGTTTTTGCACACTCTTCCACTAAACCATAACGGAATTTTACAGCTCATTTTAAGATTGACCTCCACAGATTATAATTCAATATTTTATTTGTATCCAAAGCATTGTTTGCTTCATGTTATCGAACAGCTTATCTAATAGTATCAACTTTTTGACATCACATGAGAGTAACCCCTCAATAATTGGTAGCTGTATAAAGCAGACGAGATTCCTTCAGAATTGTTAAAGTTAATTGAAGGTGATAACGTAAACCTTCTTACGAAAATTTTCTAACTACGTTTACGAAACTAGTAAATATCCCAAAGATTGGCTCACATCAACTTTTATAACCATCCCTAAAAAAAGTCGTCCAAAATTCTGCAATGACTATCGACTAATTAGCCTAATGAGCCATGCACTCAAAATATTTCTGAAGATTATTCACTCCAGAATCTACATGAAATGTGAAAAGGCAATGGGGACTAGCCAGTTTGGGTTTAAAGATGGGATGGGAACCGCGAAGCTCATAAAAAGCTTGTACTGGCACCAAACAGCGCAAGTCAACGTCAATGGCGAATTGACCGAAAATATTAATATTTCCAGAGGTGTTAGACAAGGTTGTGTCCTGTCTCCTCTATTATTCAACACATACGCTGAACGAATATTCCAAGAATCAATAAATGGTGTCCGGAAAGGAATATATGTAAATGGAACGTTCATTAACAACATAAGGTATGCCGATGACACCACTCTCATAGCCGATAATATGACAGCACTTCAAGAACTGGTTAACAGATTGACCACTTGCAGCGAAAAATACGGTCTTAAAATTAACATCAAAAAAACGAAATACATGGTCATCAGTAAACATCATACATATTCTAATGCGGCCCCATTAAAAATTAATGAAATAAATGTGGAAAGAGTCCAAAGCTTTAAATATCTTGGAGCGATAATCAACGACGAATGGGACATTTCTAAAGAAATAGCCTGCAGGATTGAAATGGCCAGAGACACATTCTTTAAATATAAAAAAGTTTTTACAAGCCATAATGTAAACTTAAAAACCAAAATAAGATATATGAAAACATATGTATGGTCTGTCCTATTGTATGGCATGGAAACATGGACCTTAAAATCGGTAGATATGAAAAAACTGGAAGCATTTGAGATGTGGACATATCGTCGCATCTTAAAGATATCATGGACACAATTCATATCAAATAATGATGTTCTAAGAAGATTTAATAAAGAAAAAGAACTGCTGAACAACATAAAGAGACGGAAAACGGCATACTTGGGCCACATTATGAGAAATCCGAAATACAAACTGCTGCAAAGTATTCTCCGTGTAAACATTGAAGGAAGGCCTACTAGAGGGAGGAAACAACTTATATGGATCAACAACATCCAAGAATGGACCGGCATACGTGATGTCATAAATCTGCTAAGCGAAGCCAGAAACAGAGAGACTTTTGCCGATATTATAAACAATATTTAATAATTTAAGTATGATAATATAAAACTATTGTAATAATATTCTTATATTTGCATTTTGGTCGCCAACATTCGAAAATCGAATAGGCAAATAAAGAAGAAGAAGATAAAGCAAGTATGGTAACATGGGCGGCCTTCTCCACTGGAGAGGCTACGTCAGCACCAATTTTTCACAAACTACAAGGCCAAAATTGTTAAGGCCAAAATTGTAAGCTTAACGGAGATTTATCATATCCCAGTTGTGTCATAGGTATGATATCGGGCGCACGCGGTTTTGTGTTTTCAGGGTATTGGGAAAAATAATTAAGGTAGTTATGTTTTGTGATATCTTTTTTACCTTCTGTGATATCAAAAATATATTTTATACCGTTAGAAGACAACTACTGAAGAATAGACATACCAATAAATTGCATGAAAAAAGCAACTACAAATGTCTATATATTCATATTATGAAATATGTAAGGGGTGGGGCGCCTACGCTATGATAGGGGTGAGGTAGGTTAATGTCAGAAATTTGTCATGTTACCCTTAAATTCTTTATGCCATAGATATACTGCACTATAGTGCGAAGTTAAAAACAACTATCATGCTTAATGTACCTTATTTTAGCAATATTATGACTTTTGTATCTAAATTCAAGGTACCTACTTAAATTAAATGCTAGAATCAGCTTCTTTTCATACATTTTAGAATCATTTTTGATTACGCTGTGTGTAATTTTTTTTTTTTTTTGGTCATGGAAAATTAACCATATTCTGACACCGCAGTGTAATAGAAGACGAATAATAAGAAGACACGTGTACCGGCGTTTTTCCCTGTTACTTTGAAATCCGAGATTATGGGCCCCAAAGGCCTGAGGCTTTGATGTCAAAAGGGATCAGTTTGTCAGGCTCATATTCTCTACACTGCTAAACATTTTGCAGCTTTCATCTTAAAGAATAATAATTGTGAACGTATAAAATACATTCAACCTCATCTTCAAGGTCAAAATCGTCCAGGTCAAATTTCCGTTATAAGTTTTTCTCGGATTTTCGTCTACAAATATCAAACCGATCAAAATTGAAGCAAACAACCAACCACACAAATATACCTTAGATCTTAATAAATAACTTTCTAGAACATACGAACTCTGTCGATATGGTTCCTTAAGATCAAAACTGCAAAACAAATGCGATTTTTATAATCTTTTTTTTCGGTTTCTGCTCCATAGAAACTAAACCATTCAAAATTCAAGAAAATAATCAACCACAATAATTTAGCAAAGATTTCAGTAAACAACTCTCTGGGACATCTCTCTCTATGGATGGTTATTAAAGGTCAAAATAGCAAGGTCAAGGAACGGTTCTGTACGTTATAAAAAAGAGAAGACACTGGTCTCGCCGTTTTTCCCTGTCTCATCAACCTTTACTGTTATGAGCACCCAAAAGTTAGGGCATTGATTGCCAAATGAAACACTTTGCGTGGCTCATGTTTTGCAAAGCGTTTAGAGTTTTGATTTTCTCTCTGAGACAAAGTTGTAGCTACTGTCAAATAGAACATGTATCTGAGGCATCTTTAATTCACGATTGGTTTATGATGAAAGGGTTTTTGCATGGAGGAATTATATGGATTCATACGAAAAAGTACGCTGTGAAGGCGTAAAATAAAACGAAAAGTGTCGGATATTCGATCACTTGAAATTTCATTTTAAAATCTGCACAAATATTCGATAATAGACGATAATCATAAAGACGACCCTTACAAAAGTGGCACACACAATGTCCAAAAAGTGTTTTTATTTTGTATGAGATTCATTGACATTGAAGAAATTTTAATTGTTGTGCATACTTTGAGGCGCAAGTTTTATATAAGGGTACACAAATATTATTTTAATTATTAATTCTTTAGCTCGGTTTTTTATCATTTTAAAATATTATATTTTTGTTATAATACTTTATGTTAATAACATAAATACAATAAAATGAATGATTAAAGTTTTTAGAGAATATTACGGCGATTTGAGAAGCAGTCAGACAGAGCACATGTCAATTAGATAGATACGAACGAAATTCTATTATTAAAATTTTATTTATTTATCACTTGTTTGTGGCATTCAACAAATATCTAAATTTTGTTAGTAACAAATTTTTAATTGTAAGTTATCCATTTTTAAGTTTAGTTTAGTTTTTATTGTTACAATTATTATTATTATTTTTTCTGTGGTGTAACATAGAATAATTTTTATTTCAACTATTCTAAAACTATTACTGACCAAAGTTGTTAGACAAATTCCATCCTATATTTAATATTAGAATATAATTATTTGCCAAAAATAACTATTTTCAAACAATGTTGTTAAATTACAAGTAGTTAAAATTATTATTAATAAGTCATATTAAAAATTTGTTATAGCATTAAATATTTTATATTCAAATTCACATTTTTGAAAAGTAATGCTAGAAAGTATGCCTAATTTTCACTATCATCTTAACTTTTTAATTATTATTTCAATATTTTTAAACACAAAAAAAACAAAATGAAAATGAAAACAAAAGAAATTATTTAAAATAAAGAGGAAAAATTCTTTGAATAAAAACGCTTGTAAGTTTGATTATTTGTTAGAAAAAAAAGGTTCGCTAATGAAAGAAGAAGGTATATATTGTAAAAAATGTTTTAAAATTAAGTCACAAAAATTATAAAAATAAATCATTTTCTTAGAAAAATTAAGAAAATAGTGATGGTCTCAAACAACCAAAACAGAATTGTTTAAAAAAATTATTTAAGCGTTTTTTCAATGAAAACAAAACAAGCGTTTTTATAAGCAAAGAATTTTTTTGTTGGTTTCTTGTAGTTAATTTAAAAATTAGTTTACATTAAATTATTTAATACATAAAATTAAAAAATAGAAGAAATTGGTATGAGCCCATCACAATTTTCTTTAACATAAAAAATTTGCCTTTTTTCTCCAAAAAAAATTGTGACTTAATTTTTTAATTATTTTCTTAAATAAAATATTTTTTTCTCTGCAGAACAATCGCCTCACACCCCAGGTATCGGAGCAAATTGAAAAGTTGATAGATGAAAAATGCCGTATCTTAAACAAAACTGGCACCTCTAAGTCAAGTGCCTTGCATTTAGCCAACTGGATGAAGGGCCAGCTGGATAAGCAACAGGAACAGGCTCGTTTGGTGGTATCACGTTTTATACCCGAAAACCAATTGGAGGTGGAGGCCAATACAGACACCGATACCGATGCCAATCAAAATGAACAAGGTGATGAACGCATCACCTATTGGACACGTCAACAGCTGGAAAAACGTACCCAAGAGTTAAATTTAGCCAAAGAAAATGGCCACCTCACCGCGAGGCCCAATTTTGGTGGTAAACGTTTGAGCGGAGTTGATGAGCTAAGTATGAGTGATGTTTCACACTGCGAAGCTCTTAGTCAAATAAGTCAATCGCATAGCACCACCTCAGATAGTCAGGTAATCTTATTTTCTCTTTTTTACATTTTATGTTTGGTGTTATTGTTGTTGTTGCTTCCATTCGATTTAGATAACTGTACGTTCAAGCCCCATTGTATTAGACAAATTAGCTGTTTGTCGTCATTGCCATAAAAATTGTCAGAAAAATCCCAAAAACGCCTTAGCTCCATCAAATGCATCCGAAACTCAAGCACATGAAAAACTAGAAGAGGACAAAGAAGCAACTGAAGTTGAAAAAGACCTCAAGGCAAAAGATCCACTTAGCAGTTGTCCCCTATCACCAAACTCAATGCAAAAATCAGGTCTAGTTTGTAATTCACTTAAGGTCCAGCATAGTCAATCATCACCACATCGTTGTTGTAAAATCAATGGTAATGGTAGTGCCAGTCGGGCCAGTAGTATAACTAGCATATCATCGGGTACGGTAACGGGAGCAAAACCTCCCAGAGACAAGCAGCAGCATCATCATAATCATCATCATGACCACAGTAGTCGCAGTAGTAATCGTGACGATGTAGATGACACCGAGAGCGATGTGGCCCAGTTGCTAACCGATGATAATTATTGTCCCTCAGAGACCACAGTGGACGAGGGCGACACTGGGTTTGCCACAGCATCTGCAAAGATTGGCCAGCATAAAACGGCCAACACAGACGAAGCCACCAGCAGTTCTACGACCAGTTCAGCCACCAGTTCCACCACCAGTACCACAAGCATCAGTAGCACCCAACTGGAGGCGAATGCCACAACCTCAGCAACCACCACCACAAATCAGGAAACAGACACCAACGCCGCCGCCGCCAGTGGAAAGTCCAATGGGCAGCAACTCACCGGAAGGGTCCATCATTTACGAATTCTAGAGGAGGAAAGCAATGAGGTTTCCACGCCTCTAACAAATGGCCATTGTGAACGCAGAGAGCCGGGGGAGGATGAATATGAAGAGCTTGTGAATTTGGATAGTCATAGCAAACCTGAACCGCCACCTAGAAAATTCATTGACATTTCAGCCCAACAAGCCAAAGTAGATGAATCACAAGAAGGATTCAAGGAGGGTCATATTAAGACCAGCATTACCCTCAGTGAAACCGCCAAGGTGGTACAAATCACACAAAGTCCCTCCAAGAGCCCTGAAAAAAGTCCTCGCTCCCCCAAAACACCAACAAAATCGCCAAAAACTCCCTCAACACCAAAATCGGATAGGTCGGCCAGCAGTTCCACAAAATCCAAGCAATTTGTGGCCTGCCACTGTAACTGTCTGCCAGAGGATTTTGCCAATACCACACTGAGTCCCGAGGAAGTTGAGCTGAAAACCTGTAAACTATTGGAGTCACCCAAGCAATCTCCAAAAATGCCAAAATCTCCCGATACGCAACATCAACAACAAGAAACTTCACAAAATCCGCAAGAAGATCCTCACAGATTTTGTCACTGTACATGTAACCAAAAACAACATCAACAAGATGAACAAAAGAAACAATCCCCCACACCTGGTCCTCCTCCACTTAAAGCTAAAAATCAGCCCAGAACGGATGAGGATGAAGATGATGATCTGTCGTTAATGCTCATTGGTTTGGCCCAGTTAACTCCCACAGCCAAACTTTTGAACATGACCACACCCACGGCACCCCTGCCCACACCTACACAAAACTTTAACAGCTATGGTGAAAATGGTGGTGGTTTTGTACCCACAATTGCCATAGTACCTGCCACACCCGACTCTGTTCTAACAAAGACTTCAACAAATGTTTGGGATAACACCTCTCATTTGTCATCAAATAACTCCCACACCGCCACTTCGAGTACCACAAATCTGTTGATAAGCAACATCCCGAGACATCAGGCGGTAATAGAAAACATACCCGAGGATTCCTGTGATGAATCGCCTTTGGATGAGGAACCGCCATATAGGCCCATGTCAAATACCTTAAGACGCTATGGTACCATGTCAAGTTTGGAAAAATTACCCTCTGAAGATAGGGTGGATAATGATGATTACGAAGATGATGATGACGACGATGATGATGATGATGTGGAAGTAGATGATGACGATGATGAGGAATTAATGGACAAGGCCAGGGCGGATAATATTGAATTGGATAATGAAATTCGGGTGGTAACAAAGGCCATATATTCCACGGAAGAGGCAAGTGGTTCGTTATTGGATTCCACCACATCCAACTCAAGTGCATGGACCAGTCGTGCCTCAACTTTTGTTTCGGGGAAAATGTCATTTTTCGAGGAATCTCGGGCATTTATTGATAAATATTTAGGTAGATGGAATCAAGAGCAGACAGATAGTGCGGGACCGGCCCTCACCTCTGATCCAGAGGAACAAATGGATGAATGTACCTCGGGAGCCACATCGGGAGAAGAGGTATGGGGCACACCCACCAGTGGTGGGGATAATGATGATATGCACATGGCCAATTCGGAAAATACACACTCGGTAAGAAGTTATGACTGACATAAATGGAAGCTTCCCACCCCAACTGTAAAATCTTTATTCTTTAGTCGCCCACAAAATCAAGCAACTCCTTGAATGATGACGATGACACCGAGCTAATGATGGATGAATTGCTGATGGCACCGCCAATGTCAGCCAGCACAATAAGGGGACTACTACCACGGTAAGTTTTGCTTCACAGAGATGGAACCACAATAATGTATTTAAAAAAAAAACTTTTGAACCCCAGTGTTTTGTAGTTGAGGTTAACATATTTTTTATACTTAGAAAAAAATTCTAAAAAAATTCTAGAACTCTATTTTAGATAGTCTTTAAAGAGAAATATTTCCTTGTAATTGAAATAATTTCGTAAATATATTTCTCTCGTTCTTTTTTTCTTTCCGCAAAACCAAATGTATATCCTTTTCTTCTTCTTTGTAGTTTTTACAGGTTAATATTTATTGTTGTAATTCTCTATTGCCTCATTCCATTTCATCTTAAAATTCATCTTCGTTCATCTTTTGATTATAGTAAAATAAATGGCTTAAATAGGATTAGAACATATTTAGAAAATAAACATAGGTTAGGGCAAAGTAGCTAAGATTTGTAGAATAGAACTTGACTTGGTATTATCGGTAAAGTATTTGGGAACAAGCCGAATAATGTCATTATAGGAGGCCTGAACGGAGTTCTTAAGGGCCAGATGAAGCGAGTCCTTAAAGACGATTTGAAGGGATTCTTTATAGACAAGCGGAACGAACGGAAGGGAATCTTTGTAGACGAGCAAAAGGTAATGTTTATAGACGAGCTAAAGGTCGTCTCTATAGACGATCTAATGGTGTTTTTTTAGGTGAGCTACAGGTGGTCTTTTTAGATGAAATAAAGGTCGCCTTTATAAACGAGCGGAAGGGAGTCTTTATAGACGAGCGGAAGGGAGTCTTTATAGACGAGCGGAAGGGAGTCTTTATAGACGAGCGGAAGGGAGTCTTTATAGACGAGCGGAAGGGAGTTTTACAGACGAGCGGAAGGGAGTCTTTATAGACGAGCGGAAGGGAGTCTTTATAGACGAGCGGAAGGGAGTCTTTATAGACGAGCGGAAGGGAGTCTTTATAGACGAGCGGAAGGGAGTCTTTATAGACGAGCTAATGGTCGTTCTTATAGACGAGCTAATGGTCGTCTTTATAGACGAGCTAATGGCCGTCTTTATAGACGAGCTAAAGACGAGCTAAAGATGAGCTAAAGGTCGTCTTTACAGACGAGCTAAAGGTCGTCTTTAAAGACGAGCTAAAGGTCGTCTTTATAGACGAGCTAAAGGTCGTCTTTATATACGAGCTAAACGTCGTCTTTATAGACGAGCTAAACGTCGTCTTTATAGACGAGCTAAAGGTCGTCTTTATAGACGAGCTAAAGGTCCTCTTTATAGACGAGCTAAAGGTCGTCTTTATGGACGAGCTAAAGGTCGTCTTTATGGACGATCTAAAGGTCATCTTTATAGACGAGCTAAAGGTCGTCCTTATAGACGAGCTAATGGTCGTCTTTATAGACGAGCTAATGGTCGTCTTTACAGACGAGCTAATGGTCGTCTTTATAGACGAGCTAATGGTCGTCTTTACAGACGAGCTAATGGTCGTCTTTATAGACGAGCTAAAGGGCGAGATGAAGCGAGTCCTTAAAGGCGAGTTGAAGGGATTCTTTATAGACAAGCGGAACGAACGGAAGGGAATCTTTGTAGACGAGCAAAAGGTAATGTTTATAGACGAGCTAAAGGTCGTCTCTATAGACGATCTAATGGTGTTTTTTTAGGTGAGCTACAGGTGGTCTTTTTAGATGAAATAAAGGTCGCCTTTATAAACGAGCGGAAGGGAGTCTTTATAGACGAGCGGAGGGGAGTCTTTATAGACGAGCGGAAGGGAGTCTTTATAGACGAGCGGAAGGGAGTTTTACAGACGAGCGGAAGGGAGTCTTTATAGACGAGCGGAAGGGAGTCTTTATAGACGAGCGGAAGGGAGTCTTTATAGACGAGCGGAAGGGAGTCTTTATAGACGAGCGGAAGGGAGTCTTTATAGACGAGCGGAAGGGAGTCTTTATAGACGAGCGGAAGGGAGTCTTTATAGACGAGCTAATGGTCGTCTTTATAGACGAGCTAATGGTCGACTTTATAGACCAGCTTATGGTCGTCTTTATAGACGAGCTAATGGTCGTCTTTATAGACGAGCTAATGGTCGTTCTTATAGACGAGCTAATGGTCGTCTTTATAGACGAGCTAATGACCGTCTTTATAGACGAGCTAAAGACGAGCTAAAGATGAGCTAAAGGTCGTCTTTATAGACGAGCTAAAGGTCGTCTTTATAGATGAGCTAAAGGTCGTCTTTATAGACGAGCTAAAGGTCGTCTTTATAGAAGAGCTAAAGGTCGTCTTTATAGAAGAGCTAAAGGTCGTCTTTATAGACGAGCTAAAGGTCGTCTTTATAGACGAGCTAAAGGTCGTCTTTATAGACGAGCTAAAGGTCGTCTTTATAGACGAGCTAAAGGTCGTCTTTATAGACGAGCTAAAGGTCGTCTTTATAGACGAGCTAAAGGTCGTCTTTATAGACGAGCTAAAGGTCGTCTTTATAGACGAGCTAAAGGTCGTCTTTATAGACGAGCTAAAGGTCGTCTTTATAGACGAGCTAAAGGTCGTCTTTATAGACGAGCTAAAGGTCGTCTTTATAGACGAGCTAAAGGTCGTCTTTATAGACGAGCTAAAGGTCGTCTTTATAGACGAGCTAAAGGTCGTCTTTATAGACGAGCTAAAGGTCGTCTTTATAGACGAGCTAAAGGTCGTCTTTATAGACGAGCTAAAGGTCGTCTTTATAGACGAGCTAAAGGTCGTCTTTATAGACGAGCTAAAGGTCGTCTTTATAGACGAGCTAAAGGTCGTCTTTATAGACGAGCTAAAGGTCGTCTTTATAGACGAGCTAAAGGTCGTCTTTATAGACGAGCTAAAGGTCGTCTTTATAGACGAGCTAAAGGTCGTCTTTATAGACGAGCTAAAGGTCGTCTTTATAGACGAGCTAAAGGTCGTCTTTATAGACGAGCTAAAGGTCGTCTTTATAGACGAGCTAAAGGTCGTCTTTATAGACGAGCTAAAGGTCGTCTTTATAGACGAGCTAAAGGTCGTCTTTATAGACGAGCTAAAGGTCGTCTTTATAGACGAGCTAAAGGTCGTCTTTATAGACGAGCTAAAGGTCGTCTTTATAGACGAGCTAAAGGTCGTCTTTATAGACGAGCTAAAGGTCGTCTTTATAGACGAGCTAAAGGTCGTCTTTATAGACGAGCTAAAGGTCGTCTTTATAGACGAGCTAAAGGTCGTCTTTATAGACGAGCTAAAGGTCGTAAGGTCGTCTTTATAGACGAGCTAAAGGTCGTCTTTATTGACGAGCTAAAGGTCGTCTTTATAGACGAGCTAAAGGTCGTCTTTATAGACGAGCTAAAAGTCGTCTTTATTGACGAGCTAAAGGTCGTCTTTATAGACGACCTAAAGGTCGTCTTTATAGACGAGCTAAAGGTCGTCTTTATAGACGAGCTAAAGGTCGTCTTTATAGACGAGCTAAAGGTCGTCTTTATAGACGAGCTAAAGGTCGTCTTTATAGACGAGCTAAAGGTCGTCTTTATAGACGAGCTAAAGGTCGTCTTTATAGACGAGTAGAAGGGTGTGTTTATCTAGCTGAAAGGAGTCCTTTTAGGTTAGCTGACGGCAGTTTTTGTATTTGAGCTGAAGAGAGTCTTTATAGAAGAGCTGAAGATATTCTTTATAGAAGAACTGACTCTGACCATTCCCTCAGATCTTCGTTTAGATGAGAGAATTTTCTGGGACATCATCACTGCAGACATCAGCACTGGCGCAGCTGCTTGCTTCGCATGTATGTAACTGCTCGGCGAATACCCGACATCAGACCAAATTTCCCAGCAGAGGCGACGGGACTAGCAAATGTGCGTGATGAACTCCAGAACTCTTTAACCTCTATATCTCTGAAATTTCACACCCCACAGCCGACATAGTGATCGGCTGGAATGAGGCTCCCCTGAAGATTTTGGTCTGTGGTGTCATGATTTCGATCACAAACAGTTATTGGGTGCAACATTCGACAGCAGAAATAAGTCTTTCGTTTAAGCTGCACAAGATCACAAGTAGGAACAACGTTCTCAAGTCGTTGGCCGGCAGCACCTGGGGCCTGGGGTGCTGCCAAAGACACCTTTTTGGCACCTTATAAAGCAATAGACCGGTCTGTGGTAGGCTATGCGGCATGAGCCATCTTCATTAAAATACGAAATTTTTACCTGTACATCAACACAACAAGATGTTATTGATGCAGTACCTGCTTCTGTGTTACTACCGTGAGTATCCCTGTCACGATTTAGTGGAAAGGCTTCCCCTACTGAGGCATGTCTCCTGACCTTATTGATCTAGAGATAGAGAGAGAGAAGTCTAATGGTCCAAACGAGAATATCAATATCAGCGAGCCTATCAAGGAGTCTTGGATACCATCCACACTGCGCAGTCAGTAAAAAGGTACAGTGTAAATGCTGTCAAGGCAAACACAAGTTGTGTTAGCCTAGATCGAGATCCGGACTATGTAGCCGCTTCAATTCTAACTTCGGGTATTGACCAGCAGGTATGTCTCTCCGCTACTTGAGGATCTGAGAGAATAGACAGCTCTCTAAAGCGGCTATTGGTAAATTGTCTGAACCCTATTTCCATGGTTCAGAAAAGTACGGCGGTCAGAGGTTATGAAGTCGAATGGTCTGCCCACAGAGACGATAATAGGTACACTGTCAGAGCAAAGGGAAATGACGGGTTGCCTGGACGCGTCATTTAACAGACCGGGAACCATAATGGTGATGCCTGGCGGGTTTTGGCAATCTGATTTCATCTTCGAGTAAGCTATCAATTTGCTCTGGCAGCGATGTTCCCCTCTAGTCATTGCATAGGATGGAATGCCCAAGCTTATGACAAGCATCGAAGTCCCCTAGCACCTCCAAAAGGGAACTAATATCAAAAATACATATAACAGGATACAACTATCCATCGGCAGTATGTACACTAGGGTGACCCAAAAAAACAAAATTTCTTGTTTTTGGATTTCCTATCCCCCAAATTTTGTCCATTTGATCCATATATATGAAATTTTATGACGATCGGTTAAGGTTAACCCGTGCCAACCTAGCGATCTTTGTTTCCATAGTAACTTGTATGGGGTCAAAGGCGCATTTTCACCAAAATTCTCCAGAACGTGTACATTAGGGTGATCGAATTTTGATATAGCTCCAATATGCAAATTTGGCCGATTTAGGGTATTTAGGGCCCTATATAGTTATCTCAAAATCCGATCCGATTCTCAAAATTTGTTGTAGAAATCATTTTTTAGCCACAATAATGAACTGGTAAAGTTTTTATCGATCGGAGAATTTTGGTGAAAATGCGCCTTTGGCTCCATACAAATTGCTATGGAAACAAAAACCGCACGGGCACGAGTTAACCTTAACCAATCGCCAAAAAATTTCATATATAAGGTTTTTGGATCAATGGAAATAATTTTTGGGGGTAGGAAATCAAAAAAACAAGGAAATTTTATATTTTCGGGTCTCCCTAATGTACACATTAAAAAACTCTACCTTGACAGTCCCACACTTTGCTGTTCCATTCTCACTAGAGTCATGATCCCTGCTCACTTGAGTCGCTAAGGATGGCAAGTCCACTTCCTCCGCTTCTTGTACAACCCTTCCGCAAAGCTTTGTAGCCATCGAAATGTTGTTCGCAATTTGCAATTGAATTTCAGGAACGATGCGGTTTTTTTTTTAGTAGGGGAGACCAGACTAAAATAGCTCGGAGCAGACATTCCGAGATATAATGCCTCCCATGATAATGATAATTATGAACAAAAACACATAGTTGTTGAGGTAACGGCCCTGGTGAAGATTCCTTCGAGTCAATGCAGTGCAAAGAATCGGCCGCCGTGGGATTGAACGATTGAGAGTGACTAGGGACCAAAGGACTTTAGTAAGGTGTTCAACTCAATCTTCGCTCTGTAACTCTCGCTGCACTTATCAAATTACCAATTAAAATAAATGCGAAATTAGAAGTTTATTATTTCCTGAAGCTTTGGAAATAAATTAATCAAAAACAAAACCTTGCGTCCGTTAGCAGAGTTTGGATGTCTTCGCGTCTTTTATATAGGCAAATGCCTTCGACAACTATATCCAGTAATCGAGACCACAAACTATAAACATTTTAAAGTTGATCTATGTCCAAGCATTGATATGACAGAAGTCTCCCTTGTCCCTTATAGGATGTTTGTGGCACAATTATTACTATGCCCAAGCTTTTTTACTGGATTAAAAAGCAAAGTTTTGGACATTTTTTTCAATGACAGATCCGACACCGTCTACAAGAATAAATTCTCAATGCCGCTGGGATTGTTGTTTTTTACTATCAGGCAATTATCTTAGTAAGCCTGGACATCAACGAACGTAAATGTATTCCCCAGTAATACGAAGTACAAGGACGAACTGTGCCAAACTCGATCCAAACTTGATTTAAGTTGAAAGAAATATTATGATATGAAAAATATGGACCATGCCAGTCAACCATCATAGTTGGTGATCTTAGTATTTTAAGATTTTATATCAGGAAGAATGTAGTTCCTCAATACAAAACCAAACTAAACTGTTAAAATATTTCGTAAAATATCGTAGGACTTTTCCTCAGCTAATAGTACATCTTATTTAATAGTCATTTTCTGAATGTATTCGAAGCAATTAAAGTAGCTTTGTAGGCTTTTGTCCAACTATCAAGTCAAAAATTAGGCATATATAGTTTATTATTAATTCGCTTTATTTAGATTAGCAACAAGGTATATAACTTTTATATCGTAAGAAATTAGTATACAATATATGTTAGAATTTTTTCTCTCATATAAAACGATTTTTTCTCACATTCATTTATTGTAAACAACACGAAAATTAGTAATACGAATATTTTTCAAAAATAATTCAAGTAGTTTGAATAATTTTCTTTAAATAAATTTCCTTTTTGGATTTTTTTTATGTAAATTTGTCATCAACGTTTATGTTCGTCATCATCGATTAAACAAAAACATTCATCGTCATCATCCTCAAATATAAAAATAACTTCATTTTCTTAAAAAAAAAAACATCAACAACAAACACAATCATCAAAATTCAAAACATCAATAAAATATATTGAAAAAAAAACATATTACAACAAACAATAAATAGACGTCGCTTAGAACCATTATTCGAGGAGGAAACGGAAAGTGATGAAGAAAAAACCCAACAGGAAAGTGAAGAATTAAAAAAGGTGGGTCACCATTACAAAAATTGCATGCAAAACAACAACAGCAAAAAGAACAGAAGAGCAACAAAAAATAAGAGCAAAATGTTTTAGTGACTTTGTTTTAATTTTTTTTCTGTTTTTAAGAAATTTAAAACAATCACATTTGCAAGCCATCAAATTACATTTTTTTAAAGCACAGTGAGAGAAGTTGTAAAAATGTCTAAATATCCAAATTCCACATGGATTTTTTACTCCCATTTTTTAATTTTATTTTTATTTGGCAAACTTTTTTCATCTTTACTAATACTTATTTTAAATAAAAATACGATATTAGGAACAAAAATTCCCGAAAGACTTTTGAAAATCCTCACAGTTTTTCATTTTATTTTTCAAAATTCGATAATTCAATAATCTTATCAGTTCGAAATTATTAAAGAATCCCAATTTAAAAATCACAGTGAGGAGATTTATAAAAAAATTTTAAAAGGGATTTGAAAATGTCCAAATTTTTCATTTAATTTTTATTTTTAATGTTTACTATATCTATTTTATATGGAAAATACAAAATTGAAAACAAAACTCGTAATATGGATTTCTAAAATCCACTAAGTTTTCCATTATTTTAAGATTTGTTAATTCAATAAATATGATAATTAAAATTTTTTAAAAGTGGTAAATATAAAAAATATTCACAGGGAGATTTATAAATATTTAATGATAATTTTCTAAAATCATTGTGAATGATTTTAACAAAATTTTTAATATGTTTTTTTAAATATGTTCAAGTATCTTGCACTTTTTTAAATAAAAATAAAAAAATTAAATAAAAAATCTGTAACGAGATTTTGAAAATTCCTTCAGATTTACAATTTTTTTAAATTTGTGAATTTTTTTAAAATTTGTTAAATTAATACTTATGAAAATTATAATTTTTTTAGATTTCCCACATCCCACATAAAAAATATTCCCAGGGAGATTTATAAATATTTTAAAAATGAATTTTTAAACGTTTACCCAAATTTTTAATTTAGTTTTTGTTTTTAATATTTTCAAGCTGAAATAATATTTGAAATAATTATGAAAATTATAAATTTGTTAGAAGTGGGAAAATATATTTGAAAATAATTTTTTAAAATCCTTAAGAGTGATGTTTACGCAAATTTTTAATTTTTTTAAGTTTCCTACACTTTTTTTCAATAAAAGAATCCGAAACGGCATTTTGAAAATAACCTCAGATTTACAAATTTTTTTCAAGATTTGTGATTTTGTTTTTCAAAATAGTCAGGCTTAATCCCATAGTTGTTGTTTTAATATTTTATTAAAACAACTTTAATTTATTAGTGGGAAAAATTGGCGATGTTTACCAAGGGGTAAGGCAGGGAATACTATAGTTTCAGATCTCGCCATAGATCTTCATCAGTTCCCTTATTTCTTGTTTTTCAACAAGAAACTTTTTATACCCAAGTGTCAATTGCTAGCTCAAATAGATACGTGCGCAAAGAAACACTCTGATCGAGAATTTCTTTGGCACTACCTAAACTCTAGCAACTTCACTTGCAAACAAATCCAAATTTTTCCCACTGCTATGCGTTCGTCTTCTTTGTGATTTTTTTAAATATTTCTTAATTAAATAATTATGATAATTATAAATTTGTTAGAAGTGGGGAATTATAAAAAATATTCACAGGGAGATTTATAAAGATTTTAAAAATATATTTTTAAAATCCTTAAGAGTGATGTTTACCGAAATTTTTTATTTGTTTTCTTTTTAATATTTTCAAGTTTCCTACGCTATTTTTAGTAAAAGAATCTGAAACGGGATATTGAAAATACCCTCAGATTTATAATTTTTTCAAGATTTGTGATTTTTTTAATGTTTAAAATAATTATAATAATTATAAATTTGTTAGAAGTGGAAACATATAAAAAAATATTCAAAGAAGTGGTATAAATATTTTAAAAATAATTTTTTAAAATTCTTAAGAGTGATGTTTTCCCAAATTTTTAATTCGTTTTTTAATACTTTCAAGTTTCCTACACTTTTTTAAATAAAAGAATCTGAAACAGGATTTTGAAAATTCCTTCAGATTTACAAGTTTTTCAAGACTTGTGAAATTAAAATTTTTTATTTAATTAATAATGATAATTATAAATGTGTTAGAAGTGGGGAAAACATAAAGAATATTCAGAGGAGATTTATAAATATTTGAAAAATAAATTTTTAAAATCCATAAAACTGATGTTTACCCAAATATTTAATTTGTTTTTTTTTTATTTTTTCAAGTTTTCTACACTTATTTTAAATAAAAGAATCTGAAACGGGATTTTGAAAATTCACTCAAATTTACGACTTTTTTTCAAGATTTGTGAAATTCGATTACAATGTAAACTGTAAATTTTTTTCCAAGTTGGAAATTATTAAAAATATTTATAAAAAAAAAATACAGTCGGAACTCGATTATCCATAATGGTCGGGACTGGAGGCATTACGGATAATCGATTTTCCCGTATAATGGAGTAACATTGTTTCTCATATATTTTTAATCACAAAATATTAAGAACGCATATTTTGTGATATTTATATATAAGAGCAACTATAAAACTTTCTAAAAAAAATCATTGTTTTTCTAAATTGAAATTTGGTCGATTGAATTACAATCCCGGATAATAACGATTTTCGCAGCTTTCAAAAATAATGTCCAAAATTTCCATAATATAAAGGGTTTGTTAGCTTTGAATTATTTTTTTCTATTTTTTCCCAGTTTTGTTATTATTTTAGGTATTAGAAATGATGAAAATAAAAAATGAAAAATAAAATATTGCAAAATAAGCATATTATATGAGAAATGTAATATATTTCAATATACTACACCTTTTTCTGATGTAATTCGAATTATTTTAATTGTAATTCGAGAATTATATTTGTAATTCGTAACATTTCATTTGTAATTCGAGAATTCCATTTGTAACTCGAATTATTCCATTTGTAATTCGAATTATTTCATTTGTAATTCGAAATATTCCATTTGTAATTCGAAATATTCCATTTGTAATTCGAATTATTCCATTTGAAATTTGAATTATCCATTTGTAGTTCGAAATATTAGATTTGTAATTCGTATTATTCCATTTGTAATTCGAATTATTCTATTTGAAATTCGAATGATTTCGTGTGTAATTTCAAATAAAATAATTCGAATTACAAATGGAATAATTCGAATTACAAATGAAATAATTCGAATTACAAATGGAATAATTCGAAGTACAAATGGAATATTTCGGTTTACAAATGGAATAATTCGAATTACAAATATAATATTTCGAATTACATATGGAATAATCCGAATTACAAATGAAATTCTCAAATTACAATAAAAATAATTCGAATTACATCTGTGGGGTTCCAAAAAAGAAATTTTAAAAATGCCTTATTTCCAAAAAAAAAACATTTTCATCTTTTTATTTAAATGCCAAACATCAAAAAGATTTCCAAAAATGTATTTGGAATTGCATTTGAATACTTTCTAAATCAATGAAACAGAATTAAAATTATAATATATTTGGTATTACAGAATCAAATTCAAAAATCCACTTATCATAAAAAGGGATCTTAAAAATATTTCAAAAATTCTCTAATTTCCAAATAATTCCTAATGCCTAAATACGGTTTTTGAAAATCCCCCGTTTTAATAAATTTAATTTCAAATTCCCTTGAGGATTTTTAAAAATAAACTTCCTGAAGGGATTTTAAAAATCTCAACTTCTATATAAATCCGATATTCATCTATTTTTTAATTTTTTTCAATAATTAGAAGAGAATTACAAATGGAATAATTCGAATTATAAATAGAATAATACGAATTACAACTAAAATGTTTCGAATTACATCTGAAAAAAGAATAATACATTTTTAAATGCCAAAATAGTGTTTTGGAATTGCATTTCAATACTTTCTAAATCAATGAAACATATTTAAAATTATAATATATTTGGTATTACAAAATCAAATTCAAAAACCCACTTATCAAAAAAAGTGATCTTAAAAAACAACTAATTAAAATTATTTTAAAAATCTAATAATCCTCAATGCTTAAAGGCGGTTTTTGAAAATCGCCCGTTTTAACAAAATTAATTTAAAATCCCCTTGAGGATTTTTAAAAATAAACTCCCTGATAGGATTTTAGTCCCAACTTCTACATAAATCTCAAAATCAATTTTTTTTTTAATTTTTTCAATAATTGGAAATATGAAGTACTGCCCACAATTCCCATCAATTTTTTTTTTGAGAATTCAAGTTATTTAAAAATTGACAACAAAAGGTGGATTTTTTAAAACGCTAGGGGATTTCTATAAAAATAAAATAATATTCCTAAGAGAAATTTAGAAATTCGCAAAAATCATTTTCCATTATTAGACAATTTTAAATTTTGTTAAGTTTATTTGAAAAGATAGAAAATATATCTAAATCTAGAAATTCCTTCAATTATTTTCTAAATACGCAGTTCCAATTTCCATAGTCATTAAATATATTTCAAATTTCAATATTTAAACACTTCAAGTTCAAGTTAGATTAATTCTCAAAAGGAGTTTCAAAAATCTTGCTATTCCCAAAAGGCATTCCAAAGACCCCTTTATTCCAAAGAATAATTTCAAAAATTCATTCCAAAAAAATTATAAAAATCACACAATTTTCAAAAGGGACTTAGAAAAATCCCCAATTTCCAACAAAAAGTTTAAAAATATTCGTAAGAAAATTTAGAAAATCCCCTCAATTCCAAAAACGTATTTTACATTCTTTGAAAATGCTCATAATCGAGGCACATTTATATAAGGTAGAAGTGACAATCAGCTGTATTTTTACTTTTTTTTGTAAATTTGGTTTTCAAAATGTAATAGGGTATACTCAGGAAATTTGAAACTTCGAAATTTGCTACCATAAAATAATTCTTTTCATCCTAAACGTGTAATAAAAATTACCAACGACAGTTCTGAATGCTTTATATTCACATTTAGATTCAAATTTGTTCGATTTTAGAGAATTTTCAAAATGTATTTATGTTTTTCTTGAGAAAATTTTTAGAACGACTCTATTATTCAATATTTTCTTTGACATTTAATTTTCAATAACAACAATGTTGTTTTTGTAAATTTGGGAGTTGTTGTAATTTCTGCATCTACCTTATATAAGTGTGAATAGATTTGAACAAATTAAATTTACCTAAAATTGATTTAGAAATTCATTAAAAATTGTTTTTAAAAATTCCGATTATTTGAAAATTTAATATTTTAAAATTCACGTTTGTGAATTTTTTTGTTAAGAAATCTACGTTTTTTGGGAGATTTTTTTCCTACAAATTCACGTTTGTGGGAAATTTTTTCTTAAAAAATTCACATTTTTTAGAAAAATATTTTACAAAAATCCAAAATATTTTTTTTAAATCCAATATTTTTTCTTAAAAAAAAATCCACGTTTATGGGAATTTTATTCTTAGAAATCCGCGTTCAAGGGAAATTTGTGGCAATTTTTTTTTCCCAGAGGGATTTTCAAAATTCCCCACATTTTTCCACAGTGCTTTATTATATTCACTCATATTTTATAAATTTCAATTCAAACTTATTTGCACTCATCCATTTATTTATCATCTTTAATTCTCTTTTTGTTCTTGTCTTTGTGTTTTATTTTCTTTCTTTACTTTCATGCAATGCAATTCAACATCACCAACATCATCCAAATCATCAACGCCATGTCATCTCAAAAAAAAAAAAAACAAATATTTAAAAAAATCATTCCTTTAATGTTTTCACTGCCTCTAAACTATGTATGTGTTTCGTTTGTAATTCCGTTACGTTGTGTGCGTGTGTATTTGTGTATAAATTTTATTCCTTTTGCTTGTTCTCTGTGTTTATGTGTATACTTCAATTCATCCATCATTCAAATTCAATCAATAGAAAGTTGTAGTAAAATTAGTGAGACTCTAGCAAAACGTTCAATACTGCAAAGTAATACACATTAAAAGCAACTGATAACGCCATCTATGTCAATCTACAACAACTAATCACTCACCAATTCCCAGACACATAACAAATTTTAATACACACAACCACTTAGAAGCAGTGTTGCCGTTTCATATAGCATTTTTTTATGAGAAACGACCAAAATGAACTTAGCCAGAAAAACGATTCCTAGAGCACTAAGATCAAATGAATCACTTACTAAATAATTTGTCAGTCAACAAAGCCCAACGCGTTCTGAAAATATAAAACATTTATATAGTCTTCAATCTCACCTAGGGTCCTTAAGGCTTTCAAAACAAAACCGGACTAAGTTTCATGGAAAGCATGCTACGAAGCCTTTGGGCCCAAAGCTATGGATCTTCCCCCAAAAACGGCAACACTGCTCACAACGAAAACTAACAAACAAGCTTTTGCAAGGCTCCAAAACCAATCGATCGACCCTATTCGGTCATAAAAAATCGCTTGCTTTAAACCAGAATTGATTAGTTGAATTCTATTTCAAAAAAATTGGTAGGGGGAAACAACGACAAATGGCCACTATTTAGAGGATTCGGAAGCTGGAAGTTCCAGCGAGGAGGAGGACGAGGAGGAGGAGGAGATGGAGGATCATGTGAATACAGCGGATTACGAGGAGGACGAGGATCTGACTTCAACGGAGGAACGTCTACAGCCTCAATTGCAAACCACAATTTTGGGTCCTCGGCCGCTGAGCAAACCGCTGCAGGTTGGAGCAAACGTTTTACCTCAAGCAGTACTGAAGGCCTCATCTTGCGAGTACCTCTTGGATCAGCATACGATCAAAGCAACCAACAGCAACGAGGCTATACCAACAGCGGTTACTATGCCACAGACGATATCTGTAACAGCCGACAGCGATATAGCCAAAGTCGAAGCCGAAACCTCCTTGACGAAGATGACGACATCGATGAGCACAACAATAACTACAGCCATGATAACAGCGATGACGACGACGATGACGCCAGTAACAGCCATAACCACAACGCCGATGGAGACTTGTATTACGACGGTCCCAACAATACCGACAACACCGAATCCGGT
The DNA here is from genome assembly GCF_047663935.1 of Musca autumnalis. NCBI lineage: Eukaryota > Metazoa > Arthropoda > Insecta > Diptera > Muscidae > Musca > Musca autumnalis. The sequence continues at coordinate 29,148,355 of NW_027411866.1, read as the reverse complement.
AGTCTCGTTGGCATCTACAACAATCAGCAACGTGAACGCCACTACAGAGAGCGAGAGAGGCGACAAAATGCCAGCGGAGGCGCTGGCGGTGTCGGTGCCGAAGAACGAAGTGAAAACCTTGCCACGACCAGCGAAATTTATACCACCTCCACCGCCGCCACGTCGTCTCTTATTGACTCAAACAAATCTCAAGACAAGTGGAACGGATACAAAACCAACAGCAAAAGCGGTAAGTGAGCTTAAGATGACATTTTTTTCGAAAATAGGAAAATATGAAAATTTAACAAGTTGGCGCCCAATCGTGAATTGAACGAACAGGAACATTTCCCAAGAAGGCTTCTCTTATTTAAGAATAAAAGGAACGCTCAATCGTGCGGCATCCAAGCGGTGCCCAGTTAGTAGATTTCTTACTAGAAGAAAGTGACGCCCAATCGTGGGTTATCCAATAGGGAAGAAATCGGCGCCCAATTGTGATTTATCTTAAGGATAGAAAGTCGATCCCAATCGTGGGTTATCTTAAGGGTAGAAGGTGGCGCCCAATCGTGGTTTATCTTAGGAATGGAAGGAGGCGCCCAATTGTGGTTTATGTTAAGGATAGGAAGTGGCGCCCAATCGTGGTTAATATTAAGGATAGAAAGTGGCGCCCAATTGTGGTTTATCTTAGAGATAGAAAGTCGCACCCAATAGTGGTTTATCTTTATGATAGAAAGTCGCAACCAATCGTGGTTTACCTTAAGGATAGAAAGTGGCGCCCAATTGTGGTTAATATTAAGGATAGAAAGTGGCGCCCAATTGTGATTAATAGTATGGATAGAAAGTCGCAACCAATCGTGGTTTACCTTAAAGATAGAAAGTGGCGCCCAATTGTGGTTAATATTAAGGATAGAAAGTGGCGCCCCATTGTGGTTTATCTTAAGGATAGAAAGTGGCGCCAAATTGTGTTTTATCTTAAGGATAGAATGTGACGTCCATACGTGGGTTATCTTGAGGATAGAAAGCGGTGCCCAATCCTGGGTTATCTAAAAGAAAGAAAGTGGCGTCCAATAGTGGGTTTTCGGAAGGAAAGAAAGTGGCGTCCAATCGTGGGTTATCGGAAGGAAATAAAGTGGCGTCCAATCGTGGGTTATCTAAGGGAAAGAACGTGGAGTCAAATCGTGGGTTATCTAAAGGCAAGAAAGTGGCGTCCAATCGTGGGTTATCTAAAGGAAAGAAAGTAGCGACTAATCGTGGGTTATCTAAAGGAAAGAAAGTGGCGTCCAATAGTGGGTTATCTTAAGGAAATAAAGTGCCGTCCAATCGTGGGTTATCTAAAGGAAATAAAATGTCGTCCAATCGTGGGTTCTCTTGGGATGGAAAGTTGCGTCCAATAATGGATTATTTCAAATAATGAAACGGACTACTAGTTATGGATTATATAAAGAAAGAAAGTGGCTTCCAATCGTGGGTTATCTAAAGGAAAGAAAGTGGCGTCCAATCGTGGGTTATCTAAAGGAAAGAAAGTGGCGTCCAATCGTGGGTTATCTAACGGACAGAAAGTGGCGTCCAATCGTGGGTTATCTAAAGGAAAGAAAGTGGCGTCCAATCGTGGGCTATATTAAGGATAGAATGTGACATCCAAACGTGGGTTATCTTGAGGATCGAAAGTGCCCCCACCCCAATCGTGGGTTATCGCAGGGCAGAAGGTGGCGCACAATCCTTGGTTATCTTAGAGGAAGAAAGTGGCGTCCAGATGCGGCGCCGAAATGTAGGTTACTTAAATCTAAGACAGTGGCGCCTAATTATGGGCTTTATAAGGCTATGACAGTGGCGCCCAATTCTTGTGTGCTTAAATCTAAGGTAATGGGGCCCGATTGTGGTCTATTAAAAGCTAAGACAGTGGAGCCCACTCATGGTATTTTTAAAGCCAAGCAAATGGTGCCCAATTGTGGGCTATTTAAAGCTAAGACACCGGCAGCAAATCGTGTGTGTTTTAAGCAAAGACAGTGGCTCCCACTCATGTAGTCCTTTAATTCCGACATAAACATAGGAACATCAATTTAAAGGTTAATCGGACAATATCAAAGGTCACTAATATTTTCTTCCTTCCTTTCCCCCCTCTCCCGAACTTTCTAGCCCCAACCTCAACGAAAATCTGGCGTTTTTGCTGACACTGGCTCTTCCGTGGGTGTCAAAGACGACGGCCATTGCGGCGTCAAAAATGCTACACCCACGGCAAATATACCCGCACATCAACACACTGCAACGATGACGACGACGCCCGAATCAACGACGACGATGACGAGGAGGACGACGACAGCGACACCGAAAGATACAAACGTGGAGGATGTCTGCGCTATCAGAAATTATTCCGCAAACAACATAAGCAGGAACACATGCGACTCAATGAAACGCCAAATAGAACAACAGCAACAAACGGGGGAACCACAACTACAACGACTATCATCAACAATAATCGAGACCTCACTGCTCAGCTTAATGGACAACAGCGGCAGCAGCAACAAAACCAAACGACAACATTGCACATCATCAACAACAGTTTCGAAGACGAGGGGGAAATGTCCCATGAAGCCAGAACGCAAACAGGTGGCAACGACACAAACGACAGAAACAACAATCAGAACAACGATAGATATGGAACAGGAACTACAAATGGAGATGCAGCGACCACAAGCCGAACACGTAAGCGATTCCACATCGATTTGTGCACAGCCCGCAGTAGTTGGCTCGGCATTAAGTCCTCGCCTAGAGATGCGTTTGGCACTCAATCAGGATATAATGGGAGACGAAGATTTGATAAGTTACGATCCTGGACCAGATCTAACAACTATTCTGGTGTAAGTAGTTTAGAAAAATAAAAAAATAAAAACAACAATTTTAAGTATCCACATTTTGTTCTTAGGCACGACCTCTCAACATTTCATCGTCTGACGGGCAGAGATTTATTGAATCGTTCAGCCATGAATCGGGTTCAACCAAAAGAGGCTGTCATATCGTACTCTCAACAGCGAAACTCGAAGATGGATACGCCTACAGTGAATCGCAGGCCACGACCTCATCTCAACAACAGCATCAACAACGGCAATGCGGCCACCGGCATGCCGGTGCCCAGCACAATGGCCTCAACGACAACAACAATTCCGGCGGCATCGTCAATGCCCTTCGCTGGTTCGGTACGTGTCGCCGACGTTCAACAACACCTGCAGCCAAATCGAAATACATGGAGCAATTTTGCATTTGCGGATCGAAACAGAGACGTGAACGCCAGCGACGCAAACAGCAAAGACGACAGCAAGCTAAGCGATCTCGAGATCTTGGCGAGACGAGAGAAGATATATTGCATGTCTCAATTGAGGAGTGGCTCACGAGTCAAGACGATGACGACGACGAAAATAATGGCCTCCACAACAGCAACAACAATAACAGCGACCGACAGCAATTCATTGAACAATCCTCTGACGACGAGGACGACGAATACTACTTCGATGGTCGGTGCGAGTGAAGAGCTGAGTAGTACGTCGAAAAAGGGCCATAGTAGGCAACGTAAAATAAGTCGTGATGAGACAGCTCTAATGGAAACGGGCAAGGCTAATAAATTGTAAGTGAAAAATGCAAAAAGAGAAAAGGGAGAGAGATATGAGAAGATAAAGCGAAATGGTTTTGTCACTTTTTTCCTTTTTCAGAATAAATTTTATTAAACGTCGCAATTCTGAAATACCCCCGAGCGCCAATAACTCACAAACCTCGCTTAATGATTCCAATTCTAGTAGCACGCCTCAGCACAAACAGGCACCGATGTCCCCACGCAAGGATAATGTAAGTATATAGAGGTGATGTTGGGATAAATTTTGTTTGGCGCCCAACATGGGGATTAAATTAGGTAAAAAAAGGTATATGATGTCCAAAAACATAAAGAAAACAGATGATGTCAAAAGGTACTGCAAACGAATATGGCGCCCAACGTTGGTCATAACTGATAAGGAATCGTAAGGATAGGAAGTGGCTCCCAATAGTGAATTATCTTAAGGATAGAAAATGGCATTCAATAGTGGGTTATTGTAAGTGTAGAAAATGTCGTCCAATAGTAAGTTATCCTAAGTATAGAAACTGGTACCAATCCTGTGTTATATTAAGTATCGTGATTATATTAAGTACGGAAAGTGGCGTCGATCGTGATTATATTAAGTACGGAAAGTTGCGCCAATCGTAGTTTATCTATAACGGAGAAAGTGACGCCCAATCGTAGTTTATCTGGAAGGAAGAAAGTGGCGCCTAATGGTAGTCTATCTAAAAGAAGAAAGTGGCGCCCAATTATAGTCTATCTACAAGGAAAAAAGTAGCGCCGAATGGTAGTTTATCTAGAAGGAAGAAAGTGCCGCCCAATCGTAGTATATCTAGAAGGAAGAAAGTGCCGCCCAATCGTAGTATATCTAGAAGGAAGAAAGTGGAGCCCAATCGTTGTCTATCTAGAAGGAAGAAAGTGGCTCCCAATGCTAGTCTATCTAGAAGGGAGAAGTGGCGCCCAATCGTGGGTTATCTAAAGGAAAGAAAGTGGCGTCCAATCGTGGGTTATCTTAAGGGAAGAAAGTGGCGTCCAATCGTGGGTTATCTAAAGGAAAGAAAGTGGCGTCCAATCGTGGGTTATCTAAAGGAAAGAAAGTGGCGTCCAATCGTGGGTTATCTAAAGGAAAGAAAGTGGCGTCCAATCGTGGGTTATCTTAAGGAAAGAAAGTGGCGTCCAATCGTGGGTTATCTAAAGGAAAGAAAGTGCCGTCCAATCGTGGGTTATCTAAAGGCAAGATAGTGGCGTCCAATCGTGGGTTATGTAAAGGCAAGAAATTGGCGTCCATCGTGGGTTATCTAAAGGCAAGAACGTGGCGTCCAATCGCGGGTTCTCTTGGGGATGGAAAGTTGCGTCCAATCATGGTTTATCTTGGGGATGGAAAGTTGCGTCCAATAATGGATTATTTGAAATAATGAAATGGACTACTAGTTATGGATTATATAAAGGAAAGAAAGTTGCGTCCAATCGTAGCTTATCGAGAAGGAAGAAAGTGGCGTCCAGTCGTAGTTTACCCAGAAGGAAAAAAGTGGCGCCCAATCGTAGTTTATCTGGAAAGAAGAAAGTGACTCCCAATGGTAGTCTATCTAGAAGGAAGAAGTGGCGCCCAATCGTGGGTTATCTAAAGAAAAGAAGTGGCGTCCTATCGTGGGTTATCTAAAAGAAAAAAAGTGGCGTCCAATCGTGGGTTATCAAAAGACAAGAAAGTGGCGTCCAATCGTGGGTTATCTAAAGGAAAAAAAGTGGCGTCCAATCGTGGGTTATCAAAAGGCAAGAAAGTGGCGTCCAATCGTGTGTTCTCTTGGGGATGCAAAGTTGCGTCCAATCGTGGTTTATCTTAGGGATGGAAACTTGCGTCCAATCGTGGTTTATCTTAGGGATGGAAACTTGCGTCCAATCGTGGTTTATCTTGGGAATGGAAAGTTGCGTCCAATAATGGATTATTTGAAATAATGAAATGGACTACTAGTTATGGATTATATAAAGGAAAGAAAATGGCGTCTAATCGTAGCTTATCGAGAAGGAAGAAAGTGGCGTCCAATCGTAGTTTATCCAGAAGGAAGAAAGTGGCGCCCAATCGTAGTTTATCTGGAAGGAAGACATTTGTTCCCAATGGTAGTCTACCTAGAAAGAAGAAAGTGGCGCCCAATGATAGTCTATCTAGAAGGGAGAAGTGGCACCCAATCGTGGGTTATCTAAAAGCAAGAAAGTGGCGTCCACTCGTGGGTTATCTTAAAGCAAGAAAGTGGCGTCCAATCGTGGGTTATCTAAAAGCAAGAAAGTGGCGTCCAATCGTGGGTTATATAAAAGCAAGAAAGTGGCGTCCAATCGTGGGTTATCTAAAAGCAAGAAAGTGGCGTCCAATCGTGGGTTATCTAAAAGCAAGAAAGTGGCGTCCAATCGTGGGTTATCTAAAAGCAAGAAAGTGGCGTCCAATCGTGGGTTATCTAAAAGCAAGAAAGTGGCGTCCAATCGTGGGTTATCTAAAAGCAAGAAAGTGGCGTCCAATCGTGGGTTATCTAAAAGCAAGAAAGTGGCGTCCAATCGTGGGTTATCTAAAAGCAAGAAAGTGGCGTCCAATCGTGGGTTATCTAAAAGCAAGAAAGTGGCGTCCAATCGTGGGTTATCTAAAAGCAAGAAAGTGGCGCCCAATCGTGGGTTCTCTAAAAGCAAGAAAGTGGCGTCCAATCGTGGGTTATCTAAAGGAAAGAAAGTGACGTCCAATCGTGGGTTATCTAAAGGCAAGAAAGTGGCGTCCAAATCGTGGGTTCTCTTGGGGATGGAAAGTTGCGTCCAATCGTGGTTAATCTTGGGGATGGAAAGTTGCGTCCAATCGTGGTTAATCTTGGGGATGGATAGTTGCGTCCAATAATGTATTACTTGAAATAATGAAATGGACTACTAGTTATGGATTATATAAAGGAATGAAAGTGGCGTCCAATCGTGGGTTATCTAAAGGAAAGGAAGTGGCGTCCAATCGTAGTTTATGCAGAAGGAAGAAAGTGGCGCCCGATCGTAGTTTATCTGGAAGGAAGAAAGTGGCGCCCAATCGTAGTTTATCTGGAAGGAAGAAAGTGGTGCCCAATCGTAGTTTATTTGGAAGGGAAAAGTGGCGCCCAATGGTAGTTTATCTAGAAAGAAGAAAGTGGTGCCCAATCGTAGTTTATTTAGAAGTGGCGCCTAAATATGGGTATTCTTAAAGGAAGAAAGTGGAGCCCAATTACAAAAACTTTTTATCGAAGATTATCAGGACTAAGAACTTGGACTTTTTTATAAGACATTTTCAGAGAGATTTCAGGGCTATATACGAGGATTTCTAAAAATATATTATTAAGATTATCATGGCTATAAACGTTGATTTTTGAAGAGTATATCCTTAACGATTATGAAGGCTATAAACGTGATATTTTAAGAAGATTTTTTTAAGATTTTTAAGATTTCCTAAAAGAGTATCAGAGCTATAAATATGGATTTTTCAGGAAGAGTTTCTTCTCAGAGAGATTTCAGGGCTATTTTAAAATGATATCCTCAAGGGTTCCTAATCCTATAAACGTCGATTTTTTAAAAAGATTTCCTCAAATACTATTAATTTTTGATGAAGAATTTCTAAATGAGTATCAGGATTTTTTAAGAAAATATCATAGAAGACTCTCAGGGCTATAAACGTGAATTTTTAAGAAGACTTCCTCAACCACTATCAGGGTAATAAACGTGGAGTTTTTAAGAGGATTTCCTAAAAGATTTTTTAAGAAGATTTCCTCAAAGAGTATCAGGGCCATAAATGTGTATTTTTAAAAAGATTTTGTCAAGTACTCCTAAACCTATAAACGTGGGATTTTTAAGATGAATTCCTCAAAGACTATCAGGGCTATAAATTTGGAATTTTGAAGAAGATTGCAACCATTTTTAGAAGATTTTCTCAAGGAGTATCCTGGCTATAAACGTCGATTTTTCACATGTTATAAGAGCAGTGAAAGTGGATTTCCTAGGATTCTTTTCTGAACAGTCAGAGCTATAAAAACGGATTTTTATAAAAGGTTTTCTCAAAGAATAGAGTGTGTTTTTCAGAACATGTGTTCAAGGACTAACGTGAATTTTTCATAAAATTTGTTCAAGGAGTAGCGAGTATTTTTCAGAATATTTTCTCAAAGACTAATGGACTTTCAGCGCGTGGATTTTGAAGAATATTGTTTTCGGAATATTTCTGATAATAATTTAAATCAAAATGGCGTCAGACGTGAATCAAATCAACATCTAAAATGTTTAAATTATTTTTCTTCTATTTTTCCAGGACAAACCGTCACTGAATCGACGCCTTTGGAAACAAATTACAAAACGACGACGTTCTAATTCTGTTTCCGAATTAGTGGCATCTTAAGTCAAGTCCAGTAGTAGCAGTAAACAGCTCCAGCAGCACACTGACATTTTTTGTTCAGCACTTTAAATGCAACCCCTTGTGATGTAAATCCCGGCCATGTTATGTTTTGTTCAACTAAGTAAATGAGCAGTTTAGAAATGTTTCGTTGTAGAGATAAGTAGCGGAAGGTGGGCTTAAGCGTCCTTTCGAAAATTGTTTGTTTTTTGTTTTATTTTAAAGAAACGAACTGATTTACTAATAGACTAAGGCTTTGCATGTAAAATAACCGAACCTAATAGAGTTAAAAATACACCAAATTTTCTTTAAGATTATACATACAAAGACAAAAAATATTAATGGTCAATTATGTTGCTTTAGTGGAAGAGAGAAGGGAAAAAAATAAATAAAAAATAATTTTTTAATCGTTGTGGTAACACCGCATAATGTAGAAAATAACATGGGACCCAGTAATGTGTAATTTAAGTACATTTTTTCTAATAGACATATTCCAGATGTAAGGCATATTACCTATCTTTCGAACTCTGTCCATTTTGAACATTTCTTCAGCTATGAAAAGCTATCTTGCTTAGCCTACATGCATTCTATGGTGCAAATCTTATATAAAATCTCGTACACAACAATCATTGCACATATTTTGATGCAATTCAATATTACAAGGTCTATGACATAACGTATAACCTAGGTCTACAAAATAACGTGATAAGATAATGTTACAGCGGGAAGCCTCAAAATTTCTAAATTGAATAAAATCCTGCGTTTTTCTGCCAATCGATAAAGAGAATCGAGATTTTGAAATACCATCAGCTGAATTTATGACATCAAATTGTAGTGTGATACATACTTTTAGGCGATAAAAATAAAATAACAAGAAAATGGTGGTAATTTAATATTATTCTACACATCTCAGCTTCTGAACAATTACTTCTCTCTTTCAATCCAATCACAAAACAAAGAAGCATTCTCATGGTTGAGTTTGTGGTAGCTGGTGTCCTTGTTCTTTGCCGAGAAAAACTTAAAGTCTGATTTAACCGTGCAAAAATCACTGCTTTTTCTCCGATATATATAGAAATTACTATTTTACACCTGAAGGGCAGAAAAACATTAATAAGAGGGAATCGCATCCATCTATCATGCCATTAAAGTGAACCAGGGCAACCTCAGACTCCTAAGGAGTGAACAACTTCTTGATCAGAGCCTCCAATCCTTGATCGATGCATGCAATTTTTGTAGTAACGCTAACGCAAATATGTATGATCTGTGTCTTCAATTATCTGGTTCTGGTTTCCTCTGTATGCAGATTCAAAAATTCAACAACCTGGACTGGCTGCGTAAATAAAGTGGGTTTAGCTGGGCAGTTCAAAAGATGCAGCGTAGCGTGAGGTCTCAATCCACATACATGACATGTGTTGGGCATCATGCCGTCAATATGAACCCAATATGACTTGAGTTGGCTTTATTGGCAGTATTTTAATTTTGCTACAACCACTCTCGTAAACTTTGGCAGCTGACGTTCTTTTGCGGCAATGGTTAAGGGGTGATCTTCGAGTACGGCATTCATCAATGTGAATGCCATTCAAGCCTGGCTGACAGGCTCGTTAATCTAGAGGTTTCCATGTGTACCCATAGGCCTCTCTCTCTATAGATCATAAAAATCTCTCCTGATGTGCTTGGGTGGGGAAGCATTTCTACTAGATTATGGCAGGAATGCTCACTAAAGTGCTGATTAGCCGCTAAAATCTGCGCCTCTACAAGAAGACGGTGCACTGGTGTGCCCCCTAATGCACCCTGCTCCAGTCCTCAAGTTGGCAGGCTTGAATATTCTTCCACTAATATTTGCATGGCTCCTCATAGCTCACCGCAGACAGGTCTATTTCGTTTTAAGGATTCTACAAGGTTTGTTTGTCAGCACTCAAAGTGCGGCATGCACTTTGATCTTATCTGATCTAGCTGCAAATAGCAGCAACTAACGCAGACGACTTAAACATACTTTCGAACAATACACCCAGTAACTTAAGGTAGTAGTGGTCGGAATCCGGACACCATTGACCAATGTATTCAATAGCAGCGGCATTTCAGTCAACCAGGTGATTATCAGTGTGATAGTAGATTTAATTCCTCAGATGGAAAAACTGTACTAAATCAGCTATGTAGATTTTTACCTATCACATGTGGTATCGACGATAGAACCTGACGCCAAGATCGTGCCATTATTGTATTCTTTACAATCTCTATGCCGTTTGGAGGGTGTCGAGTTTCAGAGAGGTGGAGGTTAAACAGTTTCGGACATATCACCCCGCCTTCGTGAACTCCCTATTTCCCTCTACCGATCTTTGCCTTCTTATTTCTGAATTCAATAAACGACTGGCGTTCACAAATATATGTAGTTGATTACCCAACGCCCTTCTTGATAGACTGTTCGGTCACACGGCCTGTTTTGATTCAGTCCTCGACAGATACATATGTGTGGATATGGCGTATAATGCAGCTGTGGTGATATGCACTTTCCGGAATCCACACTGATTTTGGGCAACTTTGAAACCCTTCTCATCATTGTGAAGAGACGTACCTCTAGAATTTTTGCTACTGTCAATGAGAGGGAGATCGGCCTGAACTATTCAACTCTGTTGGCATCCTCACCTGGATTCAGTTGGGAACACTTATGAAATTGAGATTCCGTGTGGGCCCAACACTTTGGAGGTTTTCGTGTTTCATTGACATCTTCAACATCGCTCATTGTAATTGTCGTGTTACATCGGCGGACAAGGATCTTATATGGCATAGCACACTCCTTTTCACGCTAGCAGTCTTAGTGTGTTCTATAAACATGCGTAACTCTTCGGATCTGTATTCTACCAGCAGGTATGTAGCCAGTGGCTGCAGCTGTGATGATGTTCTGGAAAATTCTCTCAGTAACCCGATGAAATAAGGGAATGAGCAGCTCTCTGAAACATTCGTTGCTAAATTCTCCGAATCCTTATCAGCAGCTTTTTCATGATTCAGAGAAGTAAGGCAATCAGAGATTATGAAGTCGGGTGGTCCGTTAACGGAGACCATAGTATACAAGTGGTCTGGGCCAAGCAAAGTGACGAGTTGCCAGGACACGCCATTTAACAGCCGAATGCCACAATAGTGATGTCTGGAGGGCTGTGACAATTTTCTGTTATCCTCGTCGGAGTATCATTCATTTATCGTGCAAAATATAGAGCAATCACGCTAGCCGGGTCATTGCCAGGGACGGAATGCCAAAGCATTGAATCGGCGGTATGTTTACATTAAGCAACTGTACCTCTGCAGGCTCTACACTTTTGTTTATGGCCACATCTATTTCCCTTGCCTTTACATAGCTGTAATCAATGTGTATAGGGGAAACGTTCAAGTGTATAATTCTCTTTGTTGTTGTTGTAACAGTTCAGCTGATTCTTCCGTGATTTTGAATGGGTTGCTGCAGAAAGGTGCTCACTTCAACAGGTCGATACCACGAATCGATTGGGCGTAAGTCTATAGGTCGACGTGGAAAATATGCGCCGTGTCGTGTGCTCCCTTCCTGCACTGTGATCAGATATCCTCAACGGCTACCACACGCCGCAGAGCTCGGCATAGACGAGAACACCCCGTTTCAATCTACGGGTCTTCGACTTTATACTTCTGAATTCCACAAACGACTTGCGTCCACATACATATATAGTTGAATATCTAACGTTTCAAATACGGCTGGAGGAAATTTTTCCCTATGTCCTCGAACAGCATGGGATGTTTGACGGCCTCCGATAGATCGAGAGTTGATGGTTTGTTGCACAGCCTGTTCTGGTTCAGTTCTCGACAGATATGTGTGTTTATGAAATGCGATTGTGGCACTACATTTTTCAGAAACCCGTACTGGCGAGAGGAGGAAAACTAGCCTGTACGATACGCATTATTGCTGACTTCCCAGGCTTCTGGTACAATATGGGTAGCTAAATATGAATTGAAGACACTTGTTCATCCAGTTACTTTAGCATTGTCATTCCGTGTGGGCCTGCATCAACACCGCTCATCGTAATTGTCGTGTTACCTCGCTGGAGAAGGATCTTATATGGCGTAGCACACTCTTTTTCACCCTAGCAGTCTTAGTCTTAGTATAAACTGCCGGTTTAAATAACAGCTCAGCCCAGCTCTTCAGATCTGTCACAGTCACGCCGTTGAAAATGGCAACCGTTCTGTCATCCTTTTTTCGCGGAATGGAGAGTGATTTAACCGTTGACCATAATTGCCTTAATCCTTAATCCTAGCCAATCATCAATTTTTCCATGATTCAGAAAAATACCGTGATCAGAGATTATAAAGACGGATATGTGTGAACGCATACAACTATAGAAAGGTGAACCCAGCGAAATGACGGTTTATCAGGACACGTCGAAAAAATCGCTCGGCCAAGCCACTTCTCATTGCCAAGGACGGAATGCCAATGCTCATGCTGAGGACTGAAGTCCCCTATCATCCGAGGGTTATTGCCCCCCAAAAGCGAACTAATGTAAAGTATATATTAGTTTATATGTACATACATACTCGTATGTATATCATTTATATTATTGTCCTTCTGTTGTTGGGGAGGCTGCGAGGATACCTCGTATTCCAACAACGACGATGAATCTGTCGTAGAACATTATCTACATCCAATACATTTCACCGATGTTGACATGTGGTGGATGCTGATCTGGCAAACGGAACAGATTCATAGCCAGAGGCTCTCCTCTATCCCGGTACAGACCAAATAAGCTCGGAGCAAGCATTCTGGAATATATTGCCTCCTCCGTGGTGAACAAATAAAAGAAAAAATTGTTGAGTTGACGACGCCTGGAGCTTACACCTGTGAAGTTTTTGCGGATTTTGAAACTACTACGTTCATAGATGAAAAAATCAAAAAATAAATAATAAATCACGGTCAAAGTTCACATTTTTAGGGTTTATTTAGGTTTTCATAATTTTGCTTGGAAACCGGAAGTCCTATCGAAATGGGATTAGAAAGAATATTGTAGCTGAGAAAATTCTCTACAAGATTGACCTTTATGATATTTTCGTAAACTTTAAAATTTTTGAGATATATTAGTTCAAATTGGGACTATGCACTGACTGTATCGCCTCCTATAAACAATGTCATGACATAACTAACTTTTAGTAAAAACCGCTTACACCAAGGAAGTTTTTACGGATTCTGAAACAGCAATATTCATAGATGAGAAAAAAAAGAAAAAATCGCTCGAGGAATTTTTAAATAAATCACGATCAAAGTTCACATTTTTAGGTTTATTTTAGGTTTTCGCGAATTTGCTTGGAAATTCCTATCGAAATGGGGATAAAGAAAATGTTGTAGCTTTGAAAATTCTACAGAGGATTGACCATTGTGATTTGTTCCTAGGTTTTACCGCTTTTGGGATATAGAAGTTCAGGTCACATTTTTAGTTTTTTTGTTAGTTTTTCACGATTTGCTTGAAAACGGTAAGTCTTACAGAAATTCTCTACAAATTCTAAAAAAATCTCTACAAGATTGGCTTTCACAGAGGGGATGTTCAGAACCTTTAGAATCTTGTTACTGATTATTAACAGATCATCAGATGATTTGGGCACCCAATCTAAATCGGCTGTCGAATGTGAACCCGTTGATCTTTACAACTCATGCCCAAATTGGGAATCGCATGGCTGTAGATTTTCAGATTCCTCAAGAGAAAGAAACGAACAAGGTTGGCGATTCAGTTAGAGCCATATACCAGCAACAATCGCGTCTAACACCATAATCATGTAGACATGATTCCTATGGTTGTGAAAATTCAGACAGGCAGAGATTGCATGATTCCGGAAATATCATGGCGCCTTGTGATAATCCATATTTCCGTCTAGGCGTCCTAGTAGAGTCCTAGTTTAGAGGTACTTTCTCTTATCTTTGGTCCTCCCTGTCTAAGCCTATATGATTTTGCTGGGCGGAGGATATCTGACCTAAAGATTCTTTCACTGCTATATGCTCAGGTAAGCTTAAATGTGGCAAACGAGGTCTTTTCATCAATACCCTTGTTCCTAGAACCTTGTTCTAGTGTCTTAACTTATCACATATATTTGTGGCCGCCAAGATCTTGAAACAGTTTGGAATGGAATTAGTAGCCGAAGATATCACGCCGTCTTGGGGTTAACCCCTATATTCATCTATGGGTTCCTAGGTTCTTCGTTCTTTCTCGTATCTTTGGACTTCTCTCTCTCTCCCTCTGTCTCTCTCCCTCTCTCTCTGTAAATCTAGGCGATCTTTCTGCAATTTCCCTGGGCAGTGGATCTCAGTCCATACGGTGGTTTTGAAGATTCTTTCACTACGACATGCTTTGGTAAGCCGACCCTATGGCATAAAAGTGGTGAACGAGGCATTTTTCATTCCGAAACTTTGTTCTGGTTTCTTAGCTTATAAATCTAAAATCAGGGAATAGTTTGGAGTGCAGCTACTAGCGCGGCTAACCGGATATGTCACCCGCCTGGGGGTAAACCCTAATTTCCATCTAATGGTTCTTATGCTCGTTAATCTAGAGATTCCCTTTCGTATCTTTGAATCTCTCTCGCTCTCTATTTTATGTTTCATTCACTGCGATGCGCTGACGTAAGCCGACCACAAAGGTGGCGAATAGTTTACCAAAAAACCACCCTGCCGCATAAAAGGTTTACGAGGGCGCTTTATCCGCGTACTGATAAAACGGTTTCTTAACTTATCACATATATTTATGGCCATGCAAATCGTGGGATAAATTAAATTTATCCGATCCGCGGATGCAAAAGTTGCTGTTGATTTGGCTGCATATTTTTCTAGGTTTCCTTCATTCATATCCGATATCTTTATGACAACATATGAATGTTTCCAGGATATGACCTCGCCTTGGTGAACTCAATGTTTCACTTTAGCGGGTTTTGACTTCAGAATCCTACACGACTGAAGGCTGAACAAGTAAGAAGTTGAGGAGGAGACAGATAAGAGTCAGGAATTCTTGCTTAAGTCATTTCAAGCCCTTTGGATTTTACACTTTTATCAGAAATGACTTATGCAGAAATGACATGCTGCTTATGTGTCTCCGAATTTAGAAT
Organism: Musca autumnalis; assembly: GCF_047663935.1. Taxonomy (NCBI): domain Eukaryota; kingdom Metazoa; phylum Arthropoda; class Insecta; order Diptera; family Muscidae; genus Musca; species Musca autumnalis. Next base: position 29,133,326 of record NW_027411866.1, on the reverse strand, counting down.
GGTATTAACGTCCTCAAACAGGTTGGCAGACCATCTAAAAAGGCATCACCAGGTCGACAGACACTGTTGCATGGCTTCTTCTCTGCTTGTTCTGGTTGTGATTTCTGATTCTATGTGAGATTATTGCATAGAAAGCAATTGGCGCACTGGGTTGACTCCGGAAACGATGCTGGTGACCGGCAAACTTTATAACTTCTTCCAAGGTTCGGGAAAAGATGATTTCAGGTGTGTTAGCAATTGGCGAGAGTAGAGAAATCAGCCTATAATACAGGTTTCTGTAGCGGAACCACCCAGAACAATATGGATGGCTAATACCAATTTGAGAGCCGTGGTTCAGTTCTCCATTCCCGGTTTACCTAACTGATTTAACTTGTCTATTGAATCCGGTCAGAGCAAAAACTGGCACTACTGGAAGAGCTCGAAGTCAGAGGCGATAACGTTTTGGGGTCGGTAAATCGATGTGACAATGGAAAGTTGTCCGAACACCCATTAACTCAATCCAGTGCAACTTCTCATGTAGCAGTTCTTTAGTTAACATAGGTGCTATAGGTTTCGCTTACACTCATCTCCAATACCATGAAGATTAAAAGGGCTGATACTACTGGGTTTACTGGGAAATTGGGTCTAATTTTGGATATTCAACCGGCAGAAATTGATCTGGGAGCTGCCAAATTGATGTTGTTTCGACAATATTTATCCCCAACCCGAACATCTGAGGAGTTACACAATTTCGTGGAACAATTTTCCTCAAGCATTCTAAAATCTTAAAACTTCGCTTACTTGAAATTGACGAGGTTTCGGCCAAAGTTACGGCAGTTTTACATTCTCGGTACTTATGTTGCTGGTCTTCTGAAAACCTGGTCATCTGTTCTACTTGTCCTGCTATCTGAAATTACGATTTCGCATTACCGCGATTACACCAGAATTTTAATTTTGAGCCAGAATTTCTAACTGGTATTTTGAAATTTCTTTTTTATTTGATTTTAATTTTTATGTTCTGTTCTACTTGTCCTGCTCTCAGGAATTACGATCTCGCTTTACCGCGATTCAGCATTTTAATTTTGATTTGGAATTTCTTTTTTATTTGATTTTAATTTTTATTTAAATTCTATTTTAAATTATTATTTACAAATAAGAAAAGATACCACAGACAAAGCTAGAAAACCAAATTTCAATTGCACCTAAAATAGACTTGAAAATTTCCTGCCATACTTTTGTTTAATGGAACGCAATACTTTAATCAAGACAACAACTAATTATGGAATGGAATTTGTCGTCCCTCTGAACAAATTCCGAATGTCCACAACAAAATGGAAATTAATTTTTGTAGAATAAGAAAAAAAACAAAACAATTACAAATAACATTATTAATAATATATAGAAAAGTTTTAATATGCCTTAGAAATTTTTAAAGCAAGGAAATCAGTTGAGACAAAAAAATTATTTTTTAAAAATAAAAATTAAAAATATTTTATTAATAACAATAAATTGAAAAAAAAGAAATCAAAGAATCGCACCATTCTTCTAACTTCTAAGACAACAACATTTATGCAGTCATTTAAAATGTAAAAAAGTGAAACAAAGGACTGTTTGTAAAGTCAATATTAAATTAAATTTAAGAATACACTTTTCTTCAAAGTAAAATAATAAAAATCCATTATATTACATTTTTAAATTAAGGACAATTTACAAAACTATCAATTACACAACATTTTTTTGAAAAATAAAATGTCAACAATAATTTTTCTCAATATAATAATAATTCTCTGAGTAATTTTTATTATATATTAATTTTTATTTAAAAATTTTTTGTTTTATTTTGAAAAGAAAACTACTTTTTTAGGCTTTGAAAAAATATGCTAAGAAACGAAACGAGAAATCAATCTAAGAAAAAAAAGTATATAATATTTTGCAATTATTATCTCTATGAGAAATATTTTTTATTAGTATATAATTAAAATATTAACTAATTAAATATAACAGCAACAAGAACTTACTACATAATTAGTTATAAATGTAAGTAACACAACTAAACTACAGTATAAGTAATATAAAAAAATCATTTTATTAATAATTAAAGAAAAAAATATATAATTCAATAAAATTAATTAGTAATACATGAAAATACAGGACTTTTATTTTGTAATACACTGTAATTGGAGACTGCAACCCTCGTTGTACTGTACAACGAGAACAAGACGCGTGGGTTTCTTAGATTTGATTGTGCGCCTAAAAATATGCAACAATTTCATATGTTTTTCAAACATACAGAAAACTAATGCAGAGTTGGATGTTGCATTATCATAATTGATGCCCTCCCAAAGATTAACAAATATGATTAAAAATCGCCCAAATAAAATATCTTCCTGTTGCATAACAGTAGTGGAATTCTGTAACTTTTTTTTTTTCAACGAACCGATATCGTTGTAGGGGTTTTCCCACACTTTGAAATTTTAAATTTGTATTTTTAATTGAAACTAAGAAGCCTTAGACTTTTGTCTATGGATATTTTGAATTTTGTATACATACATTTTTCATTCTAAAAATATTTTTCATCGACGACGTTCGTCTTTCAAATAAATGAGTTTAATTATTTTTTTAATATACTGTGTTTCGCTACAATTTGGTGACCCCGATAATTGAAATGACGCAAGAAAACGTTCGCCCATCGCTCTCAGGAGGTGATACACATTTAGCTGGAGATTCACATCGTGAGAATGCTCCAGCCACGAATTCAACGCAAATTTTTGCTGCACGAATTGCAAAACTGCCTCCATTTTGGCGTGAGGAGCCAGAAATTTGGTTTTTACAAGTGGAATCCAGCTTCAATTTAAACGGAATTACGCAAGATTCTACCAAATATGAATATTTGCTTAGCAATCTGGACCCATCAATTTTGTTTGTATTGAAGGATATCGTGGTGAATCCACCGGCAACAGGAAGATATGCTGCGATGAAAGCAAGAATAATCAAGCATTTCGCTGAATCAGATGAGTCGCAGTTGAAGAAATTGCTGAGCGGTTTGGAATTAGACGACCAAAAGCCGTCACTTCTTTTACATAGAATGAAATCTCTTGCCGGCACCAGGGTAAGCAATGAAATGATGCGTACTTTGTTTATGGATCGTCTTCCAGAAAATGTTAAATGCATTCTTGCTGTAACTGATACCGCAGACGTAGATAATCTAGCTGGTATAGCGGACAAAATTTGCGAGCAATTTTCAGCTTCAACCACAATTTCGGAAATTTCTTCAAATAATAAAACTAATCAAGATTTATCGGGCCTAGTTGGTAAGTTGGACCAGATTATTCAACGCATTGGAGCACTCGAAAGACGTTCTCGTCAACACCAGCCGAACCGCAATGTACAAGTCCAACGATCTCGTTCTAAATCTACAAGCCGTAAGGATTCGGGTTTGTGTTGGTATCATTGGCGTTTTGCTGATAAATCATCAAAATGTGTACAACCATGTAAATTTCAATCATCAAAAAACTAGTACAGCCATCGTGTGATAGTTCGGCGTCTCTCAGCGATGGTAGAGATAATAGTCGTTTATTTATTACTGAACGCCGTACTAAAATTCAATATTTGATTGATTCTGGAGCTGACATTTCAATTTTTCCATGTAAATTCTCAAAAAATCCTTCAAAGCTAGTTTTATACGCTGCTAACAATAATCCTATTTCAACGTTTGGTGAGAAACTTATTGTTCTAGATTTGGGGTTAAGAAGAGAATTTAAATGGGTATTCATTTTGGCCGATGTACCAAAACCAATAATTGGTGCAGATTTTTTAAAATTTTTTCATTTATTGCCAGATCTCCAAAGAAAATGTTTAGTCGATGGAATCACTTTTTTGAATTCGCCACTTTCCACCACCACTTGTTCCAAAATTCAAATAAAAATGGTTACAGATGAAAGCAAATACCATGCCGTCTTAAAATAGTATCCTGAATTACTTTCGCAAAATCTTAGCAAAATTGAAAACAACCATCAAGTGGTACATCGAATTACTACTAATGGAAACCCAGTAAAAGCAAGGCCTCGAAGGTTAGATCCTGAGAAATTAGCGGCTGCAAAGGAAGAGTTCCAATATCTTATGGAAAAAGGTATTATTCGTTCCAGTGATAGCAATTGGTCCAACCCTTTACATATGGTGCGCAAATCGGATGGTTCTTGGCGTCCATGTGGGGACTATAGGGCACTCAACAAAATGACTGTTCCGGATAGCTACCCTATACCATACCTCAACGATTTTTCCATGTCATTATCTGGTTCCAAGGTATTTTCAAAAATTGATTTGATGAAGGCTTATTACCAGATACCTGTGAACGAAGCAGACATTCCAAAAACTGCAGTCATAACTCCGTTTGGTCTATTCGAATTTCTAAGAATGCCATTCGGGATATGTAACGCGGCACAGACTTTCCAGCGTTTAATGGATGATGTTGTTAGAGGCTTGGATTTCGTCGTAGTATATCTAGACGATGTGCTTGTTTTTCTCGAAATCTGAAGAAGAACACTTGGAACATATTAAACAACTGCTGGGTCGTTTTAAGAAGTACGGCATCATAATTAATGCCTGTAAATGTAAACTTGGTGTGAACAAAATTGATTTTTTAGGCCATACTATATCATCTCAAGGCGTCAGTCCAATGAAGAAGAAAGTTGAGGCAATTAGGAGTTATAATGAACCAACTACAATCCATTCACTTCGTCAATTTTTGGCACTTATCAATTTTTATCGAAAGTTTTTACCAAAAGGAGCCGAAACTCCGGCACCTCTGAATAATTTATTAATCGGTGCTAAAAAGAAAGATATGCGTCCTGTTTCATGGACTGATGAAACACGGGCAGCCTTCATAAAATGTAAGCAGGAGCTAGCTGACGCAATTACTCTGTCTTTTCCCTTGCCGAACGCATCAATATGCCTTAAATCGATGCGAGTTCTTTTGGAATGGGTGCTGTGCTGGAACAAAATGTTAACGATTCATGGCAACCATTGGGATTTTTCTCAAAACAAATTTAATGCAGCTCAAAAGATGTATAGTACTTATGATCGAGAATTATTAGCTATATATTCCGCAATAAAGTATTTTCGACATTTCCTTGAAGGAAGACCATTTAAAATATTCACCGATCATAAGCCTCTCAATTATGCATTCCATCAAAACTTGGACAAGGCTTCACCTCGTCAATGCCGCCATTATATAGCGCAGTTTTCCACTGATATAAATCACGTCGCTGGGAAAGAAAATATAGTAGCAGATTCTCTTTCAAGAGTGGAAGAAATCAAGGTGAATGGAATAAATTATAGCAAATTGTGCCAACAACAGCAGCAAGACATTGAACTAAAGGAATTACTTAAGAAGGATGGATCATATTCAATTAAGTTGCTAAATTTTCCACAGGGGAATTATCAAATATATTGTGATGTTTCTCAAGGAACTATACGACCTTATATTCCGTCTTCTTTCAGAAAAGATGTTTTCAATGCAGTACATAATCTGTCTCATGGTGGAATTCAGACAACAAGAAAAATGATTTCACAACGTTTTTCTGGCCGTTCATGAATAAAGATGTTGGAAATATGGTTCGAAGATGTTCAGCATGTCAACGCAATAAAATTGGCAGGCATACTTTGTAACGGCAAAAATCGGGTCCCTCAATTTTGCCACCACCCTTGCTTATTTGAATTTTGTTTTGGTTATGTTTCCAATGAATAAAGGAATTTATTTTAATTTTTAAACGAAACCCATCAGTCTCTTTCAATATCCCGTTAGCCTCGCGTGAGTTTAACTCAGCCATTAGGTTGAGATAAACAACAACTCCCATAAAGGAAGTTGCTGAGAGAGAGAGAGGGAGAGAGAGCGCCAAATTAGATCAAAACAAGGTCCCGTTATTCCTATGGGAAACACGTGGTCTACGAGCATATAAAAGGCGGACGATTTTGAAATTGGGTCAGTCAGTGTGGGACCATCGGTAGATCAACATCAACCCGCGGCAACTTAGTCAAAGTGTTAACAAAGTTTCTAGTGTCCTGTAGGCATCCGGGTAAGTCATAACATTCGTATATTATCCTTGAGTGTATCCTTCGGGTTATCCTTGATCCGTGGGATATCCTTGAAGTATCCTTAAGACTACAAAGTATCCTTGGAATATCCTTCGATCCTTGGGATATCCTTCGATCCTAGAAATATCCTTTGGGTAATCCTTGATCCTTGGGGTATCCTGAAGACTCCGAAGTATCCTTGGAATATCCTTCGATCCTTGGGATATCCTTCCATCCTTGGGATATCCTTCGATCCTAAAAATATCCTTCGATTTTCTCCCGATCCTCAAATTCCCTAGTATCCTTGCTTGAGTACTTACTAAGGTCTCTTGCAGTAGTATTCCGTAGTATCCTTGCTTGAGTACTTACTAAGGTCTCTTGCAGTAGTATCCTTGCTTGAGTACTTACTAAGGTCTCTCGCAGTAGTATCCCCTAGTATCCTTGCTTGAGTACTTACTAAGGTCTCTTGCAGTAGCATTCCGTAGTATCCTTGCTTGAGTACTTACTAAGGTCTCTTGCAGTAGTATTCCCTAGTATCTTTGCTTGAGTACTTAATAAGGTCTCTTGCAGTAGAATTCCCTAGTATCCTTGCTTGAGTACTTACTAAGGTCTCTTGCAGTAGAATTCAGTAGTATCCTTGCTTGAGTACTTACTAAGGTCTCTCGCAGTAGTATTCCCTAGTATCCTTGCTTGAGTACTTACTAAGGTCTCTTGCAGTAGCATTCCGTAGTATCCTTGCTTGAGTACTTACTAAGGTCTCTTGCAGTAGTATTCCCTAGTATCCTTGCTTGAGTACTTAATAAGGTCTCTTGCAGTAGAATTCCGTAGTATCCTTGCTTGAGTACTTACTAAGGTCTCTTGCAGTAGCATTCCGTAGTATCCTTGCTTGAGTACTTACTAAGGTCTCTTGCAGTAGTATTCCCTAGTATCCTTGCTTGAGTACTTAATAAGGTCTCTTGCAGTAGAATTCCCTAGTATCCTTGCTTGAGTACTTACTAAGGTCTCTTGCAGTAGAATTCCGTAGTATCCTTGCTTGAGTACTTACTAAGGTCTCTCGCAGTAGTATTCCCTGGTATCCTTGCTTGAGTACTTATTAAGGTCTCTTGCCGTAGTATTCCCTAGTATCCTTGCTTGAGTACTTAATAAGGTCTCTTGCAGTAGAATTCCCTAGTATCCTTGCTTGAGTACTTAATAAGGTCTCTCGCAGTAGTATTCCCTAGTATCCTTGCTTGAGTACTTACTAAGGTCTCTTGCCGTAGTATTCCCTAGTATCCTTGCTTGAGTACTTAATAAGGTCTCTTGCAGTAGAATTCCCTAGTATCCTTGCTTGAGTACTTAATAAGGTCTCTCGCAGTAGTATTCCCTAGTATCCTTGCTTGAGTACTTACTAAGGTCTCTTGCAGTAGCATTCCGTAGTATCCTTGCTTGAGTACTTACTAAGGTCTCTTGCAGTAGTATTCCCTAGTATCCTTGCTTGAGTACTTAATAAGGTCTCTTGCAGTAGTATTCCCTAGTATCCTTGCTTGAGTACTTACTAAGGTCTCTCGCAGTAGTATTCCCTAGTATCCTTGCTTGAGTACTTACTAAGGTCTCCTGCAGTAGTCGTAGCTAATAGTAGTATCTTTGCAGTATCAATCCTTTCGCCAGGTCTCTCCCACGTAGTTAAGAGTACTTATCCAGGTCTCTTCCACGTTGTTAAGAGTACTTATCCAGGTCTCCCCCACGTAGTTAAGAGTACTTATCCAGGTCTCCCCCACGTTGTCAAGAGTACTTATCCAGGTCTCTCCCACGTAGCTAAGAGTACTTATCCAGGTCTCACAAGCCCACGGTCCCGTATCCTGTCACCCAGCCCTAGTACTTATCCTAATCTCGGAGGAGCACTCCCAAACTGAGCGAAGATACCATAGTTGTTACGGACGGACATCATACTCATATAGATACTAGTCGTTTACCCAAAAGTATTATCATCATAATCTCTAGCATATGAACCTCTTATCTTAGTCAATAAAAGAACTTGAAATATTCAAACAAAATCACACCTGCCTCTCTCTTTCTGTCTCATACAATATAAATTTCTGTACGAACCTTGGCCCCGCGAGCGTACTCGAGCACAAGGGGAAAACCTGTCGTTACAGTGGCGCCCGAGCAGGGACAGAGAGAGTTAGAGTGAGTGAGTAAGCGCGAGTGACCAAAGTGTAACAGATTTAGAGAGTGTGTAAAGTACAAGTAACAAATATGTCAGTAGAACTTCGTGTGTCATGGGCGTACGGCCTTCGCAAAGAGGATCTCAACAAATACCTCGAAGAGTTTAAATGCGATGTAGAAGGCACAGTGGAGGAGCAGCGAAAGAGATTTGCCGTGTTTTTAGCACAGTATCATGAACCAGAAATTAAAAAGCGACTTCTTGAAATACAGGCATTCCATGAGAAGGATTCGAAACCCGCAACACCAAGGAAACAGGGTGGAGAGGAATTACGAATAGAAGTACCTGTGCCCATAAACAGTAAGATGCCCGATATTCGTACCACCGCCGAACAAGTTCGTAAGTGGGGTGTGAGCTTTACCGGAGAGAACAAACCGCTTGAATTCATCGAAAGATTAGAAGAACGAGCAGAAATGTATAAAATTCAAAACGATGAACTCATAACAGTGATGCCCGAAGTCCTCCATGGAAGAGCATTGATGTGGTATAGAAATAATCGGAAAACCTGGGGATCCTGGGAAGCATTCCGACAAGATTTCTTAAAATTTTTCCTTCCACCAAGGTTTAGTGAAAACCTGGAGGACGAAATACGTCAGCGAAGACAGAGGCCCCGCGAACTTTTTAAGGATTACATGCTTTCGATGCAGGACCTCATGCGCCATAGTAACTATACCGAAAAACAGAAGGTTGAAAGGATTTTCAAAAATGCTTTACCAGAGTACCTATGGTACATCCGTCGAAGAGATTTTACTGATTTGGCAGACCTGCTAGAGATGGCAGAAGATCTTGAGAGTCTACCCGCCTTACCAAATACGAGTAGAGACCGCCACCACAGAATTAAGTCCAACGAGACAGACAGGACACCAGAACCAGATATAAATCCTGCCACCGCTTGTCGAAGATGCGGTCAAGAAGGGCATTTCGCAGCAGGATGCCGAAACCCTCAAAGGCTTTTCTGTTGGGAATGTGGTCGGAAAGACGTAAGGACCATTCAGTGCTGTCGAAGGCGGACGGGAAACGAGCAAAGGGCCCACACGAAGGTAGGGGGTGTGAGTTCCATGTCAACAAACCCTACTCAAGGGGAACATCACTCTACTACAGCGACTCACGCATAATCGCCTCCATAATGATCAACGGTCGTCCTTGCTCCGCCACGATTGACACAGGAGCAACAAAAAGTTTCATTAGCCAGTCCTTTGCGAAGTCAGTCAACCCCCAAGCGGTGCGAGAAATTTCAAGTATAAAAATAGGATTGGCGGATGGTTCCCAGCGATCAATCGAACAAAGTGTGGTCACAGAGGTAGTATTTGGCGAATGTCGACACGTGATGGAGTTGTTGGTGATGCCTGACGCCAATGAAGATATTATCCTTGGTATTGATTTCCTCCGACAGAGCAACACCAGAATCTTTTGTGCCGGTCTAAGTTGTGAGCTACCAATAGTCGATAATGCACCGCCGAAGATTAACAATGTAGTACCACATCTTCACTTGACAGTGACCGCCCCACAGACACCGCATGACGGCCAAACCGATTTCCTCCACTCCGAAACACAAGAACAACAGGACGGCGTTCCCGCCTCCCCGGTAAGTGTACCCACCAGCGAAGAACAAGAGAGGATAAATAATTTTCTAAATGAAGAACTACAACGATTTAAGGACTTGCATGGCCATTCTACGGTAGCAACACACAAAATTGTTATGAACGACGACCGACCATTTAAATTACGGTACGCCGCAAGGAATCCGGCCATGCAAGCTATAATTTATGAGAAGGTGAATGAGCTTTTAGCGAGAGGATTCATTGAGCCATCGCGAAGTGCATATAATTCACCGATTACTTTAGCACGAAAGAAAAACGGCACCTGGCGATTGTGTATGGACTTCCGGCACCTCAACAGCAAATCCGATCCCGATGCGTATCCTTTGCCGCGAATCTCGTCCATTCTCGACCGGCTCCGTGAAGCCAATTTCGTCAGTAGTCTAGATTTGAAAGATGGGTATTGGCAGATACCATTGGACGAAGCGAGTCGTAAGTATACTGCGTTCACAGTCCCCGGTCGAGGCCTATACCAGTGGTGTGTTATGCCGTTCGGCCTACATTCGGCCCCCGCAACATTCCAAAGGGCACTTGACACCGTCATCGGAGCAGACATGGAGCCGCATGCATTTGCCTATTTAGACGATATAATTGTAATCGGTCGCACATTAGAGGAACACCTGGCAAATCTAAAAGAGGTATTTCGCAGACTTCGAAGTGTTAATCTACGAATAAACCCTGATAAGTGTGAATTCTTCAAAAAAGAGACTAAGTATCTCGGTCATGTCGTTAGCGCTCAAGGAATTCACACGGATCCTGAGAAGGTGGCGGCCATTCGTGAACTACCAACACCTACTTGCTTGAAAGAACTTCGTAGGTTCTTAGGGGTAGTCTCATGGTATAGACGGTTCATCCCAGACTTCGCAACGGTGGCTTATCCTCTCACTTCCATGCTGAAAAAGGGCAAACATTGGCGCTGGACCGAAGACCAACAAACTGTTTTTGAAATACTAAAGTTGCGGTTGACAGAAGCCCCGGTGCTCGCCTGCCCTGATTTTTCGTGTCCATTCACCCTGCAGACGGACGCTAGCGACTACGGGCTTGGTGCCGTGTTAACGCAAATCCTGGACGGTCATGAGAGAGTCATCGCCTATGCTAGTAGGGTTCTCCTTGGAGCCGAGAAGAACTACTCTGTGACCGAAAAGGAATGCTTAGCCATAGTTTGGGGAATAAGGAAAATGCGTCCGTATTTAGAGGGTTATCATTTTAATGTGATTACCGACCACCTATCCCTAAAATGGTTGAATTCTATAGAAAACCCTACAGGTAGATTGGCACGTTGGGCGTTAGAACTACAACAATACAATTTCTCTATTCAATACCGCAAAGGAAGGAGCAACGTAGTCGCTGACACACTATCTCGCCAACCACTGGAATACTTACACCGGGCCACGATAGAGGAAAACGAATGTCCTTGGATTTTAAAGAAGGTAACAGATATGAAGACTAATCCAGAAAAATTTTCAGATTACGCAGTGGTAAATCAACAACTATTTCGTCACATTGCGGGTAACACATATGACGAGGACTGCGCCCCATGGAAATTATGTGTCCCAAAATCCCAGAGAGAAAGAGTATTACACGAAAATCATAGCCAGACTGCCGCCGGACACATGGGCATCCGTAAAACCATAAACAGAATTCGTAGCAGATACTATTGGCCGGGCATGGTACGTGACATCACCAAGTTCGTTAGATGTTGTGAATCCTGCCAACGATATAAACCGTGTCAGGTCGCACCAGCAGGAGAAATGTTGGTGTCCATTCCCGAGGAACCTTGGGCAACGGTGTGTACTGACTTTGTCGGACCACTACCTCGAACGAAGCATGGAAATACCATGTTGTTGGTATTCATTGACCGTTTCTCGAAATGGGTGGAATTGATACCACAAAGGAGAGCCACTGCGGAAGGAGTGGTAAGAGCATTTCGTGAAAGGATTCTGGCAAGGTATGGTATTCCCAAGTTATTAATCTCAGATAACGGTAGTCAGTTTACTAGCAGAGTCGTCAAAAGATATTTGGAAGAGATTGGAGTGCACCATCAACTCACCGCACCATACACACCACAAGAAAATCCTACAGAGAGGGCCAACAGAACAATAAAAACAATGATCGCTCAAGTTAGTCAAAACAAACATAACCAGTGGGACGATTTCTTACCCGAGATATCTTTAGCCATTAACTCCGCCACATCAGAGTCAACAGGATACAGTCCCGCATATTTAACGCAGTGTCGCGAACCAAGATTACCTAGAACATTGTATGACGAAGCCGTCCCGGGAACCGGTAACACAACGAAAACACCCGAGGAACGAGAATCGGATTTGAGTGAAGTTTTCAAAATAGTACGCAATCAACTGAGTCAAGCTGCAGAAGAGCAACGACGGCACTACAATCTCCGTCGGCGTCCATGGAAGCCAGTCAAAGGGGCACAGGTATTGGTCAGACAGCATCCACAATCGAAAGCCGTAGAACAGTTTGCGGCAAAACTGGCACCAAAATATGATGGCCCTTTCGAAGTAGTTGAGTTTATCTCACCAGTTATTGTTAGGTTACAAGGACAGGACAAACGTTCGACCCGTGTCGCTCATCTTAGCGAGCTCAAACCATACCTCATCAATTAACTCCCTTTCTCCCCTATCATTCACAGATATCCCTCAACACTACCAGAAAAAATGGCCCCACCCAAAACCAAAGAGGCCGTGAAACATGGGAAGACGTTGCCAACTACTAAGCCGTGCCGAGTCCGGGTGAAGAAAATAACTACTCGTGGCAGTGTAAAGACAATTGGCCCGCAAGAATCTGCCACCCCGCCAACACGAGCTGAAATTGACGAGACATTACAGAGTCTCCGACAACGGGGTATTATTGCCCAACCAGTGCCAGTGGCGACAATTGAGTTGTCATCGGAGGATGAGAAGGAGACACCACCCAGGCCTCGTAAGAAGTCCCGACCACTACCAGCAACACCATCACCGGTCAAGTCGACAGGCTCCGACAGAGATACCCGCGCCAATAAGGATATTCAGGATGATTGGAGTTGGTTACTCGCCAGCCCTGGTATCACAAAACCAGATGGCCTGCCTATCACCCCGGGTAGGACCACAGATATGCCATCTCCAGGCGTTATTTCAGTGCGAAGCACCATCGTCGGCAGTCCTGGAAGCGACATGCCCTACTTGATGGACATTTTGAAAGAGAATCCAGTACCGGCTACAACGGGCCAAGCATCCCAAGCTACTGAACCACAACCCCAATGTCCACCGGACCCAACACCATCAGCACCAGAACCGTGTACTTCAGAAGCCCACACATCGGTTTCCACGCGACAAGTACCACAACCCATGATACTAATCCAAGCACCACAATCGGTGCCACAATTTCCAATGCCACTTCCACGGCCCATGCAAGAGAGAGCCCAGATCCGTAGCGTGGTGGTGATACCGAAGAAAGTGGACACCCAAATTACTTTCACGTGCGAACACGAGTTATCCCCGGAAATTGTCGCAGGGCTCCAGCCCCATTTGCGGGCCGCAATGGCCTTACATCGCCCTGGGATGCAATACAAGAGAGTTGTGAGTGTCGAAGAGAGGAAATTTAGAATCCTCATTGGCCGCAAGGGACGAATAATCGTGATGCCACGAGGTCAGAGCAATTCCACCCCAGGGGAGGAGGAAGTGTAACGGCAAAAATCGGGTCCCTCAATTTTGCCACCACCCTTGCTTATTTGAATTTTGTTTTGGTTATGTTTCCAATGAATAAAGGAATTTATTTTAATTTTTAAACGAAACCCATCAGTCTCTTTCAATATCCCGTTAGCCTCGCGTGAGTTTAACTCAGCCATTAGGTTGAGATAAACAACAACTCCCATAAAGGAAGTTGCTGAGAGAGAGAGAGGGAGAGAGAGCGCCAAATCAGATCAAAACAAGGTCCCGTTATTCCTATGGGAAACACGTGGTCTACGAGCATATAAAAGGCGGACGATTTTGAAATTGGGTCAGTCAGTGTGGGACCATCGGTAGATCAACATCAACCCGCGGCAACTTAGTCAAAGTGTTAACAAAGTTTCTAGTGTCCTGTAGGCATCCGGGTAAGTCATAACATTCGTATATTATCCTTGAGTGTATCCTTCGGGTTATCCTTGATCCGTGGGATATCCTTGAAGTATCCTTAAGACTACAAAGTATCCTTGGAATATCCTTCGATCCTTGGGATATCCTTCGATCCTTGGGATATCCTTCGATCCTAGAAATATCCTTTGGGTAATCCTTGATCCTTGGGGTATCCTGAAGACTCCGAAGTATCCTTGGAATATCCTTCGATCCTTGGGATATCCTTCCATCCTTGGGATATCCTTCGATCCTAAAAATATCCTTCGATTTTCTCCCGATCCTCAAATTCCCTAGTATCCTTGCTTGAGTACTTACTAAGGTCTCTTGCAGTAGTATTCCGTAGTATCCTTGCTTGAGTACTTACTAAGGTCTCTTGCAGTAGTATCCTTGCTTGAGTACTTACTAAGGTCTCTCGCAGTAGTATCCCCTAGTATCCTTGCTTGAGTACTTACTAAGGTCTCTTGCAGTAGCATTCCGTAGTATCCTTGCTTGAGTACTTACTAAGGTCTCTTGCAGTAGTATTCCCTAGTATCTTTGCTTGAGTACTTAATAAGGTCTCTTGCAGTAGAATTCCCTAGTATCCTTGCTTGAGTACTTACTAAGGTCTCTTGCAGTAGAATTCAGTAGTATCCTTGCTTGAGTACTTACTAAGGTCTCTCGCAGTAGTATTCCCTAGTATCCTTGCTTGAGTACTTACTAAGGTCTCTTGCAGTAGCATTCCGTAGTATCCTTGCTTGAGTACTTACTAAGGTCTCTTGCAGTAGTATTCCCTAGTATCCTTGCTTGAGTACTTAATAAGGTCTCTTGCAGTAGAATTCCGTAGTATCCTTGCTTGAGTACTTACTAAGGTCTCTTGCAGTAGCATTCCGTAGTATCCTTGCTTGAGTACTTACTAAGGTCTCTTGCAGTAGTATTCCCTAGTATCCTTGCTTGAGTACTTAATAAGGTCTCTTGCAGTAGAATTCCCTAGTATCCTTGCTTGAGTACTTACTAAGGTCTCTTGCAGTAGAATTCCGTAGTATCCTTGCTTGAGTACTTACTAAGGTCTCTCGCAGTAGTATTCCCTGGTATCCTTGCTTGAGTACTTATTAAGGTCTCTTGCCGTAGTATTCCCTAGTATCCTTGCTTGAGTACTTAATAAGGTCTCTTGCAGTAGAATTCCCTAGTATCCTTGCTTGAGTACTTAATAAGGTCTCTCGCAGTAGTATTCCCTAGTATCCTTGCTTGAGTACTTACTAAGGTCTCTTGCCGTAGTATTCCCTAGTATCCTTGCTTGAGTACTTAATAAGGTCTCTTGCAGTAGAATTCCCTAGTATCCTTGCTTGAGTACTTAAAAAGGTCTCTCGCAGTAGTATTCCCTAGTATCCTTGCTTGAGTACTTACTAAGGTCTCTTGCAGTAGCATTCCGTAGTATCCTTGCTTGAGTACTTACTAAGGTCTCTTGCAGTAGTATTCCCTAGTATCCTTGCTTGAGTACTTAATAAGGTCTCTTGCAGTAGTATTCCCTAGTATCCTTGCTTGAGTACTTACTAAGGTCTCTCGCAGTAGTATTCCCTAGTATCCTTGCTTGAGTACTTACTAAGGTCTCCTGCAGTAGTCGTAGCTAATAGTAGTATCTTTGCAGTATCAATCCTTTCGCCAGGTCTCTCCCACGTAGTTAAGAGTACTTATCCAGGTCTCTTCCACGTTGTTAAGAGTACTTATCCAGGTCTCCCCCACGTAGTTAAGAGTACTTATCCAGGTCTCCCCCACGTAGTCAAGAGTACTTATCCAGGTCTCTCCCACGTAGCTAAGAGTACTTATCCAGGTCTCACAAGCCCACGGTCCCGTATCCTGTCACCCAGCCCTAGTACTTATCCTAATCTCGGAGGAGCACTCCCAAACTGAGCGAAGATACCATAGTTGTTACGGACGGACATCATACTCATATAGATACTAGTCGTTTACCCAAAAGTATTATCATCATAATCTCTAGCATATGAACCTCTTATCTTAGTCAATAAAAGAACTTGAAATATTCAAACAAAATCACACCTGCCTCTCTCTTTCTGTCTCATACAATATAAATTTCTGTACGAACCTTGGCCCCGCGAGCGTACTCGAGCACAAGGGGAAAACCTGTCGTTACAACTTCGAGTCCAACTAGGAATATCCCAATTGAAAGTAGCCGTTTTTCAGAGGTACACATAGACATAGTTGGACCATTACCGCCGTCTGAGGGTAATACATACTTGTTAACGTGTATTGATCGTTTTACCCGATGGCCAGAAGCATTTCCGATCCCTGACATTAGGGCAGAAACGATTTGCAAAACGTTTTGGAATGGATGGATATGTAGATTTGGTTATCCGAATGCTTTAATATCAGATAGAGGAAGCCAATTTTTATCTAGTCTTATGAAACAATTAACAACATCACTCGGTATACAACATCGATTCTCAACATCTTATCATCCACAAAGTAACGGTTTACTGGAGAGATTCCACAGAACATTAAAAGCGGGTCTACGATGTTTTGAAAACAATCAATAGACAGTATCACTTTATCCAGTGCTTCTCGGAATACGTGCTAGTTACAAAGAAGATTTGAACGCATCGGTGGCAGAACTCGTCTATGGTCAATCCTTAAAAATACCCGGAGATTTCTTCACAGTTCCGTCTGTCTGTCTGCCTGTCTGGCTGGCTGGAGCGCACGATAACTCTCGAACGAATGAACCGATTCGGTTCAAATTTTGGCTTTCGTAATATTTTGCCCAAACTTAGTTTAAGTTCGAAGATGGGCTATATCGGTACCTCCCACACAAAAGTTCGAAAATGTTCGGAAAATTTGTGCGCACGATATCTCCTGAGGGGAGTAACCGATTTGGTCCATACTTTGCACATCTTGAAATGTGTACCATACTTAGATAAGGCTTCAATATAGACTTAATCGGTCCACTCCTTCGGGTAACTCCCACACAAAATTTTGGAAAAGTTCAGTTTAGGGCCATCTCTCGAATCGCTTTGATTTTTGTTTCAGCAACTTGTATTCACTGCCCTCCATACGACGGTATAAGTTTCATTAGGGGCAAGTCCATACTTCCTGAGAAAATAGCATGAAAGTTGCAAAAACCCGCTATGACACCGTGTGAGGTGGTTGGAGCGCAAGATAACTCTAGAACCGATCTGCCGATTCGGTCCAACATTTGGCCTTAGTAATATTTTGTCCAAACAAAGTTTAAGTTCTAAGATAGGCCATATCGGTCCATTCCCTCAGGTACCTCCCCCACAAAAGTTCAAAAATTTTCGGAAAAATTGTTCGTACGGTAACTCTTGAAGGGAGTGGGCGAATTGGTCCATACTTTACACATCCTAATATATCTACCAGATATAGATCAGGTTAAAATATGGACTATATTTGTCCACTCCATCCGGTACCTCCCACACAAAATTTCGGATAAGTTCACTTTAAGACCTGATATCGAATCACTTTGGTTTTTGTTGAAGCAACTTGCATTCGTTGCCTCAATTACTATGGTAAACGTTTTTTTAGGGGCAAGTCCATACATCTTGAGCAAACAACCCGAAAGGTGTAAAAACCCCCTATGGCACCATATGTAGTGGCTCGAGATCCACTTTCATAATGGTCAATGTAGATCCATTCCTTTTAGTATCTCCTCCGCAAAACTTTTGATCAAATTCCCAACATTTTTAAAACCCCATAAATACATACGTTTTTTGGGAAAAAATTGTTTCAATATACACAGGCTGAGGGTATATCTCTGTCGGCAAAGCCGACTGATACTTTTTTACTTGTTTTAATTGAAACTAAGAAGCCTTAGACTTTTGTCTATGGATATTTTGAATTTTGTATACATACATTTTTCATTCTAAAAATATTTTTCATCGACGACGTTCGCCTTTCAAATAAATGATTTTAATTATTTTTTTAATAAACTGTGTTTCGCTACAATCGTTAATTAACGAAAATGTTCTGTTGAAATACCGAAAGTGCTATTCTATAACTCAAGGTTATCGATACAAGAATTTTAGCAACGAATATCGGTCATAATATGGAGGGTATACTTACATTTGTCAATCCGTTCGTAACTCATCGAAATATTCGTCGGAGACCCAATAGAGGATATATATTCTTGATCAGGGTAAAATTTTAAGTCGATATAACCATGTCCGTCCGTCCCTCCGTTGAAATCAAGATACAGCTCGCAGTTTTCAAGATAGAGCTTTGTAATTTGGTATAGAATTTTCTATTACACCAAGGATGTTTGGTATTGCAAATGGGCTATACCTGTCCACGTTTTGATATAGCCCCCATAGAACAGTACCACCCGATTTTCGATATTTTCAAGGTTTTAGCCTCATTATCACACCGAAATGTCTGAAATTTGGTACTAAGTATTCGTTGAGGGTATAAAACGTTCCCCTAGAAATTGATCGGTATAGGTCCACGCCTTCATATAGCCCCACATTGGAGGTTGTGGACACAATAATTCACCTAAATGGCTGAAATTTGGTATTTAGACTTAATTTGGGGTATTACGTTCCATGTGAAATTTTTCGGTATAGGTCCACTCCTACATATAGCCCCACATTAACTAACCTCCATATTTCCTGTATTTTGCAGGTTGTGACCTCAATATTCCACCGAAATGGCTGAAATTTGGTATTTGGTCTTCATTTGGGGTATTGAATGTTCCGTATGAGATTTTTCGGTATAGGTCCATGCCTTATTATAGCCCCCATAGAACGGCACTTCCATATTTACTGTATTTTGAAGGTTGTGACCTCAATATTACATCGAAATGGCTGACATTTGGTATTTGGTCTTCATTTAGGGTATTAAATGTCCCATATGAAGTTTGTCGGTATAGGTCCATGCCTTAGTATAGCCCCCATAGAACGGTACTTCCCTATTTCCTGTATTTTGAAGGTTGTTGCCTCAATATTCCACCGAAATGGCTCAAATTTGGTATTTGGTCTTCATTTAGAGTATTAAATGTTCCATATGCAATTTGTCGCTATAAGTTCACGCTTTCATACTGCGCCCATAGAACTGTACCACCCGATTTTCTGTATTTGGATAGAGCTTTGTAATTTGGTATAGAATTTTCTATTACACCAAGGATGTTTGGTATTGCAAATGGGCTATACCTGTCCACGTTTTGATATAGCCCCCATAGAACAGTACCACCCGATTTTCGATATTTTCAAGGTTTTAGCCTCATTATCACACCGAAATGTCTGAAATTTGGTACTAAGTATTCGTTGAGGGTATAAAACGTTCCCCTAGAAATTGATCGGTATAGGTCCACGCCTTCATATAGCCCCACATTGGAGGTTGTGGACACAATAATTCACCTAAATGGCTGAAATTTGGTATTTAGACTTAATTTGGGGTATTACGTTCCATGTGAAATTTTTCGGTATAGGTCCACTCCTACATATAGCCCCACATTAACTAACCTCCATATTTCCTGTATTTTGCAGGTTGTGACCTCAATATTCCACCGAAATGGCTGAAATTTGGTATTTGGTCTTCATTTGGGGTATTGAATGTTCCGTATGAGATTTTTCGGTATAGGTCCATGCCTTATTATAGCCCCCATAGAACGGCACTTCCATATTTACTGTATTTTGAAGGTTGTGACCTCAATATTACATCGAAATGGCTGACATTTGGTATTTGGTCTTCATTTAGGGTATTAAATGTCCCATATGAAGTTTGTCGGTATAGGTCCATGCCTTAGTATAGCCCCCATAGAACGGTACTTCCCTATTTCCTGTATTTTGAAGGTTGTTGCCTCAATATTCCACCGAAATGGCTCAAATTTGGTATTTGGTCTTCATTTAGAGTATTAAATGTTCCATATGCAATTTGTCGCTATAAGTTCACGCTTTCATACTGCGCCCATAGAACTGTACCACCCGATTTTCTGTATTTGGAAGGGTTTAGCCTCATTATCACAACGAAGTGGCTGAAATTAGGTACATAGTCTTCGTTGGGGGGTAAAAAACTTTCTTCCAGAAATTTGTCGGTATAGGTCCACGCCTTCATATAGCCCCCATAGAACGGTAACACCCAATTTTCGGTATTTTGAAGGTTGTGGCCATAGCAACCCACCGAAATGGCTGAAATTTTGTTATTCATTTATTTATTTAATTACACTGTGACACAAAATGGAACGCAAAGTCTGGGGGTGGAAAATTTCTTTTGGAGATGAAATCCCTTGATGAGTATACTAAGAACCCAAAAGGAAATGTTCGCCATAGGTCAAGTTTCTGAGATATCGCGCGATGAAGTTTTTAATTTTTTTCCCTATAATACTTGGGAAAATAGCTCCATATCTCTGTTTGGCGTTGTTGTAGCTTCGTTTTGAGGTGACATGTCAAATCGATTGGCCAATCTTTTTGTAGAACATTTCATTCTTCTAACTCAATGCCTTTCATGTCCTTTTCGTCCTTTATTTCTTGAACCGTAGTGCAAGAACCACAAGATGGGATTTTTCAGCATCCAAATATTCTACAAAAAAGTTGCTCAGAAGGTTTTAGGTACGGTTCTCATTGGCAACTAATCGGTTTTGTCCCATTTTCATTGTCATTTTTGACATTTATTCGGACTTGGCTCAGAATTAAACTATGTTTTGTTTTTCTGCATATTCGTTATTGGTTATGTAAAGGTATGTAGACATTAGGCCGGGGTGATTTGAAAACCTTAATGAGCCCTTCGCGTTTCTGATTCCTGGGATTGAACTGAGCAAAAAAGTCCACTGGACCATATATCTACCGTGAAAATTGAGCCTCCCGATTTTGACTTTAAGTTTTTTATTGACGTTTTTTGGATATGATATTTTGGCATATAACAGCCAAACCATTGAGATTTTCGAGTCAACACAAAGAAAAAAATTGTAGCCAAGACAGTAATTGAAAACTCTCTAATACATCGCAAAAGCATTGACACTGTGCTACGACAATGCCTTTAGTTCGTTGGGGTCACTTCGTTTTATTTTTGTTTATAACGGTAAAAGTAGTGAAAATCTGGGTTTCTTACATTTACAAATTTAAACGGACAAATCTTCTTTTTTTCACAACGGATTTCTAGTGATGCTTCTTCCTTTTAAAGGGGTGAATAATATATTTAGAATAAGTTATTATTTGCTTAAATCGGTTAACAAATGGCTAAGTTATAGTGGTTTAAGTCTGAAAACCCCCTCAAAAAAACTATAACTGAATTTCTCATAATTTTGAAAATAATTATTGAACAAAACAAAAAAACATTATATTTTTGAAAATTATGAGAAATTCAGTTATAGTTTTTTTGAGGTTGTTTTCAGACTTAAACCACTATAATGAGCCCTTCGCGTTTCTGATTCTTGGGATTGAACTGAGCAAAAAAGTCCACTAGACCCTAGGTCTACCGCGAAAATTGAGCCTCCCGATTTTGACTTTAAGTTTTTTATTCACGTTTTTTGAACATTTTAGCTTATAACGGCCAAACCATTGAGATTTTCGATCCAATACAAAGACAAAAATTGTAGCAAAGATAGTAATTGAAAACTCTCTAATACATCGCAAAAGCATTGGAACGCTCTTTCAGGCAGTTTTAGCCTTGAGGAGGTGCAAACTTTTCGAAAAATGTCGATAAATGACACTGTGCTACGACAATGCCTTTAGTTCGTTTGGGTCACTTCGTTTTATTTTTTTATAACAGTAAAAGTAGTGAAAATCTGGGTTTCTTACATTTTCAAATTTAAACGTGCATATCTTCTTTTTTCACAACGGATTTCTGTTGATCCTTCTTCCTTTTATAGGGGTGAATAATATCTTTCGAACAAATTATTATTTTTTTTAATCGGTTCACAAATGGCTAAGTTATAGTGGTTTAAGTCTGAAAACCCCTTACAAAAAAACTATAACTGAATTTCTCATAATTTTCAAAAATATAATGTTTTTTGTTTTGTTCAATATTTATTTTGAAAATTGTGAGAAATTCAGTTATTGTTTTTTTGCGGGGGTTTTCAGACTTAAACCACTATAAATTAGCCATTTGTGAACCGGTTAAAAAAATAATAATTTGTTCGAAAGATATTATTCACCCCTTTAAAAGGAAGAAGGATCAATAGAAATCCGTTTTGAAAAAAGAAGATATGCCCGTTTAAATTTGAAAATGTAAGAAACCCAGATTTTCACTACTTTTACCGTTATAAAAAAATAAAACAAAGTGACACAAACAACCTAAAGCCATTGTCGTTGTCCATGAATCCCAACACGATAGAATTTTGCATCAGAACGCTTGAATATTTTTCTGGTCAACTTTTGTAGCACAGTGCCATTTATCGACATTTTCCGAAAAGTTTGCACCTTCTCAAGGCCAAAACTGCCTGAAAGAGCGTTCCAATGCTTTTGCGATGTATTAGAGAGTTCTTAATGCTAAAATGTTCAAAAAACGTGGATAAAAAACTTAAAGTCAAAATCGGTAGGCTCGATTTTCGCGGTAGACCTATGGTCTAGTGGACTTATTTGCTCAGTTCAATCCCAGGAATCAGAAACGCGAAGGGCCCATTAAGGTTTTTTCCTTCCATACAAATCGCCCCGCCCTAATATAGACATATGGGGTGCATCTGAAATATTTACCATAAATAGCTCTCGTTAGGTCGAACACGCTAATGACAATTTTTTTTTTTTTTTTTTTTTTGAAGATAGACCCGGTTTCCTAATTTTTTAAGCCGGATAAACTTTTAAAATCGTCAATCACATGAAATCAATTCGCTAATGCAACTTTGTTGATTCGGTGCTAGAATAAAAAAATAAATTTTCTAAAATCGTTTTTAACTCAGAAGTTTGACCTATGGCAGAACTGTCCTTCCGGGTTCATCATATTATCTTCATCGACATTCATCGTTAAAAAGAATTTTTCACCCCCAGCCTTTGATCTCCATATTTGCGCGTACTGATATTTTTCCTTAAAAACGTTTTTTTTTTTGTTCTTGAACTGCCACTAGCAAAGTTTTCATAAGCGAATTAATTAATTAGATTGAATCTCTTTAATGCCATACATATAAGTTTAATCGGTTACTTAAAACCGGTTCACATATTGGTATATCCGGTTCAAAAATTAAGATAACCGGATCTATCCTCCAAGAAAATTTGTTATTAACGTGTTCATCATTACAATATCTATTTGTGCTAAATATTTCAGAAGCACCCCAGATGTTTACATAAGCAATAACCAATTGTTATGTCTACATACCAATAAATAACCAATGACGGATATACAGAAAAACAAAAAATTTTTTATTTCTGAACCAAAACCGATTAAATGTCAAAAAGGACAATGAAAACGAGACAATATCTATTAGTAGTAAAAGAGAACCGTACCAAAAATCTTCTGAGCAACATTTTTGTAGAATATTTGGATGCTGAAAAATCCCATCTTGTGGTACTTGTACTGCGGTTCAAGAAATAAAGGACGAAAAAGATGTATGCATATTAAAAATTTTACCAATTTTCATACAAAAGTTTCGGTCCATTATTATCTGATCATCATTTTAAATTGCAAGCTTATTCCTTATTGTAAATCCAAACTTTACCTAAAATTTCGAGCATGTCGGACTATTATTGTGGCCTACAGAGCCGCTACAAAATCGGGTAAAAATTTTGTTTTTAGTCCATTTCATCCCCTAATATTTTGCGATCATCACCAAAAACTATGGTCAGAACCCGTCCTCCATACAACATTTTGTGAGGATTGGTCCATAATTGCGGTCTGTAGCGTGCGTACAACTTTTGATGGACGGACAGACGGACGGACACACATCTCAAAATCGCTTTATCACGTCGAGATATGAATCTTGGTATACTGCCAGGGGGGGGTCTACGACGAATATTTCGCGGTGTTACATGAATTTTCCCAAAGACAAACTTATAATACCCTTTCCACATAGTGTGTAGGCTATAAAAACTATTTATATTGACACGTTTTGCTAAAAACCCCAATATAAAGGTACTGGCGAATTTCAGACATTTGGAAGTGTTTATCAAAGTTTTCAGTCCAAATTGGATGTAATTTGGCATTAAGAGTTCAAAGTGGTCAAACAACCTCTACACCAAAACTTGTGGTCACAGATCAACGTTTTAGCCACTCAGAAACTTTAAAGATTTTATCGAAATTTTCATCCCAAATTGGGTGCAATTTGGCATTTAGGGTTTCCAGTGGTCAGAAAAATATGGACATAGGTACTTTCGTAATAGAAAGAAAACTAATTATTATAGTTTAGTTCAGAATATTTCACGGTGGGGGTACTAAAACTTCGGCCGAATTTAATGGATTTTTATTTGTTTCATCATCTATTTCTTTTTGGGTCATGCTTAAATGTATCCTTCTAGTTCTAGTGTTAGGTGTAGGTACAAGTCTACACCTGAAGAATGACAGTACTTCGATAGGTTAGTTAGGTTAAGTCTAAGGATGCAGTCCTGGATAGATTAAAAGATAATGATGAGGATTTGCCATTGTTATTGATGAGGGTGAATTGATGCTGGTCGTTAGCAGTGATGCCGATAACCTTGGTCGAAAATCGTCAATTTTCGGGAGTCAAATCGGCAAAATAGTATTTCAAATCGCCAAAAAATCGGCAAATACAATAACATGTATTTCAGATCGAATTATTACTATATAAGTTAAAAAATAAAATGTTGAGTAAAGAAAACAATTACCAATTCATTTTGTGACAAATGACCACCTACGAAACACTGTTAGTTTTTTTAAAGCGGTGTTCACTATAGGTAAAGAAGGACTGTACCGATAATCATATATTTTGTGGGCTTATTGCGTACAACACCTCCACAACCCTCACTTGCCGCTTCTGAGAAACTTGTGGAACAATTATACTATTTTATTAGGTACATACAAATCTTTTCTTTAAAGAAGCGATTTTTTTTTTAAATTTTTAACTACCCTATTTTTTAACAAAGTTCGAATTTGATAGTCCACCATTTTTTAAAAATTAATATTTTTAATATTTTCTAAAGACAAGATTATTATGTACTTAATAAGCCAATAGATATGTGTTGATCCGTCTAGTCGTTTTAGAGATAGAGCGATCGCCGTAAGACAATTTTTTAAAAACAGTGTCTCGTAGATGTCATTTTGCCACAAAACTATGCAATATTTTTCCACAAAAAATTACCGAAGGTAGATCAAAATGTGGCTTTGCTCATAAAAAAATATCTGTTAAAAAAGACTACAACTTTTTTGAAAAAAAAAAACATAAAAAAGGCAAAATTTTCAATATACATAAAAAATTATGTTTTTCAGCTGCACGACTAGGTGAGAACCTTTAAACAAAACTAATACAAATATATTTTTAAGTGGTTAATTAATAGCCTGTTTATCTTATAGTTTGTTTTCGGGTTAATCTTTTTTATGAGAATTTATTTGATGTATACACAATGGAATTGACATTTAAAACCCAGTGGCTTTTTAAATTCGTTTATATATAAACGTACTATAATAAGGTGATAGATTTATGTATAGTTGTCCTTCAGATTTTATGTGAAAAAGTTGTCATAACTAGGTTAGGTTAGGTTGAAAAGAGGGGCGAGTACTCGCCACATGTCCTGGTGGACATACACATAAGCCATGAAGTAGGCCTGTTGTGCGCTCTAGTCTAAGTTTTTTGAAGAAGGGGACTCTACTATAAATTAATTAAGGAACTCTGTTCCCTTAACAAAATCCCGTAATTGTTTTAGGTCGTCTACAATTACCTGATTAAGATCTGGTATTGTGTCGTTCCCTAAAAACTGGGATCTGATGTTTGCGAAAGCGGGGCATTGGCAGAGAAAATGCACCAATGTTTCATCATCCTCTCCGCATGCCCTGCATACGCTGTTGTCTGCACAATTAATTTTTTGCAGATGAGCTTGTAAACCCAGGTGATCTGTAAGAACACCTGTAAGTCTACTCAACTCTGCTTTACCTAGTAGTAATAGGTTTTTAATTTTTTCCTCATTTGGGTCTCCCCATAGGATTTTTGTGGTTTTCCCTAATTCCTCTCTATTCCATAGGGATAAGTGGGCATTTTTTGCCCAATTTTTTAACTCTAGCCGAGACGCATTTAGTGGCTTTGCGTTCGCCAAGTTTACGGTTGCTAATTCCCTTCCCTTTTTTGCCAGAGAATTTGCAATCTCATAACCTCTATTCCCCGCATGTCCCGGTACCCATATTATACGCACCGTGCCATGCTGAGTATAGCTGTTGATCGAATTTATACAATCCAAGACTGTTTGTGATTTTACTGTCTTGGATGTTATTGCTTTGATTGCAGTTTTACTGTCCGTAAGGACGTTTACAGTAATTGACCTCGTGTTGGCATTAAGCCAGTTCAGACACTCTGTGATCGCTCGGATCTCCGCTTGATGGCCCGTATTGTGATCCGGCAAACGAAGAGATATTTCGGTCTCTGGTTCTTCAATAAAGAGACCCAGTCCCGTTCTCCCACCTAGCATTGAGCCGTCTGTATAACAACAGTTTCTAGTCGGCATTTGTGCTAGATTTCCGCCGATCCACGAGTCTCTGTCTGGAATTAATGTCTCGCATGAGGCAGCTACAAATGTTTCAGGTATACGGTCCGATACAATGTTATCCATTGACTCTCCCGTTGTTACCTGTAGAATGTTTTGATGGTATGTTACGTGGTCCTTACTGATCCACTCGTCATCGCTTCATACCTTATCTGGATTTCTATTGGGTGTATATATAGAATAGTTTCTAATGCCCTCGTTGATGTTGTCCTCATTGCGCCGCTTACACTTAGACAGCACATTCTTTGGACTTTCTGTAGTATTTTAATATTACACTTTTTATCCATAGCTGTCCACCAGACTACTGAAGCGTATGTTAGAATAGGTCTAACTACGCTTTTGTATAGCCAGTGTGCCATCATAGGATTAAGACCCCACTTGGCGCCTATAGCCCTTCTACAGGTTGACCAACATCTATGAGCTTTATTGGCTCTTTCTTGAATATGGTCTTTCCATTTAAGTTTCCTATCTAGAATTACTCCCAGATATTTGGAAATATTGATCGTCTTGTTTAGGAAAACTGGTTCTTCAAAGTGTCCCAGTTTTGTTTTGCTAGTAAACAGACATATTTCCGTTTTTTCAGGGTTTACATTAAGACCTCTTGGTCTAGCTCAGTTGTACGCTAGTTTTAGGGCTGATTCAGCTCTTCTGCATAGCAAGTTTGGATTCTTACCCCTCAGAAGTATTATAACGTCGTCTGCATAACAGACTGGGTCAAATCCCTCATCGGTTAAAGTTCTTAATAGGCTATTTATGGTAGTGACCCATAGGAGTGGGGATAAAATCCCCCCCTGTGGCGTACCCTGACCAACTTTGTCCTTTATTTTTACGTCAAGTAGTCCGCAGCTTATCCATCTATTCCTTAGCATGTGGCTTATCCAGTCCCTAAGGGCCCGATTCACCTGAAACTTATCTAAGGATTGGATAAGGGTTTCGGTGCCGACGTTGTTGAAAGCACCCTCGATATCAATGCATACCGCTAGTGTATACATCTTCCTGTCGAAGGTTCTCTCGATGTGGTGTACAACCTCATGTAATGGGGTTTCCACTGATCTACCTTTAACGTATGCATGTTGTTTGTATTTAAGCATATCGTTTGGAATCTTGCTCTTAATCATGGTGTCGACTATTCGTTCCATGGTTTTAAGCAGGAAGGATGTTAAGCTTATCGGACGATAAGACTTAGGAATTGCGTAACTTGCCTTACCAGGTTTGGGGATAAATACTACCCTCGACTCCTGACAGGCTTTAGGGGTATACGCAAGTTTTAAGCATGCGTTAAAAATTCCAGATAGTTTGGGCGCAATGAAGTCCATCTCTTTCTGGAGTAAGGCCGGAAATATCTCATCCGGCCCCGCTGCTTTGAAGGGTTTGAAGCTCTTGATGGCATCCTTTACCATCGCTTCATCAATTGTTGGTGCTTCCTCTGTAACACATTCCCTCATTACCGGCACCCCTGCGTGCGTCGCAGTGTTCGGCGGGAAATGTTTATTCCTCAAAAGCCCCAGCGTGTCCTCTTTTTTTTCATCTTATTTCCCATATCATTCACCATGATCTCGGTTTGTGTATGGGTTTTCGATAGAAACTTTTTTATTTTGGATACATCATTTTCGCTGTCTACCTGTTCACAGAAAAGTTTCCAGGAATTGCGCTTTGCTGTTCTAGTCATTTTGTTGTATTCTTTAAGTTTTGTGTGATAGTTGTCCCAGAATACAGCTAATTTCTTTCGTCGAGCTCTGTTGTAAAGCCTTCGGACCTCTTTGCCTTTGTTACGAATTTCTCCTGTCATCCAGGGTTTTTCGTAGGAAGATTTCCTCTCTCGAAGGGGACAAGTTTCTTCGAATGACTTTACTAAGACCTCTGTTATAATGTTGACATTTCTGTCTATATCTTCCGTGCTTAGGCATTCATATCTATCGTGCCCTAGCCTGTATTTTATTAGTTTCCCAAATTTTATCCAATTGGTTTTGGATTTATTTCGGAAACTTATAGGTTTCGGCGGTGGCCGTGTTAGTTTAAATCTCATATAACGATGATCCGAGAAGGAGTGCTCTTCCGAGACCCTCCAATTCTGCACCTCGTTTATAAGATTTTCGGAACATATTGTTATATCTAATACCTCTTCCCTAATCTTGTTAACAAAGGTGGCTTTATTACCTATGTTAAGGGTTATTAGGTCGTTAGTATTCAAGAAATCTAAAAGGGCTTGGCCCCTTTTGTTAGTATTAGTACTACCCCACGCCATAACTAAAAATCATAATTTTAGGGGTAAACAATCGTCAAATCCGATTTTTTTGGTCTACAAATCGTCAAAATGCCGATAAATCGTCAAACCTGGTCTTTAGTTTGTATTGTAAGAGAGAGAGAGAAGTGGAGAATCCGAGTCATGATAGTTTTTTGGTAAATTTAAAAAGAATGATGGGATGATAAAAAGGGAGTGTCATTCTCATATCTACCCAGCACCGACTACTTTTTGTGCGCAACAAGAGACAACTTCATAGCAGACGCTCGATCGTTGCTGTTGTAACAGTATTTTAATATGTTTGTATGTTCGTTTTTCTGCATAATCTCGATCTGAGTCTGTCTCCAGTTCTACAAATGTGGCTGCTTCGATGGGTTGTAGTACAGCTATTTATCGGCGGGATTTATACATTCAGCTAATCTACCTCGGCAGTTTTACGCCTGAATGCTACCCCCATACATTCCATGTACAGGTCATTAGAGCCAGACTTAAGCGAGATAGGTCCGAATGAATAGACTAGTGCAGTAGGAAAGCTAAAGTTCCCAGGTTTCCAGAGGTCACAAAATATATCCACCAAAAATTTTCAACATAGGTCCAT
This sequence comes from Musca autumnalis, assembly GCF_047663935.1. Taxonomy (NCBI): domain Eukaryota; kingdom Metazoa; phylum Arthropoda; class Insecta; order Diptera; family Muscidae; genus Musca; species Musca autumnalis. The sequence goes on along the minus strand of NW_027411866.1, from coordinate 29,103,947 downwards.
AGCCTCCATACAACGGAATCTCCCGATTTTCTGTATTTTAAGGATTTTAGCTACATTTTTTGGCCGCCCTACCTGCAATTTGACGTTTGAGGATAACAGTTATCACAAAACTACTCTACCAAAAATTTTCAACATAGGTTGACATTTCGGCATAGCCCCCATATAACGGTACCTCTCGAATATTGTTACTTGAAGGATTTTATCTACATTTTTGGGGTGAACTACCTGCAATTAAACATTTGAGGTTCCCAGGGGTCACAAAATATCTCCACAAAAAAATTTTCAACATAGGTCCATGTTTCGGTATCTCCTCCATATAACGGTACTTCCCGATTTTCTGTATTTTGAGGGTTTTAGCAACATTTTTGTCCTAACTGTCCCATATTACGGTACCTCCCGATTTCGGTATTTTGAGGATTTTAGCTACTTTTTTGACAAAAGTACATGCAATTTGACGTTTGAGGCTCCCAGTTATCACAAAACTACTCTACCAAAGTTTTTTCAACATAGGTCCATGTTTTACTATAGCCCCCATATAACAGTACCTCTCGATTTTCGGTATTTTGAGGATTTTAGCTAAATTTTTTACCAAACTAGCTGCAATATAACATTTGAGGTTCCCAGTGGTCACAAAACATCTCCACCAAAAATTGTCAACAAGGGTCCATGTTTCGGTATAGCCCCCATATAACGGTAGCTCCCGATATTCGGTAATTTTGAGGCTAGAATTCGTAAGAAATTGAAGTGTTAAATGGCAACACATTTCCATTTCCACCAAACTTGGTGGTTGGTGGTGAGTTAGCTACATTAAACAACTGCTAACTCTGATTGTCCGCTATTAACATCCACTAAGCTTTGAAGTTACTGCTATTAACATAAGCCAATACAAAGTTGTTGTTGGCTTTAACAGTAGCTATGAACCAATAAACCGGTGTTTATGTTAAACGAATAACAGCAACAACGTGAACGTGTTGCTTAAAAGAAAATAGACTGGAATTTAGTTTTAAAACGAGTTTCAAAGCGAACGGTTGTTTTTGGCGGACGGTTTTTTATAGTTTATTTCATACAATTGAAATTTTATTCCCTGCGGAATTACGGGATTATCTACTTGGATTAAAAAGCAAAAACAAACAAAACGAAAGAAAAAGAAATGCGAAATTTTTAATGAATGTAAATTAAGAAATTGTTAACAATAACGAAATATGTAAAAAATATTACAAAAATAACAGAAATCAAATTAAAAATTGTAAAAATAAGCATTTTATTGTTGTGCAAAAAAAAAATCAAAATAAAGAAAGAAGTAAAAAAAGAGAGTGAAAGAATCTGTTATTAAAACCAAAAATAATAATAACAACATTTCTTTGTTGAGTGAAAGAAATTTAAGATTTATTAAAAGAAACGAAGAAAACAAAACACGAAGGAATAAAAGAGGTACCAACAGCAAATCACAATAAAAGGTGAATGTTATAGAAGTTAAAAAAAAATATAATAGTCAAAATATTTAATTGCTTTATAATAATTACCGCAAATCATTATTATTGTTTGTTGCATTTATGTGTGTGTGACTGTGTTCGTGTGTATTTATTGTTGTTTGTTTGTCATGCAATATGAGTGATTTCTTGCTGTCGCAACAAATTAGAACAGCTGATTAAACAGTTAAATAAAATGTTATTAACAGAGAACAACTGCTGTGAGTGAAATTGATTGAATTGCAGAGTTGCCGTTTCCGATTGAAATAAGGTTCTATAAAAAACGTCCAAAATATATAAACTTTTGAAGCTAGTCAAACGAAAGATACACTAAACATCAGATTATTTGGACTATAAAACAAAACAAAAATAGAAGCAGACCCAGGCCTCTGGGAACCACTATAAAATCAGTAAAAATAATTATTATTTGCATTTACAAACTAAACGTATATGTTTTAAAGTATAATGCTCACACACAAAAAAAAATTAATTAATTAATTAATGGAGGGAAACGGAAAATCGGGAGGTACCTTAACATGGAGACTATATGAAGGCAAATTTAGAGGGGAAATTTGAGTACCCACAACGAAGTCTAAATACCAAATTTCAGCCATTTCGGTGGAGTATTGAGGCCACAAAGTTCAAAATCCCGAAAATCGGGAGGTACCGTTCCATAGGGGCCATATGAAGGCATGGACCGATACCAACAAAGTTCTGGGGCAAAGTTTTATACCACCAACGTAGAATAAGTACCAAATTTCAGCCATTTCGGTGTGATAATGAAGCTAAAACATTCAAAATACCGAAAATCGAGAGGTACCGTTCTATGGGGGCTATATGAAGGCGTGGACCGATACCGACAAAAATCTGGGGGAAAGTTTTATACCTCTAAAGAAGACTACGTACCAAATTTCACCGATTTTGAAAGGATAATGAAGCTAAAACCTTAAAAATACCGAAAATCGGGAGGTACCGTTCTATGGGGGCTATATCAAACCGTGGACCGATATATCCCATTTTCAATACCAACCATCCTGCAAGTAATAAAAACTTCTGTACCAAATATTAACTCTCTATCTTTTAAATTGCGAGCTGTATCTTGATTTCAACAGACAGACAGACGGACATTGTTAAATCGACATAGAATTTTATGCTGATCAATAATATATATACTTTATTGGTTCTCCGACGAATATTTCGATGTGTTACAAACGGAATGACAAATTTAATTATACTTTCCATATGGTGGAGGTTATAAAAACTAAATAAAGTACAAATTTCAACCCCCTTTGGAACTGACGAAGACAAATAATAAGTAAAAAAGTGTCAGTCGGCTTTGCCGACAGATATATACCCTCAGCCAATGTGAAGTCAAACTTTCGCCTACGGACAGATCGAATGTATTTAATGTATTTTCAGAATTTTCTGGCCCTTTCTGAACACTTGAGCTTGCCGACAAAAATGTGGATTAGGAATTAACTGCACTAAGACACAAATGTTGAACTCTTGAGGGGGATTTATATTTAAGAAGTTAAACTAAATTTTGACAAAATATTAGGAGATCCAAAGTTTGAACCAAATTGGTTGCCCCATTCAAGTGATATCGTCCTAGCATTTTAGTGACATTTTTTAAGAAGGAGAAGTACCGGAAATTGTGTGCCGATATTGCCCCATAAAACTAAGTTTGGATATAATATGATGAAGATCAAATGTTGGACCAAATCGGTTGAACAGTTCGAGAGTTATCGTGCTCTCCGACCGCCACATATGGTGACATAGGGGTTTTTTACACCCTTCGGGCTGTTTTCACAAAAAATTATGGACTTACCCCTGAAAAACTTTTACCGTCGTAATGGAGGTAGCGAATGCAAATCGACAAAAATCAAAGTGATTCGAGAGCAGGTCTTAAAGTGAACTTATCCGAAATTTTGTGTGATAGGTACCAGAAGGAGTAGACAAATATAGTCCATATTCGAACCTGATCTATATCTGGTAGATATATTAGGATGTGCAAAGTATGGATTACATCGTTCACTCCCTTCAAGAGTTATCGTGCGCACAATTTTTCCGAACATTTTTGAACTTTTGTGGTGGAGGTACCTGAAGCAGTTGACCGATATGGCTTATCTTCGAATTTAAACTATGTTTGGACAAAATATTACGAAGGTCAAATGTTGGACCGTATCGGCAGATCCGTTCGAGAGTTATCTTGCGCTCCATCCATCAGGTTATTGTCTCAGGAAGTATGGACTTGCCCCTGATGAAACTTGTACCGTCGTATGGGGGGCAATGAATACAAGTGTTTGCAGCAAAAATCAAAGCGAAGGAGTGGACCGATTGAGTCTATATTGGAACCTCATCTAAGTCTGGTAGAAATTTCATAATGTGCAAAGTATGTACCAAATCGGTTACTTCCTTCAAGAGTTATCGTGCGCACAAATTTTCCGAACATTTTCGAACTTTTGTAAACTAAGTTTGGACAAAATATTAAGAAAGCCAAATTTTGGACCGAATCGGTTGATCCGTTCGAGAGTTATCGTGCGCTCCAGCCAGCCAGACAGACGGACGGACATGGCTAAATCAACTCCAAACACATTTCGTCCAAACATACTTGGGGTCTAAAACCATTATTTCGATGAAGTGCATTTTGCCCGTATGAAAGTATATATACTCTCGTCAGCATAAATGCTGAGGGTATAATTATATGTGAGATATACCACTGAAGGGATCCATACGGAAAACGATTACTGCAAAGACAGTACGATGTCTTAATATTAAGCTGCGATGTTTGAAGAGATGACAATTTCTTGGCCCTTGTCTGGTATTATAATGCTTGTATATAAAAGTGCTGTTACATGGCATCATTCTTATATTTTTCTGCTATCTTCGGGGCATAAATCTATTCACATGAGACATTATATCGGTGGACATGACTGTTGCGTATTTTATGTGCTTTCAGCTGTAGCTCTATCCTCACCATATTCTATTGAAGACTTGCTGGATATACTAAAGCTATCTTTCAGGTTGGGGTATGAACCATTTACGTATAGTCGAAATCGCTTATAACGTCGGTCAAGGTACCGACCAAAATCGGTCGCTATAATCGATAGTCGTTATAAACGATATTTATTTAAAAAGTGAAATTATATTATGTATAGTTAGTTATCTTTGGGTACAAATTTTATTTAGCGAATAAATAAGTTCAATTAAATTTTTTGCTTTCATTCTATACGTATAGAATGATTAAAAACAAACTATACAGATACATATATTACGTTAATAAAGGACTATATTTCAAATAGTCTGTTATTCTAGTTTGGGCTTTTGAATTCCCACATAAGTTTTTTTTTAATTTAACTCAGATCTGAATTTTGAAACGGTTTCCAAAACACATTTTTGTTTGTAACATATACATTTTTGAAGAGTTTCTACAGCTAGACACGCCTCTGGCACTGACGGCAATTGAAATTCTGGCTCTGTAGTAGAGTTGTGTAGTTCCGGAACGAACTAGTTTCAAGGAACTATTCCGGACAAGGAACTATTGGAACTATATCCAGCTCTTGCGTTTATATAGTTCCTTTAGTTCATATAGTTCCTTTCGTTTGTCTGGTTCCTTCAAGTTAACGCGTACGTGAATCTTACGTTGTTGCTGTTTGTTTGCTGCAATTTATTTATTTTTATGTCAATTCATCCACCAAACCATGAAAACATTTCGGTCTCGGAACTGTTTGGAACGAAGGAAACAAAAAGAGCGACGAAAGAGAAAGATTCGTTGAACTATTTCGTTCTCGGAACTATTTGGAACGAAAAGAACGATGAAAGAGAAAAATTCGTTGAACCATTTCGGTCTCGGAACTATTTGGAACGAAAAGAACGATGAAAGAAAAAAATTCGTTGAACCATTTCAGTCTCGGAACTATTTGGAATGAAAGGAACGACGAAAGAGAAAGATTCTTTGAACTATATCGGTCTCGGAACTATTTGGAACTATGGAACTATATTAAGGAACTAGTTCCTTCTGGGAAAAGGAACTAGAAAGATAATATCCGCTCCGGGAACTAGATTGCCCAACTCTACTCTGTAGTATCCTCAATTTCTTTGTTAGAATTGCCTTCATCTACAACTTCCAATATTATGTCGTCATTATACATGGCAGATGTGAAAACATTGTCATCGATGGCAACTAACTCAAAAATTCATCAATATATTTCACGTGTTGGGAGAAATTAGAATGAATATAAATGTCTTCAGAATCGTTAAAAGGACCGTTAACAATCCCACATTATGAAAACAATTAGCAATGACAGAAGACGTTAGATTTTTCCACTATTCATCTAACAATAACACGGCATCCAACACATTTAATTTCGTACTATGATGACGTTATAAGCGATATTTATTTCTTTGGAATAATTTCAAATTGATTCACAAACATCCCAGGCGGGACAAGGGAGACTTACCTTATATATCAATGAGTGCACCCCGATTCATATTAGCTCAATGATATGGGAGCTACAGTTTATCGCCCAGTCCGAACGGCGTGTCCTAAGATACCACTTGTAGAGAAGTTTTACATGGCTGAAATACTCAGGAGATGTCGCCAACATTACTGAAGCATATTTTGCCACCGTTGAAAATTTGATGTTGCCTAGCCGAGGAATCGAACCCACGACCCTATTGCACCACGGTGTGGAATGTATTCGGGAAGAAATTCGGGACATTTCGATTTCGATTGTATATTGGAAAAACTTTCACGATATCTATCTCATTTTTGGTCGGCTTTCATGCTAAATATCATTAGCTAGCTAAAACCTGAAATGGCAACACTGGAACTGTTGACGATTGGTGGTTGAATTTCTTTTCTTTAATGAGGGTTGCCTGTTGCTATCACCAAACAAACCATTGTCGGTTGGTTCTTTGGCTCACAAAAGGCAGAACTTTTGTTCTCACTTTTGTTGTTGTTGTTATTATTGTAAGACATGTGGTTGTTTTATTGTTGTTGTGGTCAAGTTTTTGATGATTTGCAGTTGGATTCTTGTATTCATGTTTTTCTTTCATTCTTTTTTTGCTTGTTCCTTAACATTTGACGCATTAAACCGTTATAATTGTAATTCTCTAAGCTTCTAACATAGTATCTCTTCGTTCGATGGTGTCGGGTCGAGTGTATTTGCATTACTTGGCGTTTGTGCCCATGTGTTCTCAATCTCAATTTTGTACCAATGGATTTGTGTTCTATGCTAAAAGAATGGAGGATGTTGAAATAATGAAATAAAATTAGATTTTGAAAAATTAGACCATAAACAATTTTGTCAAGACCAGACAGAACTTATGCTAATTATTTTTTTATTGCATAATTTGTTTACTTTATGTTTTGTTTGCTCTTTGTTTGTTGCTTTGTGCAAAATCCATTAAAATTTGCAACACTTTATGGAACTTTATGGATGGTAATTGTGCAATTGGAAACAGTATGCAATTTGAGGTGAATAGTTGTCAAAGCTAATTAGGCAAATGCAAATATTTAAAATTAAAATCAAAGATCACTTTTTAGCTTTTAAAAAATTATAAATTATTAAGAACGTTTGAAATGATTACTAGGTATCATTTATTTCAAATATTTATTATAATAAAAAATTACAATAAAAATTATATTAGAAATAGCACTAGCATCTAAGGCTATCGGCTAAAGGCATTAAATAATATGTGTATTTTTTACTGTCATAAAATCTACAGTGGTTAGGAGAATTTAAAATCGTCCAAAACTGCATGTCGGACCTATATCAAAATCTGATCCGATTTTCAATTTTTATACCCTGCACCATAGTATGCAGGGTATATTAGTCTGTTTTTGCCTTTGTAACGCATGTCCGCCCGTCCATCCCTCTGTGGTAATCACTTTAGCATCCACAAAATAGGGGATAAGACGCTGAAATTTTGGGAAGTGGCGTCTTTTTTTGCAGGCCAAGTTCAATGGTGGACTATATCGGTCCATGTTTTAGTATAGCCCCTATATAACGGTACCACCCGATTTAAGATATTTTGACATTTTTAGTCACATTGTCTAACTGCATCTAGCATCTAAGGCTATCGGCTAAAGGTATTAAATAATATGTGTGTCTGGTTACTCGCAAATTCTTGCTAGAAGAAATTTGTCCAGCCAAAACTTGCAAATTCTCAATGAAGAACAGAGAGTTAATAGAGAACAAGTGAGTTAACAGACAACTTTCTGTAACAATTTGTACAAATTGTTGCAAACTTTTGAGTAACCAGACAGACCTAATATTTCTCCTTACACATAACTATAAACGAGATAAATGGGAAGAAATTAATTAAAAAAAAAAAATTAATTAAATTAAAAGCCGTCCAACCGACATTTCTGTAAGGACAAAGAGTTATATAAAAGGTGTTGTGGATCAAAATCCTAGAAATTAAAAATACCTGAGAAACTGATGTTTCAGAATAAAAATTAATTCCGGTTTTCATTCTGAAACAGCTTCAAAGATTCTTAGGAAACATGTACATAATTAATTTTGGCCCCTCATAAGTAAATTAGAGCAACCGAACCGAACTACAAACAGGTTTTGGAAAATAGAATTTCATTTTTACAATTTACAAGTCATTACTTTATGGCACTCTAAAGGGAAATCATAACTCTATTATTTAATATTTTGTGTATCTATGACTAATTTTGGCCCATGACTAATGCTTAAAAATTTATTAACACCAAAATATGCACAGTAATAATTATAACGTCAATTTTTAATTTGGTTTTTTTTCATACAAAAATTCCATTCAATATCTAATGCGTCAGTGAAGCTGGTTTTTTTGCAGAAATTCACAACAAAAGTAAAACAGAAAAATAACGAAAATTATGAATGAAGCCAATACCCAAACAAATTTTTTAATAAAACAACAACAGCAACAATAAATGTGTTATAAGTGAAAATATAATCACGTTTTTTTCTTCTTTTTAATAGAAAAAGTCTACCTTCAACAAATAAAAAATTTAAACTAGGAAAAACTTTTTAAACAATATGCCATAAATAACATTTGTTATAACCACCACATTCACATACTTACACATATTTATAAATAATAATTTATTCATAATTTTTTGTTTATTATTGTTGCCATATTAACGTGTCGCTAAAGTAACTGCATTGAAATCTAAGTACAGAGTGCAAAAAAGTAACAACAAAAATTCGAAAGAGGAAAAATATGCACAATCTTCGAGTATTGTTTTCGATAGCCGCCCGCCATGGGCTGTTGGCAAACGCCGCCATCCATGCCTGTGCAACAACTACAACCCATATTGTATTTGTCATTTGACATCCGAGGAATACGATCTACTTTTTCATGTATTTATTACTGTCATATAAAAATACAGTGGTTAAAAGATTTCAAAAATATGTAGGTCTGTTCTATGACCTCGCAAGTAAAAATACTTGCAAGTACTTGCACCTACTTTTCATTTCTCTTTTACTGAACAAGTTTGTTATCGAATTTTGTAAAAGTTTGTACAAACTTTTGGGTTATCGAAAAGGCCTAATGGAAAACCGTATTCAATTTGAAGAATATGTGTATTAGAGTTATGACTTTTTCACAACATCATATCCCTGTATCATAGCGCGATAAGTTTCTACACAAGTTTACATAAAATCTTAATTATAAGGTGATTTGGTGAAAAAAGCTCACGCAAAAAAAAATTCAAAATTGTTTTTAAATTGGTTTGTGCATGGCCTTTTTCAATACATGAATGGAATAAACGTTATATTAGTTATTAGTAGGATTAAGTTTATTTATTTGTGCAAAAGGAAATAATTTTTGAGATTTGTTTGCATTCTTTAGAAAAAAAATGTAAAAATGCATAACCCTAATGTGTATAAGTTCGGAATATTGGTTATGCCAACGTACAGGTTGATATAATGGTTACCCCTTCCTAGCATTTCAATTACCCACGCTAAATAGCCGATCTTTCGAGCTCAAAGGGAAAATCATCTCAGCACTTATTCGAGAAGCCTTATGCGCCTAGTTCGGATTGTAGGAGACAGTTTCGCTCTTTTCTACTATCTCTCCTGGAAGCCTTATTCGCATAGTTCGAATGCATAGGGGCACTTTCCAATGATGTGGTCGTAGTTGATTGTCGCGGCTTTATGATCGCTTTAAATTTATTTCAAGCTTCTTATTTATTGCAACGAATTTTGCAGAGATCCTAATATATTGCATACAATACGACTCATTAATTATGCATCCACCAATCTTTTGCCAAGTATTACTAGAGCCCGGCATATGACCGATGCGTTAAAAATTCTCCAACTTCTTTGGACATATTCCTCTACTTGGCTCCTCACAAATTACTGGAACCTCTATAGACTAATCACAAATCAATCCTAATCCTTTTCAATTCTAATAATAAATATATAACAACAAAATGAGACTTCTTAAATTCTCATTTATTATTCCGACTTTTGAAATTTAGACATTGCTATAATTATTCGGACGTTTTAAACTGGCTAAACGCTTATCGAGAGCTCCTAAAAATAACTTCGATATTTCCACCTTGTCACTAAATATTCGGACCTTCCTTAAAACTATTCATCAAATATACAAACCTCTTACGAACCAACTATTTATAAAGCTCCTCATCACATTTTCTTATCTCTTTCAACAATTCTCATCTTTGCAGAACTTCGCTTCGATTATACAAGATTTCACATAAACTATTCGCTCCGAAGCTCCGAAATAATTATTGGGACTCCTGTGCAATTTTTACTGACCTATGCAGAGCTCTGTACACCGCTTCCAGAGTTAGCTGAGTCTTTAGAGGGTTCCTCATCAACGATCCGGACCTCTATAGGGATTCTACTTATTTTTTCGGACCTTTCCGAAGCTCTAAAACAATTTCTGGACTTCTAGGGAATTTTTACTGAGCTATGCAGACCTCTGTTATCCTCTTTAATAGCCATGTGGACCCTTAGAGAGCGTCTAATCGAAAATCCATGGACCCACGCATCTACTATTGGGACTCTTGAAAAGCTCTTCAGTTTGCCATGAAGTAATTTGACTTCTATAGAGGCCTTCACTGTTTATTCGGACCTATAAAGATCTACTCATCATTATTACAACATCTTTCGATCATCAATTTTGGTGGACGTTTCGAAAAACCATTCGGGCCTAAAGATTCTCCTTAATTTGTCTGACCTTTCCAAAGCTAAAAAAAAATATTTAAGATTTTACAGACCTCTGTAAAACTCTTCAGTATTTATTCCGGCTTGTATAGAGCTTCCCATCAATTACTCGAACATTTAAAGAGCTCCTCACAATGTATTAGTTGGATTAGATTCAGATCCTTTAGTAATTATTCGTACCTGTAGACAGCGCCTCATCGGAAATCTATGGACCCACGCATCAACTATTGGGACACTTAAAAAGCTCTTCACCTTCTCATGATGTAATTTGAGTTCTGAAGAGGCCCTCACTATTTGTTCGAACCTCTAATGATCTACTCAACGTCATTATTACAACATCTTTGGATTGTCAATTTTGCTGGACCTTTCCGGAGCCCAAAAACAATATCAGGGCTTCTGTAGAATCTCTACTGAGATATGCAGAACTATGTAAAACTCTTCAAGAGTTTTTAGGGCATATAGAGTGTTAATTATTAATCACACTGACCTTTTTTGTGGTTCTCCTTAATTTTTTCTGAACTTTATTGAGCTAATTTTTGGACTTCAGTGGAACGTTTACTTAGCTATATAAACCTCTGTAAAACTCTTCAGTATTTATTGGGGCTTGTATATAGCTCCTCATCAATTACTCGAACATCTATAGACCCCCGCATTAACTATAGGGACTCTAAAGAGCTCTTCACAATATATTATTTCGAAATACTTATTCTTATGCTCATGTACATGTTCAGAACCTCTTTAGATGGGCATCCGAAAACGTGTTGAGAAGCTTATAGAGATCCCTATACAAGTTGAGACACTGAAAAGTAAGGTATACAAGTTGAGGATTTCTATAGGCGTCTCTATATATCATAACGAAGTCCGCATACACAAAGAGGACCTCTACACAGCTTCAATGGCTTACTCTGCCTCGAAGATCTCTTGTACCTGCTGATCACTTATTGCGACTTCTATTAAACGTTCATCACTTATTCGGACCAGTCGCCGTCATATCTATATGGATGACTGCTAACAAGTTGATAAGCTCTGTAAACAGAAAATACATCTTTGGAATCATTACAGAGGTCTGCATACATGTTGGTAAGCTATTAGAGGTCCATACATATGTTGAAGACCACTTTATACGTTCCAAGTAATGTTGGTAAGCTCTAAAGACGTGCGTAATCAAGTTGGCAGGTTTCATATAGTCTAATGTACCTCCGATGTTATCTTAAGAAGCTCAATCGCCAACAAATAAATGTTTAGAAGCTTTACAGGAGTCCGTATGCATGTTGAGAAACTCTCTATAGATCCATATACATATTAAAGAAACTCCTTAGACGTCTGCATGCATTGTACACTACTAATAAGTCTTTATCACCTTATATTATATTTATTGGTTCCCGATATTTCTCCTGATAACTTATTCGAACTTTACTAGTCTTAATCATTAGAGACAGACTCTACCGATAACCTTAAATATATTGAGAAGCTCTATAGATGTTGAGAAAATAAATTGAGATTCGTATACATGTTGAGAAGGTCCATGTATTTGTTGAAGAGCTCTTTATATATCCGAATAAATTTAAAAAGTTTCTTTTTTATTTTTGCCTTATTAAGGCGAAGGCCATTTATAGTGATATTTAATTAATTCTCTTTCGAGTTGAGCTGTTAGGCCTTTAGAGATACATTGAAAAATTAGGAGTCTACCGAAGTCCCACGCATCCAACCATTACACTATGTTTCACGGGTGGTAAAGCCGATCTTCAGGTGTATTAGGATGTTGTTTTTGTGGCAGACGAAGGCAAAGCTTGGAAACTAGTATATATAACGCACTTCATTAGATAAATGTATATGCGAAATTATGTCAGTTAATTGAAACTCCAAACTTTTCCTATAGTCCTGCTTGGTAATCCCATTTTTCAATGTTCACAAATACTATGGTAAGTTTTATTCCTACATCATTAGTAATTGCTCTTCAATATCAGAAGATTTTATTTTTGATTTGATCATCAATTATTGTCTACTAAAGTTTTGACAAGTTGATGGTGGCTTATAACGCTAAGACGCCGGCAACCTTGACACTCAGTTGTCGGAGACCCAGGTTCGAATCCCAGCCTGGCTCATGCTGAAATTATTTTTTATTTTTGCCTTATTAAGGCGAAGGCCATTTATAGTGATATTTAATTAATTCTCTTTCGAGTTGAACTGTTAGGCCTTTAGAGATACATTGAAAAATTAGGAGTCTACCGAAGTCCCACGCATCCAACCATTACACTACACTAATCAATAGATAACAAATACATGTTGCGAAGCTTTATAGTGCTCCGTATACATGTTGCAAGACTTCGCGTACATATTAAGGAGCAAAATAACCGTCTGAATACATTTAAGGACCTCTACAGAGGTCCTTATATTCTATATAAGGTTCTTAATTCATCTACTAATACCTTATTCGTACTTTTATAGTCTTCATCAACAGAGATAAACTCTATAGATGACCTAACATGTGTAGAGAAGCTCCACAAATGTCTTCATAAATATTGAGAAAAAATATAGGAATTCGAGTTGATGTTGAGATACATGTCGGTATACATGTTGAGTTACTCAATAGACGTGCTGCTAAACTCGGAAGGTGATTGAATAGATGGTGAAGGTTCTTGTGTATACTGTGATACGCCACGTTAAAATGTCTTTATATGTTTAAATACATGTTAAAATGCCCATTATAGGCTCGAGAATGCATGATGCCAAGCTTTATAATGAAAAACAAAAATGTTGATACATATTGCTGAGCACTATAGACTTCCGTATACATGTTTTATCCTCTATGGATGTCCAAATATGTTTAAATACATGTTGATATGCTCATTATAGGCTTGAGAATACATGATGCAAAGCTTTAAAATGAAGAAGAAAAATGTTGATAAACTCCACTAATGAGCGTGGAGTTTATCAACTCTAAAGACTTCCGTATACATGTTTTATCCTCTATAGATGTCCAAATATATGTTGCGTAGATCTATAAACATGTTGCGAAACTCTACAAACGCCCGAATACATGTTGACTAGCTCTTAAGAAGCCCAATTCCTACTTAATCCGTAATAGATCATCTCTCCTCCATATTGAACCTTGGATATTACAATATGATCTCATCATTTACTCTACTGCAACCACAGTGCCACCATTTTTATTTCATTATATTTTATGTGTCTAGAGCGTGTGTGTTGTCATATTTGTCACAGCTTGAGTGTTTTGGGGTTCTCCTTTCTGGTTGGCAGTCGTTTTTTTTTTTTTGTTTTTCTTTGCATTTTTTATACAATTCAGTGAGTTTTCAATAAATCAAGTTTTATAACATCTTCTCAGGTTTCAATACCTTTTGCCATTCGTTGCGTTGTTATCGTTGTGTTGTATTTTTTGCGCTTCAACACTCCAATGGACAGCAGCAGTAGGGTTGGCAAGTTAACGATATAACGACAATTCCCTCTTGTCGATTCTACTTGACAACACTTAAAAAAAAGTAATCAAACTTTGATGGATTTCTCGCTGGCAAAAACAGATTTGTTTATAAAATGTTTTTTTTTTTTTTAAACTGCTGTTCATATTATTTCACTATTTAGCAACGGAACGGAACAAATTATCATTCACAATATTTTTAATAGTTTAAACATTAAAACAACAAACTTGAAATCGTATCGAATTTAAACTTGTATAGGAAAAAAACTACAACATTTTTGTCGCTCACTAGAAGCCATAGCTAGCTACAGCAGGTAAAAAACTTCCGCCTCAATTTGCAGCTTACTTGTTTGCTTTTTCAATATTTCTTTTTGCTTTTGTATCAAAAAATAATTTTGGCATATTTCACGTTTTGTGCAGTCTGACTTTGTGTATCTTTACATAAGTTCGTCTTATTACACTGTGGGTGGTTTGGTGTGGAGCAAAATTAAAAAAACCAAAATATATTTTTTGTTATTCAGCACGCAATTGAGACATTTTCATCCGTTCATTAAGCTATGATGCAAGTTTGGTAATTATGAAATAATTTTAAAGTATTTTTAATATAAAATTTTTATTTTTGGGAAGTAAGGTCAGTAGGTTATTGGAAAATGTACAGTATTTGTTATTATATATTAATATTTTTTTCTTCTTACCTTCATGGACATTTAGGGACCTTTTCTTTAACCATTTCATCATATGATTCCTTCTAATCACTCTTTGGATCTCTATGAATCTCCCCATGGCTTTTTAGGGTCTTATGGTTCTTATAGGAGTTTAAAGGAATACATTTAATAAATAATTTCATCAGTTATTCGGGTGCTTAGAGACCTTGAAAGAGTTTGGCATTAATAATACGATTTTTATAGAGAACCCCCTCACTAATTTGGACATAGTGTTTTATTCGGATCTTAAAACAATTTAACTTCACTAAACCTTACAAATATGATCTTTATCACTTACTCCGACCTCCATGGACCTCATCATCAGCTTCCTATACATGTTGAGAAACTTTTTAGAAGTTCGTATACATGTTGAGAAGCGTTACAAAGTCAGTATACATGTTAGGGGCCTCCATGAAGCTATTAATACATATTGAGAATTTATATAAACCATTTTTGTATGAGTCCGGATACAATATTTGTGCCGCATCAACTCAATGGACGTTTTTGGTGAACCCGATCTAGCTTTCAGTTTACCCTGATGACTTTCATTTATTATTTGGGCCTCTATAAAACTTTTGATCACCAATTCGAGTCTCTATAGAATTTAATTTTACTTATTCAAACCTCATCACTGGTTTAAACCTATAAAAATATTCTGCAGAACTCCTCATCAGCTTCCCTTACATGTTGAGAAACTCTTTAAAAGTTCGGATACAAGTTGCGAAGCTGTACGACGTCCGTATACATGTTGGGAGCCTCTTTGAAGCTGTATATACATATTTAGAATTTCTACAAACGTTTGTATGCATCCGCATACAATATTTGTGCCACATCACCTCCGTGAACATTTTCTTGGACCTTTATCTACCTTTAAGTGAAGTCTTTGGATCACTATGAAGGCTGTCATTACTTGTTTGGACTTCTTATCATCTGTGGGAACCATAATAGAGTCACTTATCATATATTTTCAGCTCTATAATGCATACAAACCTATTTTTAGCTCCTTGCTATTTATAGGGAACACTGATTTGCTCCTCCTCAAGCACAAGCCTCCAGAACAAACCTTTATGATATATACGAACCTCCATAGAGTTTCTCATCAAACATTTAGACCTATGGACTCCATCAACATGTATACGGACAGATGTCATCAACATGTATGCCGTCCTTCTTTGAGTTTTTCACATCATATACAGTGACTGTCACTGAAAAGAGCTCTTCAAATATTATTGTATACAGCCATGTATAGAACTTCTCGACATAATTACCGACCTGTATTGAGCTTTACGCTTCCTTATAAAACTCCACAACATGTTTTGTTGGAACTTTTCATCAACAATGTTGACGTCTAGAAAGTGCAGCCTCAAGATTTTAAACTTCTAGAAACTTTTCGAGGTTTTCATCACTTTTTGTGACCTCCAGAAAGCAGCTCAGGCCTTTAGAAACAAAATAGACTGGTTCTGTAACATTCATCAACAAGTGTCCTGTTTTCGATATTGCCAAACATAATGTGGTCAACATGTTGTCCTAATAATTGCGTTACCTAAATGTAATTATTGTCAATCGGATTTTTTTTTTTTTTTGAAAATTTTGACTTGTAATCAATCTCCAGCCTCCAAGTCAATTAATAATAATTCTTCTGTTCACATACAACTAAAAGCTATTAGCCTGTCTTTCACTTGATAATCATCGCTTTATTATTGGCGGCCTTTTTAATTAATTTTTTTTTTTTCATCACGTGTCTGTCCCACCGTCTGTCTGTCGGTTTAATCGAACACCACATTCTCATTATTATTTACATTTTGGTGAATACAGTTTACAATAGGTATGTATGCAAATCTCTTTACAAGCTCGTTTGATAAATCTTTACAAGGCTAACAAGTTCTTCTGGCCAAGTGGTGAAACTATAGGCCAGACGGCAAGCAGTGCCGCATGTTGTTTTGAAAATAACCATAGAAAAAATGTTTTTTTACAATGAGATTTAGACATAGAGAAAAAAACAAATGGACAGCAGGTTTAAGGCAATGATATGCTGTTAGCGTAAGGTGATGATCAATGGGGGTAGGGTTGCTGGGTATAAAAACGAATATTTATTTTGCAAACTGTTATTAGTAACAAGTTTTGTTTTCTCTATTTTGATGTGGTGATTTGGGAATCTTTAGGTCGAAGGACCACAATATAAAAAAATTGAATGAAATTAAGGCTGGTTCTATGGCATATAAAATATATACTGAAGTTCAAATTCATAATAACTAGGACGGAGAAATGGGTGAGAAATTCTACGGATGTTTCAGAACTATTATCGATGTCCAAAAAGTCAAGGAAGTCCAAAGAAGTTATGGACCATGTCTTAGAGCACCGAGTGAGTGACGGTAGCTCTATAAAGGTTTTTATATCGCATACGAACCTTCTTGGGGCTTTTCAACGTTTATATAGACCAATAAAACGGCTATCAACATGTATACATAGCTATTATAGGGTTTCTCAACATGTATACGAACTCTTATAGAGCTTATCAAAAGGTATATGGTGTTCAAAATTGGTCCACCATATTGGTATAGAGAATTGAATATCTTTAAACTATAGTTCGTTCTATGCAGATAAAATGCATATTGAAGAACAAATTCATAATAACTAGGACGGAAAGGATAGCTTACTACAGCTTACTAAAAAAATTATGAACTATGCCTCGAGTGTTTAATGGTAGCTCTATAGATGTCACTATATCGCAGCATACGAACCTTCTTAAAGCTCTACAGGATTTATACAGACCAATAAAACTGTTATCAACATGTATACATAACTACTATAGAGTATCTCAACATGTAGATGAGCCTTTGTAAATTTTTTCAACATGTATACGAAACCGTATAGGCGTTTACGCGAAGTATTTGGTTTTCTAAATTGACACTCAACGTATATATAAACATCTATAGGCTTCGTCATCAAATATATGGATATATATTAACTTATATAGCTTTTCATCGGGGCTCTATAAAGATCGTTATCATGTCTAGAGGCCTCATCTTTAGAGACGTACATTTGAACAGCTACTCAGCATGTCTAAGTACCTTTATACAGTTACCAAACATTTTGAATTTGAAATCTAAATGTTTGATAATAAGCTCAATATAGACATTAAAAGAGGTTCGTATACATGTTGAGGAACACTATAGTGGTCTGTATACATGTTGAAAAGCTCTATAAATTCCCTAAGAATGCTGACAAGCTCTGTAGAATTCTGCATACAGAAAAGGACCAACATACAAGACGAGGCACTTTCTAAATGTCCATATTTGTTCTATACATTACCGTATACATGGTGAGATGATCTGTGGAGGTCTGTATACATGTCGACCTCTACAGAAGTTTATATACATGATGAGGAGCTTTATAACGGTTAGTATAAAGGACAAGGAGTAATGTAAAGATCCGTAAACAAGTTGAGAAGCTCGGAGGGGAGGTGAGCTTACATAATGAAGGGGTCGGATAAGGATCACTATAAGGGCCCATATTAATCATGAAGACCAATTTAGAGAAGCGCATACATGTGGATATGTTCAGTAGAGGAATCAATGCAATATAAGGAACAGTCAAGAGGTCCGCATACATTTCGCAAAATCTAAGCACACGGTCCTGGTGATTGTTGGAAAGAGCTATAGTGAATTGAGCAAGGTCTGTAGAAATTATACGAAACAATACTGGGGTTGTGTTCATGAAGAACTCTAGTGAGCTTCCTATATATATTAACGACAAAATAAACGATGATGATTTGCACCGTGATTTAGATTTTGTAGAGGTTGATGGTAATCCAAATCTAGAAAAATTAAATTCCATGGAGAATACCAAGCGAGGAGATTATTTCTAAATGTTTGATAATAAGCTCAATATAGACATTATCAAAGGTTCGCATACATATCGGAAAACTCTATGGAGGTTCTCATGCATGTTTGGAAACTCTATTGTGACCTGTATAAATGTTGAAAACCTTAAAAAGCTCTTTAGATTTCCAAACCAAAACAGAATCGTGTTCATGATGAAGATCTCTATTCAGGTTCGTATTTATTTTGAGAAACTATACAGAGGTCCGCATATATGTTGAAGAAAATATTTATGGGGATCACAGTAAGGAATATGAATTGTACTGATATTTTAGACTTTGTTTAGATCAAGGGTGATATAAGTCTTTGAAAAAGAATATCAAAGGAATTTAATTTAAAATCTAAATATTTGACAATAAGCTCAATATAGGCACTAAAAGAGGTTCGTATACATGTTGAAAAGCTCTATAACGTTCCCTTTACATGTTGACAAGCTCTATTGAGTTCTGTATCTAGAAAAGGCCGTATACATGACCAAGAACTCTATCGGGGTTCGAACACATTTTGAGAAGCTATTCACAGGTTGAGAAACATATTTATGGACATGTCAATAAGGAACAGGAACTGTACTAAGTTTTTACACTTTGTTGATGTCGATGGTGATATAAATCTAGGAAAAAAGTTCAAAGTAGCGAGGAGATTGTTTTAAGTCAAAATGTTTGATAATTAACTCAATAAAGGCGTTATTAGAGGTTCGTATACATGTTGCGAAACACTATAGCAACCCGTATACATGTTGCGAAACTCTATAGCAACCCGTTTACATGTTGAAAAACTCAAAACGGTACGTAGGCATTGAGTTCTGTATACAGAAAATAACCACCGCAGAGGTCGTATACACGACCAAGAACTCTATACGGGTTCGAATACATTTTAATAAGTTATCCACAGGTCAGTGTATATGTTGAGGAACATATTAATGGACACATCAATAAGGAACAGGAACTGTACTGATTTTTTCACGTTGTTGAGATCGAAGGTGATATAAATAAGTTCAATTGAGAGTACTTAGCGAGGAGATTGCTTGAAGTCCAAAATTTTTGATAATAAACTCAACAAAGGCATTATTAGAGGTTCGTATGCAAGTTGCGAAACACTGTAGCAACCCGTATATGTGTTGCGAAGCTCTTTAGCAACCCGTATACAGGTTGAAAAACTCAAAATGTTCCTTAGGCATGAGAGATTGTTTGAAGTCCAAAATGTTTGATAATAAACTCAGTAAAGAAATTATTATTGGTTCGTATACATGTTGCGAAGTACTACCCGTATGCATGTTGAAAAGCTCAAAACGGTCCGTAGGCATGTTGACAAGCTCAATGGAGTTCTTTATACAGAAAATAATTTAGAGTTCGAATACATTTGAAGAAGTTATCCACAGGTCAGTGTATATATTGAGGAACATATTTATGGACATATCAATAACGAACATGAACTATGTTGAGTTTTTACACTTGGTTAAAGTCGATGATGAATCTAGGAAAAATAACTTCAATGGAGAGTACCTAGCGAGGATATTGCTTGAAGTCCAAAATGTTTGATAATAAACTCAATATAGGCATGAACCTCTAGATCGTATACATATCGAAAAATTAAATGTATGTTTGTATACATGTTGTGAAACTCTATAGCAACCTGTATACATGTTGAAAAACTCAAAATAGTTCGTTTGCATGTTGACAAGCTCTGCAGATTTCTGTATACAGATAAGGACCAACACAGGCGTCATATACATGATGATGAACCCTATTGAGGTTCGAATACATTTTGACATGATATTTACAGGTCCGTGTATATGCTGAGGAACATATTTATGGACATATCAATAAGGAACATGAACTGTACAGAATTTTTAAACTATGTTGATGGTGATATAAATCAAGGAAACATAAGTTCAATCGAGGCTTCCTAGAGAGAAGATTTTTTGAAGTGTAAATGTTTGATAATAAACTCAAAAAACGCATCATTAGAAGTTCGTATACATATCGAAAAATATTATGGATGTTTGTATACATGTTGTGAAACTCTATAGCAACCCGTATACATGTTGAAAAACTCAAAATGTTTCGTTGGCATGTTGACAAGCTCTGCAGAGTTCTGTATACAGGTAAGGACCAACACAGGCGTCATATACATGATGATGAACTCTATTGAGGTTCGAATACATTTTGAGATAATATTTACAGGTCCGTGTATATTAGGGATATAACTTTTTGCACTTTTTTGCAGATATCGAAAATACCACCACATAGCCGTGTAGAGCATGAAAAACTATTATGAAATAAGGTGTAATTTTTTCTCTATCGCGAAAAAAGTTTCCGCACCAAATGCATTGAAGTTCAGTAATGCATTTTTGAATTTTTTCTTTTATAACAACATGTTTGCTTTTCATTAAAATTTTTATTTTTTTGTAATATAATTTAAAATCATTATCAAAGCGTTCTGGACCAATTTGATCTCAAATCGCGCCATTTCGGAGCATATTAGGAATTTTTGACACAATTGCAATTTTTGGTATTTCTTTATAAACTCGTGAATTTTATGTTTATATTTTTTGTACCTATCGGACAAGAGAATATGGTGTCATTTGCAACAAATTCGCGAAAGTTACAGACCGTTTTTAATGACTTTGCCTGTGAGAAATATATTTTTGTCTATAAATATTTATTCAAACAAAGCAAATTTAAAATTATAAGTAGAAAAAATACCAAAAGGGTTTTAATAATTGCGGTCGGTGCTGAAACTTTTTTCATCGAATCGATCGTAAAAACGCGTTTTCATTATTAGGACAAAATTCCCCACATGGTACTGGTGTTGTATTTTTGTAGAAAACAAATACAATTCTCACAGGCAAGGTCAACAAAAACAGCCTGTAACTTTCGCGAATTCGTTGCAAATGACCCCAAATTCTCTTGTCCGATAGGTACAAAAAATATAAACATAAAATTCGCGAGTTTATAAAGAAAAACCAAAAATTGCAATAGTGTCAAAAATTCTTAATATGCTCCGAAATGGCGCGATTTGAGATCAAATTGGTCCAGAACGCTTTGATAATGATTTTAAATTAGATTACAAAAAAATAAAAATTTTAATGAAAAGCAAATATGTTGTTAAAACAGATAAAATTAAAAAATGCATTTCTGAACTTCCATGCATTTGGTGCGGAAACTTTTTTCGCGATAGAGAAAAATTGACACCGTATTTCACAATAGTTTTCCATGCTCTACACGGCTATGTGGTGGTATTTTTTTGGTTATAGCCCTAGTGTATATGCTGAGGAACATATTTATGGACATATCATAAGGAACATGAACTGTACAGAGTTTTTAAACTTTGTTGATGGTAATATAAACCTAGGAAAAATGTGTTCAATGGAGAATATCTAACTAGGAGATTGTTTGAAGCGTAAATGTTTGATAACAAACTCAATGAAGGCATGAATGGAAGTTCGTATACATATCGAAAAACTCTATGGAGGTTCGTATACATATTGCAAAACTCTATAGCAACCCGTATACATGTTGAAAAACTCAAAATGTTTCGTTGGCATGTTGACAAGCTCTGCAGAGTTCTGTATACAGGTAAGGACCAACACAGGCGTCATATACATGATGATGAACTCTATTGAGGTTCGAATACATTTTGAGATAATATTTACAGGTCCGTGTTTATGCTGAGGAACATATTTATGGACATATCATAAGGAACATGAACTGTACAGAGTTTTTAAACTTTGTTAATGGTGATATAAATCTAGGAAAAAAATATGTTCAATGGAGAATATCTACCTAGGAGATTGTTTGAAGCGTAAATGTTTGATAACAAACTCAATGAAGGCATGAATGGAAGTTCGTATACGTATCGAAAACTCTATGGAGGTTCGTATACATGTTGCGAAACTCTATAGCAACCCGTATACATGTTGAAAAACTCAAAATGGTCCGTAGGTATGTTGACAAGCTCTGCAGAGTTCTGTATACAGATACACCGACGATGAAGAACTCTAGTCAGGTCCCCATGCATGTTGAGGAGCTACAAGGGATCCGTAAATGCATATGTTGAGGAAAACATTTATAGAAATAACAATGAAGAAGATGAACTGTACTGAGTTTTTAAACTCTCTTGAGACAAATTACGATATAATTCTTCTAAAAGGGACTTCAATAGAGAATTTCCAGTGAATAGCTCTATACACGTCTCAATTTTGGACAAAGAGCGCAATATAGGCATATTTAGGTAATAAGGAAAACTTCGAAAGTCCGAATAATTGCCTAGAAGTTTTATAAAAAAATGCATATGTGGTTGCTTACAAGCTCAAAAAATTTCTTGATTTCTTGTTGCTGTTGTGAGTTAGCACCCTCTTTCTTTTAAATATTCATGAAATTCTTAAGTTCTGATATACACAATTGATTTGAATATACAACAACAAATTACAAAATTGCAATTCATTGAAATTGTTGTTTAAGAATTTTTAAATACTTTGAAAAATGTGTGTTGCAAGTGTTGTCTGTTGTTCTCTACTCTTTGGTTCGATATTGTCGAATAGAATGTCTTGTTAACTTGACTTCTACTGGGACCGTATGTTCGTTTGATTGTCTGTCTACTGATTTAATGACCACTGGTTTTTATTTAACTTGGTTAACTTTGGCATTCAAAAAAACAAAAACTGAATTACAAGAGATATTGTTACGGCAAGTATGTAGATTTTGTAGACATTTTTTTTTTTTGCTTGACATGTAGCACCGAATGTATGCAAAAGCAAAACAACTTCCAAAAGCATTATTTTTTGTCAATTGCTAAAATATTTAAATTGAGTTCTATGGGGCCACAAGCCATACCAAACCTTCCATATGTTTTGGAAATTTCAAATATGTTTCTCAATGATATTTCCTTCACTAACTTTTACTTTTTATACATGACCTGAAAACAAGTAGTATACACATGTGGGTATTCCCCAATATGTATTTCCATCCCCTTGAGCTGGTGTCTCCTATATTATTTTGTCTTCCTCCTTCTTTCCTACTTTTCTTGTGACCTCAAAACTAACTGTCATCTTCTTCTCAAGGTTTGTAAGTCAATGTGACCTAAAAAAGCCAATGTAAACCTATGTCCGGCCATTTAATATTGCTGTTGTTGGTTTTTGAAGGTTTTTTTCTTTCTTTTTTTCTGTTTTTGATGTTCAGAAGTATGCCACATAAACCTGTTGAACATGTTGTACTTGTGGATGCCGTCTGTTTAGAAAAAAAAGTACACCACTGATCTTGCGATCAATCCCAACAGCACAAATGAAAGAAACCAGCAACAACGACTATGTAATTTTCTTTGGCAAACTTTTTTCGTAGTTGTCGGATATTTTCTTTTTTTAGTTTGGGTCATGAGCTTGGTTCTTGCCCAAGCTGCCTTTCCCCCTTTTAATGTCCTCCTCCCAAAATCATTTAGAGAATTTCTTAGTTTGTCTTTAAGCTTTTATGACCCTCTTAATGAAAGCGCACGTTCTTGGTTTAATGGCTTTTGTGGTCATTGTGTTTTTCTTCGTCTTTGTCTGTTTCCACTTCCCTTTCTCTTTTTTCGTTTAGGTTTGGTCCAGGTTTATTTACATTATCCAACAAATGCTTAAGCTTAAATGTAGTGTTGACTTGGATAAAATATTTCCAACGAATTTTGTTATTGAATTCAGACCAAATGGGAAATAAGAAGTGTAAAATGAACATTAGGTCCTAAGGTGATACTAAAAACAAAAGGAAGAAATTTTAATGGAAAACAATAATTTTTTTATTAAAGAAACGGAAGTTTAGTTGTCATAAAATAACCAGTGAAAATGTTCCAATAGATTTTGAAGAATTTACCGAGGTCTTAAGGCATAACATTTAGGTACCTTCAAGAGTTTAAATTTAAAATACACGCCGAAAAACTCAGTTAAGATCCATGCACAATAAAGAACGATATAGGACAAAACACATGTTTAAAAAGTCTGTGGAGCATTCACAGAAAAAACTTTTTCGATAAACAGTTTTATAAAGATGTGTGTATTGTAACTAACTAAAATTTTACTAACCTTTTAAAAGATGAAATTAAAGTTATTATATTTTCAATAAATAACTACGTGAATAAAAAATCACGTTAAAAACTGACAATGTTTGATAAACACGTTTGTACATATGACAATTCGTTTATCGACAAAAAATCAATCAAAATTTCATTGAATATTTGAATTTGTTTATCAAATCGTTATCATTTTTTTCTGTGCAACATAACTGATGAAAATCCCTAGGCGTATACATTTCAAAGACTAGTTCACGAATCGCTTTGATTTTTGTTGTAGCAACTTGTAGTCACTGTCCCCCAAACGGTATAAGTTTCGTCAAGGGCTAGTCCATACTTCCTGAGAAAATGGCCTGATAGGTACAAAAAGGCCCTATGATTCGATTCGGTCTACAATTTGGGCTTGTAACGTGACAAGTGTCATATACATACAACAACACCTACGGTCTTCCCTTACCACCATAGTAGCAATGAGTCGATATGCTCACTCAACAGCATCTCCATCTACGCCAGTCATGCATTGAAGTCATTTGCTTGCTGTACTCAATACACAATAATTCGCAATCACTCTGTACAACGTAAGCCTTTAGTATTTTGGTTTTCGCTGTAGGAGTCAGCTTGATACTGCTGGGGGCTTTCTATCCACCAAGGCATTCCTGGGTGGCTTGTTGCGTTGGCAAAATTTTGGAAGGGACTACCCATTGTGGCTGTCCCATTAATAAATTGCATACTGTGAATTCTGTTTACTGTCCCCCACAGAGACTTCGGTTTCCTGTTCCACACAGAGACTTCGGTTTTCTGTTTCACACGGAGACTTCGGTTTCCCGTCCCACACGGAGACTTCGGTTTCCTGTTCCACACATAGACTTCGGTTTTCTGTCCCACAGGGAGACTTCGGTTTTCCGTACCACACTGAGACTTCGGTTTCCCGTCCCACACGGAGACTTCTGTTTCCCGTACCATACGGAGACTTCGGTTTCCCGTCCCACACGGAGACTTCGGTTTCCCGTCCCACACAGGGACCTTGGTTCTTTGTTCCTGGATATAAGCAGTAGTCTGTATGAGTTCGTAGCTGTAATTAGTGTTGTATAGTAGTCGTTCCGAACAGAACAGCAGATCGTCGTCAACCAGCCCGACATCAATCAACACGTTCCCGATCAATACTGAAACGAATCAGCAACCAGGATCGTCGCTTCCTATCATCGATAACTATCGTTATCAGCTAGCATCGTCATCACCGACCTCCCCGCTAACCATCGGCGTTCCCGAACACCCCCGAAACGTCATCGCCGAGCGTCGTCACCCGTCGCCGTTCCCGAACAACTTCGGACGAGTTACCGAACATCACCGAATCGTCGTCACCGAGCTTCGTCAAGCGTCGTCGTTGCCGAACAGCATTAGCCGAGTTGCCGAATCGTCGTCACCGATCTTCGTCAACCATTTCCGTTCCCGAACATCACCGAACTTCATAAACCATCGTCGTTCCCGAACAGCTTTTGCCTAGTTGCCGAACACCAACACATTCGAGTTGATAAAGTTCCCGATCAGCTATAAATCGTCATCATCTGTCCTATCAGCATCCTCCGCTCCGAAGAAGGGCCAAAGTAATAATATCGCATTTCATTGAATAGTCCGGTCAAAATAGACATTGAAATAGCAAAAATTCCCACAAAGCTGAATTTTGGTGGAGAGCTAGGGTTTGCCATTAGAAGCAACGTCCTAAAAGTCCCCATCGATCCCATGTGTGCAAAAAAAATTATTCGGGGTCAAAGGTCAAAATTTAAGGGTTTTTAGGTTTTCGGATTTATTTTTTGAAAACGGTTGATCGAATCAGAAAGTGACTAAAGTAAATATTGTAGACAGAAAAATTATCTACAAGTTTGACCCTTATAAATTTTTTCTTAGAAGGAACCATTCTTGAGATATAGCTGTTCTAAAAAACACATGATTTTTATGCACTTATAAGGGAAATGTGCACATATTCAGACGAACCGGCTAAAATAAGCGAAGTAATCGGGTCTGTCCCGCCAAAAAATATATATTTTCTTGAAGAGCGAAATTATAGCTATCTTCTAAAAAAAATTCCAACAAAATCGGAGTGTGTTTAGTAGAGTTATTCAATGTTAGAGTAATTTTATGCAAAAATAGCCCATTTAACCCACATGTATAATCGAAAGCCCAACGGGAACGACCGCAACGAAAACTCTCCGATTTTTTTCAAGTTTTGTCCGAAGGTAGGGTTTGTTGCGCTGATTACGGAAATGTATAATTTTCAACGGTTGCGGATCCAGTTCGCCGGTTATTAGACCCGAAGGGCCAAATTTAAAAACCGGGTTAGAACCGGTTCTACTGAACCGATTACTGCAAAGTGGATATCGTTTGAAAGCTTACGGAAGTATCTAACACATAGTGTCGTTACTTTAACCGGTTCGCCTCATAATGTACTTACGCGGCTAATTTTTTATTTGACCTTTAGATCGAGATATCTCGAAAATGGTAAGTTTTTTTTAAGAATCATAAAGACCAATCTTGTAGACAATTATTGAATCTACAACTTTTACTTTAGCGGGCTTTTGCTAAGTATTACCGTTTTTGAGAAAAACTAAAAAAACTGAATAATGCCTCCAAAAATGACCTTTGACCCCTAATAACTTGTTTTGCACACATGGGATCGATGGGGACTTTTAGGATGTTGCTTCTAATGACCAACCCTAGCTCTCCACCAAAATTCAGCTTTGTGGGAATTTTTGCTATTTCCCCCTTATACGCATGTCTATTTTGACCGGACTAGAAGTAGAACATACTAGTATCTAGATCAATAAATATCCTATTGAACCCCTAGAAGGGATAAAACTAGTCTTTTATTTCGTAAGGTTTAGTGGGTCCTTATGGAGACCCTGGACGCGACTGGACTTACCCCAGCTGACGAGAAAACCACGTTACAGGCTTCGTAATATTTTGTGCAAACTTAGTTTAAATTCGAAAATAAGCCATGTCGGTCCACTCCTTCAGGTACCTCCCCACAAAAGTTCAAAAAATTTTGAAAAAATTGTGCACACGATAACTCTTGATGGTAGTGACCGCTTTGGTCCATACTTTACACATCCTCAAAATTTATGCCAGATATATATCAGGTTCGAATATGGACTATATATTTGTCCACTCTTTGGGGTACCTCCCACACAAAATTTTGAATAAATTCAGTTTAAGACCTGCTCTCGAATCACTTTGATTTTTGTTGAAGCAACTTGCATTCGCTGCCTAAATTACGGCAGTAAACGTTTTTTCAGGGGCAAGTCCATACTTCATGAGAAAACAGCCCGAAAGTTGTAAAAACCCCCCAATGGAGTGGCTGGAGGGCTTGAATCGAATAATGCGTTCGTCCACACTTTGAATATTGTAATATTTCTTCGATTATTAGATGAAATTCGAAGGTGGTGCTTATAGGTCCACATCTTCCGATACCTCCCCCCCCCCCCCAAAAGTTCGAAAATATTCGCTAAAATGGTACGATCGATTTCTCATAGACCGATTTGGTCCAAACTTTGGATCTCTAAATATTGTCGAAACTTGGTTTATGTTCAAACTTGTGCCATATATGTCCAATCCTTGTGGTGCCACCCACACAAATGTTCAACATTTTTGTGTGGTTCGAGGATCCTTTGGACATTTTTACCGAAGGTTTTCCTAGTGGCCCTGTTTACAGCGATATTATGTTTTTCGTAGGCTAGTGTGATAAAAAGGTCCTATCTATCAATATCCCCACCAATTTTGAGCTTTAATCATATCAAAACTTTTGTCGGTTCATACGCCCAAAATTTTGAAAACCCCCCTAAATACATACGTTTTTTGGGAACAAAGTATGTATTTCAATCCACACAGACTGAGGGTATATCTCTGTCGGCAACGCCGACTGATACTTTTTTACTAGTTCTAATTTACCTCAATACAACCGTTTGAATTCCTTATAGGAATTTAAATTAATTTTTTCATTGTTTTCTTCAACAATATCTCACTAACCAATGGTCGTAAATATTTTGCTCAGAAAATTTCCAAAGTTGGTAACACAGCCCAACTGTTAAACTTGTTAAAACCAAGCTAAAGAATTTTGTGTGCCTTGTTGCCACAACAACTCTTTAGCTGCAAAGTAATATTCAACAGGTGGCCAGTAGGAAAGGAATTTGTTTTCTGGAAAGCCTTCTTTGTTTCAATGTGGGAATGGTGAATGTCCAAAATTAACAGTGGAATGCCTTAAGGCTTACTCATGTGTTTATGGTCAACAAAAGGTGTTTACAACAAATTTCACAGCTACTGTATGGGTTTCATTTAGGTTTAAACAAAGGAAATCCTTTTTCGGCGAATAAAGACGTTACTGAAATATTTAAGACAAAAGAAAAAAGACCAGCTGTGGATAGGATTAAAGGCAATCGCATGGGCAAATCAGTACTGTTGGTGTGAAACTATACATTGAAGTCTTTCTTTATTCAGTTTTTATGTTGAATTTTAAAAAGAGAATAAAACACTTTTTATTGGCAGCACTTGGCACAGAAAAATGCAATAAATGAGAAATAAAACTTGTACTACTGTTACCTTAAGATTTTTAAGAGTTACTAATAAAAATATTAAAATTACAAATTTAATTAATTACTAAACAATATTCAATTATATATTTTTAAAATTTTATGTTTTTTCTATTTTTTTTAGATTGCGCACAAGGATATCCCAAAACTAGGTTTGTAAAAAACAAGTTCAAAGAACACAAGCTACCAAATAACAGAAAAGTGGCCTTTATTGTCGGCATTTCCGAACTTTATAAAAAAATTTAAAAATTTCACAATACTCATAAATCATGCCCTTAAAAATCATGTCAAATTCATCAGAAAAGTATCATCTAATAAAAAAATATGTCACAGCGACTTCTTTCCTTTGACAAATTTATCTCAGACGTAGATACATAAACAAATCCAATCAACTAATTCTAAGCCTCATCATCATCGTCTTTCGCTTTATGTTTTGACTCAGAAGAAAAATATTCATGTCATGCTACTAGCAATTAAATCAACCTCATCATCATCATTGTCAGCTATTGTAGTATTATTTGTAAAATGCAGCTATCTAGCTATCTCAGTATGTATGTGGAGAAAGAGCAACTGGCAGATCTAAGTAAGATCTGCAAGTAAGTAGCACGCTATGCTAATAATATGTTTCAGCTTCATCAACATTATCATCATTTGCAGCAAACAGACATACGAATTGCATGCAGCAATAGATTTGATCCTATACCAGCAATTGTTGGAGTAGTTCAGTTGTTTCTTTTCTGTTTTCTGTTTCTTCTTAGTTCCAACTATTTTCCATCACGACTCAATTAGGGGAAATATGCAAAATTTTCTTTTTTTCTTCTTTGCATTTTTTGTTTTTCGTGCAACAATTGTAAAAATTCTTAAATTAAATTTTGCCATAGCTATTTTTCGTAATTACCCATATTTTTGCGTTTCAATTAATTAATTTAATAAGTTCAAGGTAGACAGACAGACGAGGAGTTTAGAGAGTCTAGATTAGAAAAAAATTATGAAAATTTTCAAATGAAATTGAGAAAATTATGGTTAGGCTAATATGGTTATTATGGAAATATTGTGGTTTGGGAAATCTATTAAAGATTTCATGTGGGAAATCTTTGGCTAATTGCTGTAACAAAATTGTGAAGAATATTGCAAATTGTGGAGAACAAAATCCATTAGAACTTAAAGCCACAAGTCATTAATATAATTAAAAGTTTCCTAAAGGTCTAAATGGCAAATACGGGAAGCTCTTCGAATACAAAAGGGGAACGCTAAAGATGTTTAGAAGCTGCTAAATGGAGGACCGTATGCATTGTGATATCATTTATAGGAAATTTGTATAAATAATCAAAGACATAAAACAGTAAAGACAAGACATAATGCATGCAACAAAAAATGTTTATGAAACAATGTATAGAAACATTACCCTTAAATGAGACAACGCAGGTTGCAGTTAATTTAAAATAGCAATCTAGGAGGAGAATTTCATGTACTAGTATCAGAAACGAAATTAATGAGTTCAAGGATCTATTCCAGAAGAATTCCATGTCAATGGGATCTTTAAATTCGTTTAAATACGCACAAAATATATAAGAGGAAATAATGTTATTTAACCATGTTGTAAAATTACATTATGTTAAATTCAAAAGCCATTCACTGAAGAATTATAGCAAAAAATGTCTTATCTTGTTGTATTTATGTCTTATGTCTAATCTTTGACATTTTTCTCCTAGATTGCGATTTTAAATTGCCTGCAACCTGCATTGTTTCTGTTAATAGTAATGTTTCTATACATTGTGCCATAAACATTTTTTTTTTTGCATGCATTATGTCTTGTCTTTACAGTTGTATGTCTTTGAAAAAATAAATAGCGCAAAAGTGCAGTAAGGAGCTCTAAAGATCCGTGCTCATAAGGATTAGCTTCATAAATATCCATAAACATGTTAAAGAGCTTTATAGATATCCATATACATGTTGCAGAGCTCTATAGTTGTGCTTAAATATGCTGCAAAAGTTTATTGAAGTCCACAGACATGTTGAGGAGTCCTTAAACATGCAGCAAGACTTTATTAATATCCCTCAGTAGTGCTGTGAGGAGTCTAAAGATTCGTGATCATAAGGATTAGCATCATAAATATCCATATACATGTTAAAGAGCTCTATAGTTTTGCTTAAACATGTTGCAAAGTTTATTAAAGTCCGTAGACATATTGAGGAGTCCCTAAACATGCAGCAAGAATTTATTAATATCCTTGAATATGTTAAAGAGCTCTATTATTGTGCTTAAACATGTTGCAAAAGTTTATTAAAGTCCGTAGACATGTTGAGGAGTCCGTAAACATGCAGCAAGAATTTATTAATATCCCTCATTAGTGGTGTGAGGAGCTCTAAAGACCCGTTCTCCTAAGGATTAGCTTTATAGATATCCATATACATGTTGCAGAGCTTAAATATGCTGCAAAAGTTTATTGAAGTCCACAGACATGTTGAGGAGTCCTTAAACATGCAGCAAGACTTTATTAATATCCCTCAGTAGTGCTGTGAGGAGTCTAAAGATTCGTGATCATAAGGATTAGCATCATAAATATCCATATACATGTTAAAGAGCTCTATAGTTTTGCTTAAACATGTTGCAAAGTTTATTAAAGTCCGTAGACATATTGAGGAGTCCCTAAACATGCAGCAAGAATTTATTAATATCAATGAATAGTGCTGTGAGGAGCTCAAATGACCCGTTCTCATAAGGATTAGCTTCATAAATATCCATATACATGTTGCAGAGTTGTGCTTAAGCATGTTGCGAAAGTCTATTGAAGTCTAAAGACATGTTGAGGATTCCGTAAACATGCAGCAAGAATTTATTAATATCCCTCAATAGTGCTGTGAGGAGCTCTAATGACCCGTTCTCATAAGGATTAGCTTCATAAATATCCATATATATATAGGAGTCCCTAAACATGCAGCAAGAATTTATTAATATTCCTCAATAGTGCTGTGAGGAGCTCAAATGACCCGTTCTCATAAGGATTAGCTTCATAAATATCCATATACATGTTGAAGAGCTCTTTAGTTTTGCTTAAACATGTTGCAAAAGTTAATTGAAATCCGTAGACATATTGAGGAGTCCCTAAACATGCAGCAAGACTTTATTAATATCACTCAATAGTGCTGTGAGTAGCTCTAAAGACCCTTTCTCATAAGGATCAGCTTCATAAATATCCATATACATGTTGCACAGCTCTATAGTTGTGCTCAAACATGTTGCAAAAAGTTTTTAAGTCCTTAGACATGTTGTGGAGTCAGTAAACATGCAGTAAGAATTTATTTTTGTCTCTCAATAGTGCTGTGAGGAGCTCTAAAGATCCGTGCTCACAAGGATTATCATCATAAATATTCATATACATGGTGCAGAGCTCTATAGTTGTGCTTATACATACATGTTGCAAAAGTTTTTGAAGTTCGTAGACATATTGAGGAGTCCTTAAACATGCAGCAAGAATTTATTAATATCCCTCAATAGTGTTGTGAGGAGCTCTAAAGATGTTGAGTAACTCCACGAAGATAATCAACATGTTGCCAGATCAGTATACATGTTGAGAGGTTGGTAAACATGCTGCAAATTATTATTAAAGCTCCGTATGCATGTTCAGGACAATATAGAGATACATGTACTCGTATATTGTGGAAACCGTTTAGAAATCCGTATGCATGATGAGAAAGAGATTCGTCTAAATAAGAAGAAACAATAATAACGCCATATACATATGTACATGTTCCGGTAAATTGTTAAAGTTCACATACATGTTGAGCAACTCAGTGGGGACCCATTAACATGTTGCAAAAGTTTAATAAAGTCCGTACACATGTTCAGGAAATCATCGGAAATCTTTCTACATTTTGAGAGTTTACTTACATACATAACTGGCCCATTACAGAACATTTGTTCCATAGACCGAACTAAGAAAAGATCTCCAATTCTCTCTGTTTTTCGCTTCGCTTTCTGGAATACCGCGCTTTTTCATTTCTTCATCCACTTGTATGCTCCATCGAAGCTTAGGCCTGCCGATTCTGCATGCACCGCCATGTGGCATGTATTCATACGCCTTTTTAGCGGGTTTATCATCGCTCATTCTTATGGTATGGCCTAGCCAACGCAATCGTTGCATCTCGATACGTTTAACTATATTCATGTCTTTGTATAGCTTATATAGCTCGTGGTTCATACGACGTCGATATTCACCGTCAACGCAGATCGGTCCGTATATCTTTCGAAAAAATTTTCTCTGAAACACGCCAAGCACTGCCTTATCTGCTTGCGCAAGTACCCAGGCTTCGGAACCATACATAACCAAAGCGTTATTTTTGTTTGACGAGTTGTGACTTTGTTTTTAAAGTGCTTACTTAAGCCAAAGTAGCATCTGTTGGCCAATACAATTCTTCTTCTTATTTCACAACTGATGTTGTTTGTTGTGTTTATGGCAGTGCCGAGGTAGACAAAGTCTTTACGTACCTCAAAATGAAAGGTACCAACTTCCACAGTTGGTCCGAGATCTATGGACGCTTTGCGCGTCGACACCATCAATTTGGTCTTTTCGCCGTTTACCGCCAGACTCACTTTCGCAGATTCTGCTTCGACCTTCCTAAAGGTATCATTTACTTCCTTTACTGATCGTCCCATGATGTCTATGTCATCAGCATAAGCAAGTAATAGGTGGCTATTGGTGTAAATTGTGCCATTTCTTTTGACATTTGCATCTCGTATTACCTTTTCCAGCAAAATGGTGAATAGGTCACACGAAAGGCTGTCGCCTTGTCTGAAACCTCTTTTGGTACTGAACTGTTCGGAGAGGTTCTTTCCAATTTTAACTGAGGACCTAGTATCAGTTAAAGTCATCTTAAAAAGCCGGATGAGCTTTGCGGGAATACCAAATTCAGACATGGCTTGGAATACCTTTGAACGCAGCGGGCTGTCGAAGGCTGCTTTATAATCGATAAAAAGGAGGTAGGTGTCTATCTGCATCTCTTGGGTCTTCTGCAGGATTTGCCGCAGGGTAAATATCTGGTCAATGGTGTACTTGCCTGGTCAAAATCCGCATTGGTATGGTCCAATTATCTCGTTGACCATAGGCTTAAGTCGTTCGCACAATATCCCTGACACGATCTTTTAGGCAATAGGGAGTAGACTTATGCCCCTATAGTTAGAGCATACAGTCTTATCTCCTTTCTTGTGGACGGGGAACAGTATACTCAGGTTCCAATGGTCGGGTACTCGTTCTTCCTGCCAGATGGTGCTAACTAGCTGATGAATACACCTTATCAGCGTGTCGCCTCCGGTTTTGAACAGCTCGGCTGGTAAGCCATCGGTTCCTGCTGCCTTATTATTCTTTATTGCTGTTTTTACTTCATATTGGCTGGGCGGTATACATTCAATACCATCTTCTGGGATTGGGTATCTTCGTCGTCTTCGCTGCTATTGGATACCAACGGTTTTGAAAAATGTTCTTTTCATATCCTTAGCACACTATCTGTATCAGTTACCAAATTACCTTGCTGGTCTCTACAGGAGGATGTGCCTGTACCAAAACCATCAGTTTGATGCCTGACTCTTTAGTAGAATTTTCGAGCTTCATTCTGGTTCCTGTATATCTAGATTTTTTCACACTCCCGCTTTTCCATCTTCCTCTTTTTCCTGCGGAAAAGACGTTTCTCCTCGCTCCTTTTTTTCCGATATCACTCTCGTGCGCTACGCGTTGCTACGGATTGTAAACTAGCCCTATATGCCGCATTTTTCTCTTCGGTAGCAGCACGACACTCCTGATCATACCATGGATTCCTTGGTGGAGGTCTCTGGTATCCAAGTATGGATTTTGCGGCTGTTTGCATGGAGTGGGCAATATTTTGCCATTGCGCTAATATGTTATCGGGATGAGGAGTGCTTTGATTAAGCAATTGGGCTAGTTGGGTGGAATATGTTTTGGCTATCTGTTGTGATTGCAGCTTACCGATGTCTAACTTTCGTGCTGTGTCTGTTCGTACTTCGTTTGCTACGTTTAACCGGGTGCGTACCTTTGCTGCAACAAGGTAGTGGTCCGAGTCTATGTTTGCTCCTCGGAACGAACACACATCCAACACGCTCGATGAATGTCTTCCATCTATCACAACATGATCAATTTGATTACTTGTTCTTTGATCTGTAGACAGACAGGTGACCTTATGAATATCGAGATGATTAAATCTGATACTGCTAACTACCATGTTTTTTGCAGCGGCAAAGTCTATCAGCCTCATACCATTGTCGGATGTTTCACTGTGGAGACTGAATTTTCCGACTGTTTGGCCAAATATATTCTCCTTTCCAATTTTGGCATTAAAATCGCCTAGAATAATACTAATGTCATGGGCAGGACAACAGTCATATGTTTCTTCTAAGCGCTCATAAAATATATCTTTGGTCAGGTCGTCCTTGTCTTCAGTGAGAGCATGAGCGCAAATAAAGCTGATGTTGAAGAATTTTGCTTTTATTCGAATTGTCGCAAGTCTTTAATTCAGTGGTGTGAAGCTGGAGACCAGGTGTTTTAACCTCCGACCAACCACAAAAATGCGTAAACTGCACCTTCTCTATAAAGAGTGCGAACATTCCAGGTGCAGATTCGCAGATCATGGTCCTTAAAACGTTTGCGGGGGTTTGTTTTTCTTTTCTTTATTCATAGTAGGCTGCTTTTTCTAGGGGAGGGTTACTAACCCTGCGCCCAAACCCAAGCTTTTAACGTTCTTATGGGTGAACGCCCGGCACATTTTAGCTCACTACCTTTAACGGGTGTTAAAGGCAGCTACCCCAGGTGATACCACGGGGAAGTCAGTGTCCACTTGAGATGAAAGATGGTCACCCGAGAAGAAATATTACGACAACCAAATTTTGCTGCAAATTGGTTGATAAGTTCGAGACGTTGTATATAAGTATTTTGAACTTTTTTGGGGGAGATAGTGGAATTTGTGGAAAGATATGGCCCATCTTCGAACTTGATCTAAGTTCGTGTAAATATTTCTTGCGTTCTAGCCAAGAAGACTGACGGACGCACTGGGCTAAATTGACTTCATATTGAGCCAAAAGGATTTCATCCAAACATAAATACATAGAGTCTAAAACCATTATTTCGATGAGGCAAATTTTTATCGTATCGTTAGCCTATAGGCCGAGGGTATAATATTCTTTGAAAAAAACGTTACATCTATGTTCTTGTGAATATGTGCGTTTAAAAATTTTAAATTTCTATATTTTTCAAAATTCAACACTCTTTCACATAGCTATTGCGTTAATAGCAACAACAGAACACATCTGCTTTCAAGTTAAGACCTACATATTTTGAAAAAAAAGCTTTTCATTAACAAATAAATTGTTGTTGAATGTCACTTTGTCTTTTGTACTTTGACTCCTTTAATCTATTGAGTTTTATTGCGTATTTCAAAATGAAGCAGACATCTGCTTCTTCAATTGCGTCGCTGTTTATGACCCTCTTTTTCTGAAGACCTTGAATAGGCAATCTATTCGAAAGCACGTATTTAGAACAATAGGGGGTAAGTTGCGTTGAGAAAAAAAAACCATTTGAAAAAAAAACTTGAAATATCTGTTCCCAAATAAATGTGTATAAGCTCATCACAAGCCTTCATCATGTTTGATGTTCTTTTAAAGTAATCAAGTTTAAAATATAAAACGAAGTCATAAAGAAATTTTAATTTCTTTATTTCTTTTATGACAAAATAAATGAAAGTCTTTAACTTTAGTGTGTGATCCTAAGGTCAGGCATTTTAATTTTAATGGGAAATTATGTACCTATAAACGTATTTTAGAAGTTTAACCTGTTAGAGAAGAATGTAAAAAGCATCTAATTTAGAAATGTAAAAATAAGAAAAATAAATGACAATTTGTTGGTGATTAAATGGACTCTACTCGACATCGGTAAAAAAATATTTTTCGTTTTAAAGGTAGAGTTGATATTTGATTAATCCCACTTGGACTGATTGCCATGTCTTAAATAGAATTTTGACTTATAAAGAGTATATGGACTCCCAGAGGTTATCTGACAACTTAAAAAAATCGATATACATAAATGACTAGAAGCTATATCCCGGTCCACACTAGAGTTATTTTATTCAAAAAAATATGAAATTGAAACTAGATCGAGTTCCATGGTAGAGTAAAATCGTGAAATTGCTGTAGTGAGGAATTCGATCTAAGAACGCCTTATTTCATGAACTCTTTTAATGAAATTCACTCTAGTGTGGACCGGGACTATATGAACTTGTTTTCATATTTATGGCTGCATCTTTTTCGTTGTGATATGCTTGAAATTCTTTCTCCACCCATTTTTGCTGTAATAACCCATAGTGCTTGTTATGTTCACCCTTGAAATCGATTGTTGCTAATCTAAGTGATATCTCACGTTAATTATCCCCAACAACAAATAAACAAACAGTAGTGTAATTGCTGTAATAATTACATAGAATACCTATGACGAGGATGAATAACACATGTTTGAATGATGTCTACACTTGCATAGATACATACATACACATGTTCTTTACAAAAGAACATACATACATACATACATTTGAGTAATATCGCTAGGTTTGTCTGACGAGATAATCAACCAAAAGGTAGAAAGAACTCTTGCTGCCGAATCACGCTCTCCAGAGAGAAGTGAACGTATCTAATTTAACTGCATGGTGGAATGGTATGTGGCGGCATCGACCTCCAAACTAATCCAATTAGAAAGGTAAAGGAAATAATAGCAGCAACAACAACAAAAGTAGAATGGTTCCCCAAATAAAAGACCACAAAATGGAGATAGTAAAATAATTGCAATCTAGCCAGCCAACCGCTGGCGGGCTATTCGAAAATAAAGCAAAAAACTTTAGATGATCTTTGAATGAATAAAACAATACAAAAACATCGCAAAAAAAAGACGAACCAAGACCAAAGTCAATGTAACATAAAATTTGAAAACAGCAAAACAAAAAAAAACCAACAGAGAATAGAACATAAAACAACATAGAGCAACATCAAACCACCCAACACTTAAATACGACAATGATGAATAAGACCAACAATCATGTGGAATGATCATCATCATCTTCTACTCTTTCTCCCCATCTTCCACTAAGGTCGCTGCACTTTGCTTCTTTTTAATGGCAGTAGTAAAATAAAATACAGTAGTAGTTAATGTAGAAGAAGTAGTAACAGTTCGTAAACAAAGCCAAATCGCCGAGGCGCTACCAACAAAGCTAAGCTAATCAACATTAATTGTAATATGCGGCAAGAGCCTTTAGTGTTTTGTTTTTCTTTTTTTTTTCAAAGAGATGAGAAGTAAGTCAACCGGTACAAAGCAACAACAACAGTAATAGCATATAGAGATGTTCGTTTACATATAACGCCATGGAACTGTTCATTACTGTCTAACGAACGAAATAAAAAACGTTGGTGTTTGTACCCCAACGTGCCTCTAAGAGCAATGATACATATCCATGCACATCTATCACTCATGTCTGTCTGTCTGTCTATGTGAAGGTGACGGCAAGTTG
Source organism: Musca autumnalis (assembly GCF_047663935.1). Lineage (NCBI taxonomy): Eukaryota > Metazoa > Arthropoda > Insecta > Diptera > Muscidae > Musca > Musca autumnalis. The sequence goes on along the minus strand of NW_027411866.1, from coordinate 29,065,095 downwards.
CGATCATGCTTGTAGATATGGACTATGGCCAAATGGCATTAGGGGTCATATACGGAAAACTAGGTGACAAGAGAGAAGAGATTTATGAGACACAGATGCTTCTCGAATTTCGAAAACAAACTAACACTTAAAGCCCTAGAAGTCATCTTTATAGGAGGCCCAAAGGTCGTCGTTATAGACGGCCCAATGGTCGTCTTTATAGACGGCCCAATGGTCGTCTTTATAGGCGGCCTAAATGTCGTCTTTATAGACGGCCTACAGGGGTAGTCCAGGGTAGGTCGTCTTTATAGACGGCCTAAAGGTCGTCTATATAGACGGCCTAAAGGTCGTCTTTATAGACGGCCTAAAGGTCGTCTTTATAGACGGCCTAAAGGTCGTCTTTATAGACGGCCTAAAGGTCGTCTTTATAGACGGCCTAAAGGTCGTCTTTATAGACGGCCTAAAGGTCGTCTTTATAGACGGCCTAAAGGTCGTCTTTATAGACGGCCTAAAGGTCGTCTTTATAGACGGCCTAAAGGTCGTCTTTATAGACGGCCTAAAGGTCGTCTTTATAGACGGCCTAAAGGTCGTCTTTATAGACGGCCTAAAGGTCGTCTTTATAGACGGCCTAAAGGTCGTCTTTATAGACGGCCTAAAGGTCGTCTTTATAGACGGCCTAAAGGTCGTCTTTATAGACGGCCTAAAGGTCGTCTTTATAGACGGCCTAAAGGTCGTCTTTATAGACGGCCTAAAGGTCGTCTTTATAGACGGCCTAAAGGTCGTCTTTATAGACGGCCTAAAGGTCGTCTTTATAGACGGCCTAAAGGTCGTCTTTATAGACGGCCTAAAGGTCGTCTTTATAGACGGCCTAAAGGTCGTCTTTATAGACGGCCTAAAGGTCGTCTTTATAGACGGCCTAAAGGTCGTCTTTATAGACGGCCTAAAGGTCGTCTTTATAGACGGCCTAAAGGTCGTCTTTATAGACGGCCTAAAGGTCGTCTTTATAGACGGCCTAAAGGTCGTCTTTATAGACGGCCTAAAGGTCGTCTTTATAGACGGCCTAAAGGTCGTCTTTATAGACGGCCTAAAGGTCGTCTTTATAGACGGCCTAAAGGTCGTCTTTATAGACGGCCTAAAGGTCGTCTTTATAGACGGCCTAAAGGTCGTCTTTATAGACGGCCTAAAGGTCGTCTTTATAGACGGCCTAAAGGTCGTATTTATAGAGGGCCTAAAGGTCGTCTTTATAGACGGCCTAAAGGTCGTCCTTATAGATGGCCTAAAGGTCGTCTTTATAGAAGGCCTAATGGTCGTCTTTATAGACGGCCTAAAGGTCGTCTTTATAGACGGCCTAAAGGTCGTCTTTATAGACGGCCTAAAGGTCTTCTCTATAGACGGCCTAAAGGTCGTCTTTATAGACGGCCTAAAGGTCGTCTTTATAGATGGCTTAAGGTCGTCTTTATAGACGGCCTAAAGGTCGTCTTTATAGACGGCCTAAAGGTCGTCTTTATAGACGGCCTAAAGGTCGTCTTTATAGACGGCCTAAAGGTCGTCTTTATAGACGGCCTAAAGGTAGTCTTTATAGACGGCCTAAAGGTCGTCTTTATAGACGGCCTAAAGGTAGTCTTTATAGACGGCCTAAAGGTCGTCATTATAGACGGCCTAAAGGTCGTCTTTATAGACGGCCTAAATGTCGTTTTTATAGACGGCCTAAAGGTCGTCTTTATAGACGGCCTAAAGGTCGTCCTTATAGACGGCCCAAAAGTTGGTCTTTATAGACGGCCCGAAGGTCGTCTTTATAGACGGCCCGAAGGTCGTCTTTATAGACGGCCCAAAGGTCGTCTTTATAGACGGCCCCAAGGTCGTCTTTATAGACGGCCTAAAGGTCGTCTTTATAGACGGCCTAAAGGTCGTCTTTATAGATGGCTTAAGGTCGTCTTTATAGACGGCCTAAAGGTCGTCTTTATAGACGGCCTAAAGGTCGTCTTTATAGACGGCCTAAAGGTCGTCTTTATAGACGGCCTAAAGGTAGTCTTTATAGACGGCCTAAAGGTCGTCTTTATAGACGGCCTAAAGGTAGTCTTTATAGACGGCCTAAAGGTCGTCTTTATAGACGGCCTAAAGGTCGTCTTTATAGACGGCCTAAAGGTAGTCTTTATAGACGGCCTAAAGGTCGTCTTTATAGACGGCCTAAAGGTCGTCTTTATAGACGGCCTAAAGGTCGTCTTTATAGACGGCCTAAATGTCGTTTATATAGACGGCCTAAAGGTCGTCTTTATAGACGGCCTAAAGGTCGTCCTTATAGACGGCCCAAAAGTTGGTCTTTATAGACGGCCTAAAGGTCGTCTTTATAGGCGGCCTAGAGGTCGTCTTTATAGACGGCCTAAAGGTCGTCTTTATAGACGGCCTAAAGGTCGTCTTTATAGACGGCCTAAAGGTCGTCTTTATAGACGGCCCAAAAGTTGGTCTTTATAGACGGCCTAAAGGTCGTCTTTATAGACGGCCTAAAGGTCGTCTTTATAGACGGCCTAAAGGTCGTCTTTATAGACGGCCCAAAGGTCGTCTTTATAGACGGCCCAAAGGTCGTCTTTATAGACGGCCCAAAGGTCGTCTTTATAGACGGCCCAAAGGTCGTCTTTATAGACGGCCCAAAGGTCGTCCTTATAGACGGCCCAAAGGTCGTATTTATAGACGGCCCAAAGGTCGTCTTTATAGACAGCCCAAAGGTCGTCTTTATAGACGGCCCGAAGGTCGTCTTTATAGACGGCCCGAAGGTCGTCTTTATAGACGGCCCAAAGGTCGTCTTTATAGACGGCCCCAAGGTCGTCTTTATAGACGGCCTAAAGGTCGTCTTTATAGACGGCCTAAAGGTCGTCTTTATAGACGGCCTAAAGGTCGTCTTTATAGACGGCCTAAAGGTCGTCTTTATAGACGGCCTAAAGGTCGTCTTTATAGACGGCCTAAAGGTCGTCTTTATAGACGGCCTAAAGGTCGTCTTTATAGACGGCCTTGAGGTCGTCTCTATAGACGGCCTTGAGGTCGTCTCTATAGACGGTCTTGAGGTCGTCTCTATAGACGGTCTTGAGGTCGTCTCTATAGACTAAAGGTCGTCTTAGACGGCCCATAGGACGTCTTTATATACGCTCCAAAGACCATATTTATAGACTTCTAGGTAGGCTTTATAGACGGCCTGAAGGTCGTCTATATAGACGGGTTAAAGGTCGTATTTATAGACGGTCTAAAGTTCGTCTTTATAGACGGCCTAAAGGTCGTATTTATAGACGGTCTAAAGTTCGTCTTTATAGACGGCCTAAAGATCGTCTTTATAGACGGCCTAAAGGTCGTCTTTATAGACGGCCTAAAGGTCGTCTTTATAGACGGCCTAAAGGTCGTCTTTATAGACGGCCTAAAGGTCGTCTTTATAGACGGCCTAAAGGTCGTCTTTATAGACGGCCTAAAGGTCGTCTTTATAGACGGCCTAAAGGTCGTCTTTATAGACGGCCTAAAGGTCGTCTTTATAGACGGCCTAAAGATCGTCTTTATAGACGGCCTAAAGGTCGTCGTTATAGACGTTCTAAAGGTCGTCTCTATAGACAGCCTAGACGTCGTCTCTATAGACAGCCTAGACGTCGTCTCTATAGACAGCCTAGACGTCGTCTCTATAGACGGTCTAAAGTTCGCCTCCATAGACGGTCTAGAGTTCGTCTCTATAGACGGCCTAAAGGTCGTCTTTATAGACGGCCTATAGGTCGTCTTTATAGACGGCCTAAAGGTCGTCTTTATAGACGGCCTAAAGGTCGTCTTTATAGACGGCCTAAAGGTCGTCTTTATAGACGGCCTAAAGGTCGTCTTTATAGACGGCCTAAAGGTCGTCTTTATAGACGGTCTAAAGGTCGTCTTTATAGACGGCCTAAAGGTCGTCTTTATAGACGGCCTAAAGGTCGTCTTTATAGACGGCCTAAAGGTCGTCTTTATAGACGGCCTAAAGGTCGTCTTTATAGACGGCCTAAAGGTCGTCTTTATAGACGGCCTAAAGGTCGTCTTTATAGAGGGCCTAAAGGTAGTCTTTATAGACGGCCTAACGGTCGTCTTTATAGACGGCCTAAAGGTCGTCTTTATAGACGTCCTAAAGGCCTAGCCAACGCAATCGTTGCATCTCGATACGTTTATCTATACTGATGTCGTTGTATAGCAGATACAGCTCTTGGTTCATACGACGTCCATATTCGCCATCAACACAGATTTGCCCGTAGATCTTTCGAAGAATTTTTCTCTCAAACACACCAAACACTGCCTTATCAGCCTGCGCAAGTACCCAGGCTTCGGAACCATACATTGGCGCAGGTAGTATTTGTATTTTGTAAAGCGTTGTTTTTGTTTGACGAGATGTGGCCTTGTTTTTTTTTTAACTGCTTACTTAAGCCAAAGTAGCATCTGTTGGCCAACACAATTCTTCCCTTTATTTCACAACTGATGCTGTATGTTATGTTTATGGCGGCGCCGAGGTATACGAAGTACTACCTCAAAACTATAGAAACCAACATCCACTGTTTCCCAGGATTTGCCGCTAGGTTAATATCTGGTCAATGGTGGACTTGTCAGGTCGTTCTTCGTCTTAGCCGACGATGTGCTATCTACAAACATTCTAAATCTTGACCAATAATTCTGCTAAAAGACTAAAAACCTATTCACATTTCTGATTACTAAATAACCCGTATTCATTGACTTTATTGACCAATAACTTATTGACCGCATTCCTCGAAAAGCATATGAACTCCGGTTCTGTTCTCTTGTCATTCTAATTATACACTAAACCTCGCAAAGCATTTCATATATTTATTGGTTAGATTTTATTGTTTTCCTGCAATTTACTTGTATGGTACATATGCTGTTCTATTACCACTACCATTCATGCTGCGGCTGCTACATTTAAGCTGGTTTATTGTTTTGGCTTTTAATTACATTACAGTCTTTAATAACAGTGAAGTGAATATGATCATAAAAATCTGGCCACTTTGCTGGCATAACTTTAAAATTGTTATTGTTATCAAGTGTACAACAAACATAAACGTTTGATATGTATTAGACGAGAAGCAGAATGGTTTTGTTAGCAGGTGCACTTTGATGGAGCCTCCCCCCGTAGTGTGCCGGAAAGAAACAAACCAACAAACAAATGAATTTTAGACAACAAAGCCACAAAACAAAAAACGCTTAAAATTAGCACTTGTCTCAGATCTTTTGTTTTATTTTTAATTCACTGCAGCCAGCCTCTTTTGCTTCTTTTGTTTGATGTTTGAACTCTAATGTTCAGACATTCATCCATCCATCTATTCATTCATTCATTCATTCAGCCAGCCACTAAAAGATTACGAAAAATTTCCGGTGCTAATTTATGCTACTGCATTCAAAGCCACCACTTCCATCCACAATCTTCTCTTTAATCTGCAGATTGGGAAATTTTTGTTTTATTCGGCAAAAAGAGGAAGTTTGGCGGTTGTTGGTGTCAAATTATTTGTTTGTTTTGATGCTTTTTTGTCGGTGGTATCGTTTGGTTGATGTTCTCAAAGAAAATTGTAATACACGTTTGTTTAGAGAACAGATCAGAAGCCATTTTTATAGTGGCTTAATTAATTATTGTACTTATCCGTTTTGATGCGGATGTTAAGAACCATTGGGTGATTTGGTAAATGATTTGAATTGAAACAGTTGTGTAAACAGATGTACAGCAACAACTTGACAATAAAGACGTTTACAATAACGACCATCCGAGGCCGTCTATAAAGCCGACTTTTAGAGCATCTATAATTACTGCCTTTATTCTCCAAAAACTGCTTTTATTCTCCACTATCCGTGGCTTAACAAATTATTCATTAAAGGAATATTGATATCCTGGGGCATTAAAAAATTTTGTTTCGATTTTTCTAAATCCAGACGATTATTTATTTGTCTGAGCATGGGTCTCGATATTGTTTATTTCTATCAGCAAAACATGTGTGTATTTGAAATAATTTCAATCTTTGATTGAATTCCACATCTGCCAATACGCAAAATTCTCCATTCGCAGGTTTTTTTTAAACTCATGAATGTGTAAAAAGTGTAAAAAGTGAAATCGTCTTTATTATTTAAGTAAATATGTTTTATTAATGTCTGCATAATTGTTTAAATCTACCAAGATTTAATATTTAATTGTGCCATTAACTACAACTGCTGCCACAGATAGTAATAAAACCAGAAACCAGAAACTTCAAACAAACCCAAAATATTTTCACACCCGATTTCTTATCTACTTACCTACCAAGAAAAAAAAAAACAATTTGCAAATAATCAACTTCAGCCACACAAGACTACTGACCTCAATTTTATCGAAAATAAAGAAGAAAGACAAATAAGAAATATTTACATTATTAAATTTAATTTTTGTGGTATAAATAAATATCCAGCCAGTACAAGGAAAAGTTGCTGTTTAATTTAACAGCCGAATACATTTCTGTTTGCCGTTTTTGTTTTGCCGAGAAAACCAATAATGCATACCAGGAAATGATTTTTTAATACCAAAAATGCTTGGTATTTCATTCGGAGGTTTGTGGCTTTGTCCATAGCCAGTTACTTGCATTTCCTGCATTATGTGAATTTTTGGTAAAATTATGGTTTTCATATTTGCATATTTGCCTGTATACATAATTAGATAAATATAAATATTGTGCATATTTTAATTTTTAATTATTTTTTGTCAGACGTCCACAAGACTTTGTGCGTGGATTTTTTAATGATTTTTTGTCAGAGGCCCACAACAAATTAGGCATGGATGTTTTAATGATTTTTTGTCAGAGGCCCACAACACATTAGGCGTGGATTTTTTAATGATTTTTTGTCAGAGGCCCACAACACATTTGGCGTGGATTTTTTAATGATTTTTTGTCAGAGGCCCACAACACATTTGGCGTGGATTTTTTAATGATTTTTTGTCAGAGGCCCACAACACATTTGGCGTGGATTTTTTAATGATTTTTTGTCAGAGGCCCACAACACATTAGGCGTGGATTTTTTAATGATTTTTGTCAGAGGCCCACAACACATTTGGCGTGGATTTTTTAATGATTTTTTGTCAGAGGCCCACAACACATTAGGCGTGCATTTTTTAATGATTTTTTGTCAGAGGCCCACAACACATTTGGCGTGGATTTTTTAATGATTTTTTGTCAGAGGCCCACAACACATTTGGCGTGGATTTTTTAATGATTTTTTGACAGAGGCCCACAACACATTAGGCGTGGATTTTTTAATGGTTTTTTGTCAGAGGCCCACAACACATTTGGCGTGGATTTTTTAATGATTTTTTGTCAGAGGCCCACAACACATTTGGCGTGGATTTTTTAATGATTTTTTTGTCAGAGGCCCACAACACATTAGGCGTGGATTTTTTAATTATTTTTTGTCAGAGGCCCACAACACATTAGGCGTGGATTTTTTAATTATTTTTTATCAGAGGCCCACAACACATTAGGCGTGGATTTTTTAATGATTTTTGTCAGAGGCCCACAACACATTAGGCGTGGATTATTTAATGATTTTTTGTCAGAGGCCCACAACATATTAGGCGTGGATTTTTTAATGATTTTTTGTCAGAGGCCCACAACACATTAGGCGTGAATTTTTTAATGATTTTTTGTCAGAGGCCCACAACACATTAGGCGTGGATTTTTTAATGATTTTTTGTCAGAGGCCCACAACACATTAGGCGTGGATTTTTTAATGATTTTTTGTCAGAGGCCCACAACACATTAGGCGTGGATTTTTTAATGATTTTTTGTCAGAGGCCCACAACACATTAGGCGTGGATTTTTTAATGATTTTTTGTCAGAGGCCCACAAGACATTAGGCGCGGATTTTTTAATGATTTTTTGTCAGAGGCCCACAAGACATTAGGCGTGGATTTTTTGATGAATTTTTATTAGAAGCCCACAACACATTAGGCGTGGATTTTTTTAATGATTTTTTGTCAGAGGCCCACAACACATTAGGCGCGGATTTTTTAATGATTTTTTGTCAGAGGCCCACAACACATTTGGCGTGGATTTTTTAATGATTTTTTGTCAGAGGCCCACAACACATTAGGCGTGGATTTTTTAATTATTTTTTGTCAGAGGCCCACAACACATTAGGCGTGGATTTTTTAATTATTTTTTATCAGAGGCCCACAACACATTAGGCGTGGATTTTTTAATGATTTTTTGTCAGAGGCCCACAAGACATTAGGCGTGGATTTTTTGATGAATTTTTATTAGAGGCCCACAACACATTAGGCGTGGATTTTTTAATGATTTTTTGTCAGAGGCCCACAACACATTTGGCGTGGATTTTTTAATGATTTTTTGTCAGAGGCCCACAACACATTTGGCGTGGATTTTTTAATGATTTTTTGTCAGAGGCCCACAACACATTAGGCGTGGATTTTTTAATTATTTTTTGTCAGAGGCCCACAACACATTAGGCGTGGATTTTTTAATTATTTTTTATCAGAGGCCCACAACACATTAGGCGTGGATTTTTTAATGATTTTTTGTCAGAGGCCCACAACACATTAGGCGTGGATTTTTTAATGATTTTTTGTCAGAGGCCCACAACACATTAGGCGTGGATTTTTTAATGATTTTTGTCAGAGGCCCACAACACATTAGGCGTGGATTATTTAATGATTTTTTGTCAGAGGCCCACAACATATTAGGCGTGGATTTTTTAATGATTTTTTGTCAGAGGCCCACAACACATTAGGCGTGAATTTTTTAATGATTTTTTGTCAGAGGCCCACAACACATTAGGCGTGGATTTTTTAATGATTTTTTGTCAGAGGCCCACAACACATTAGGCGTGGATTTTTTAATGATTTTTTGTCAGAGGCCCACAACACATTAGGCGTGGATTTTTTAATGATTTTTTGTCAGAGGCCCACAACACATTAGGCGTGGATTTTTTAATGATTTTTTGTCAGAGGCCCACAAGACATTAGGCGCGGATTTTTTAATGATTTTTTGTCAGAGGCCCACAAGACATTAGGCGTGGATTTTTTGATGAATTTTTATTAGAGGCCCACAACACATTAGGCGTGGATTTTTTTAATGATTTTTTGTCAGAGGCCCACAACACATTAGGCGTGCATTTTTTAATAACTTTTTGTCAGAGGCACACAACACATTAGGCGCGGATTTTTTAAATATTTTTGTCAGAGACCGACAAGACATTTGGCGTGGATTTTTTAGTGATTTTTTGTCAGAGGCCCACAACACATTAGGCGTGGATTTTTTAATGATTTTTTGTCAGAGGCCCACAACACATTAGGCGTGGATTTTTTAATGATTTTTTGTCAGAGGCCCACAACACATTAGGCGTGGATTTTTTAATGAATTTTTATTAGAGGCCCACAACACATTAGGCCTGGATTTTTTAATGAATTTTTATTAGAGGCCCACAACACATTAGGCGTGGATTTTTTAATGCATTTTTATTAGAGGCCCACAACACATTAGGCGTGGATTTTTTAATGCATTTTTATTAGAGGCCCACAACACATTAGGCGTGGATTTTTTAATGAATTTTTATTAGAGGCCCACTACACATTAGGCGTGGATTTTTTAATGAATTTTTATTAGAGGCCCACAACACATTAGGCGTGGATTTTTTAATGAATTTTTATTAGAGGCCCACAACACATTAGGCGTGGATTTTTTAATGAATTTTTATTAGAGGCCCACAACACATTAGGCGTGGATTTTTTAATGAATTTTTATTAGAGGCCCACAACACATTAGGCGTGGATTTTTAATGAATTTTTATTAGAGGCCCACAACACATTAGGCGTGGATTTTTTAATGAATTTTTATTAGAGGCCCACAACACATTAGGCGTGGATTTTTTAATGAATTTTTATTAGAGGCCCACAACACATTAGGCGTGGATTTTTAATGATTTTTTGTCAGAGGCCCACAACACATTAGGCGTGGATTTTTTAATGATTTTTTGTCAGAGGCCCACAACACATTAGGCGTGGATTTTTTAATGATTTTTTGTCAGAGGCCCACAACACATTAGGCGTGGATTTTTTAATGATTTTTTGTCAGAGGCCCACAACACATTAGGCGTGGATTTTTTAATGATTTTTTGTCAGAGGCCCACAACACATTAGGCGTGGATTTTTTAATGATTTTTTGTCAGAGGCCCACAACACATTAGGCGTGGATTTTTTAATGATTTTTTGTCAGAGGCCCACAACACATTAGGCGTGGATTTTTTAATGAATTTTTATTAGAGGCCCACAACACATTAGGCGTGGGGTTTTTAACGATTTTTTGTCAGAGGCTTACAAGACATTAGGCGTGGAATTTAAAAGTGGTTTTGTATGATTCTTACAACACATGAGGCGTGGAATATAAAATTGTTTTTGTCTGAGGCTCACAAGTCATTGTCGTGGATTTTTTTTAAATGATTGTCAGGGGCCACACGGCGTTAGGCTATAAAAAATCCTGGCTAAAAAACGTTTGTTATTTTTTTATTATTTTCTTTTAATATTCTTTATTCACTTATTCTCTCAAGAAATTCCTCTCCAATCCGATGACAATATATCTTGCGACTCATCTTCATTTGAAACTGATTGATTTACATTGTTTGTCTTTTTTTTTTGTTTTCGTTTATAAAAATATTCAAATTAACATATTTTCCTGTTCATAACAATAAATCGCGAATTTTTATGACATCATCGGCAAATTACAGACAGGTTGTATAATTAAAGAAAATTGAAAACAAAACCCCAAGAATTTTAACATAAAATACAAAATTAATGCTAGTCATCATAGTCGATAAAAAATAATCATCATTCAGTCAAGCAGGTAAGCCTGCCCAGTCGCTGAGACTCAAGGAATTCCATTATTAATTTATTTTTAAAATATTTTCTTATTACATTGACAAGGTAACAATTTGCGTTTTAGCAAAAATCTTTTTCATCAGAAGGGAATGTGGAAGACGTATTATATTATCATCGCACATTTCAGTAAATGAATTTACTTCATCAGACAATGATTCAGAATTCGAGGCTTAAAGACCTTGAACCTACCGAAAGTTGTTTTGACACAACTCCGAAGATACCGCCGAACACCTGCCCAGGATGTAATGAACTTCTCAACCAAACCAACTCGCGTAACTCCTATTTCATTATGGACTACACCCATTGAGGTGGTTTTTTTTCTTTACTTGGAGTTGGGAGCGGAGCCGAATCCATATAATATAAAGATGTATAGAAGCTGCAACAATAAAAGCTGCCAATGAGCACGGAAATTTACTAATTTTGAGTTGAGTACTCGATTTCCCCTAAACTTTGCGCATCGTAAAATTTGTTCCAAATGTACATCAAGATCCAAGAAGGTCTTTGTCGAATAAATCTTTCCAGTACTCTCTCACGTGATTTGAAAATTGTTTAAGGAATGGTCGAGGATAGATTTAACAATTTGACGAAAAGTACTCCTAGTTACTTTCTATTTACAGCGATATAATGTTTTTAGAGGGGAAGTCCATGTTTTCTGATACGATGGTCCATAGGGTCTAAAAATCCTCTAAAAATCCTTTATTCGTCCAACCTAGCTCATCGTAATATTTTCCATAACCTCCACCATAATATAGAGGGTATAAAAAGTTTGTGTTTCCTTTTGTAACGCATCCTGGATCAGGATAAAATTCTTTGCATGTCCGTTCGTGGATTTTTTATGACTTTTGTTGGAGACCCACAACACATTTGTCGACGATTTTTGAATGCGTTTTTGTCAGAGGTTCACAAGACATCAGGCGTGGATTTTTTAATGCATTTTTGTCAGAGGCTCACATGATAAAAGGCATGGATTTTTAATGCGTTTTTGTCAGAGGCTCACATGATAAAAGGCATGGATTTTTTAATGGTTTTGGTCAGAGGCTCACATGATAAAAGGCGTGGATTTTTTAATGCGTTTTGGTCAGAGGCTCACATGATAAAAGGCGTGGATTTTTTAATGGTTTTGGTCGGAGACATCATGCGTGGATTTTTAAATGATTTTTGTCAGAGGCTAACAAGACATCATGCGTGGATTTTTAAATGATTTTTGTCAGAGGCTAACAAGACATCATGCGTGGATTTTTAAATGATGTTTGTCAGAGGCTAACAAGACATCTTGGGTGGCTTTTTTGTCAGAGTCCCACAAACGTTTGGCGTGGATCTTTTAATGAGTTTTTGTCAGAGGCTCGCATGACATCAGGCGTGGATTTTTTAATGGTTTTGGTCGGAGACATCATGCGTGGATTTTTTAATGGTTTTGGTCGGAGACATCATGCGTGGATTTTTAAATGATTTTTGTCAGAGGCTAACAAGACATCATGGGTGGCTTTTTTGTCGGAGCCCCTCAAACGTTTGGCGTGGATTTTTTAATGGTTTTGGTCGGAGACATCATGCGTGGATTTTTAAATGATTTTTGTCAGAGGCTAACAAGACATCATGGGTGGCTCTTTTGTCAGAGCCCCACAAACGTTTGGCGTGGATTTTTTAATGGTTTTGGTCGGCGACATCATGCGTGGATTTTTAAATGATTTTTGTCAGAGGCTCACACGACATCATGGGTGGCTTTTTTGTCACATCCCCACAAACGCTTGGCGTGGATTTTTTAATGCGTTTTTGTCAGAGGTCATAGTAATATTTGCTATACCCTCCACCATATTATGGAGGGTATATTACGTTTGTTTTTTTTTTTTCATTTGTAACGCATTCTTGATCAGGGTAAAGTTCTTAGTCGAAATATGCATGGCTGCCCTTCGCTCCGTGTGGGCTTAACACTCTAACATACACAAAATTTATATAGGATGCTGAACTAGGCATCTTCTGTTTGCAGGCAGGTCAAATTCGAAGAAGGGCTATATTGGTTCACGTTTTGGTATAGCTCGTGGCGTGGATTTTTTAATGGTTTTGGTCGGAGACATCATGCGTGGATTTTTAAATGATTTTTGTCAGAGGCTAACAAGACATCATGGGTGGCTCTTTTGTCAGAGCCCCACAAACGTTTGGCGTGGATTTTTTAATGGTTTTGGTCGGCGACATCATGCGTGGATTTTTAAATGATTTTTGTCAGAGGCTCACAAGACATCATGGGTGGCTTTTTTGTCACATCCCCACAAACGCTTGGCGTGGATTTTTTAATGCGTTTTTGTCAGAGGTCATAGTAATATTTGCTATACCCTCCACCATATTATGGAGGGTATATTACGTTTGTTTTTTTTTTTTCAATTGTAACGCATTCTTGATCAGGGTAAAGTTCTTAGTCGAAATATGCATGGCTGCCCTTCGCTCCGTGTGGGCTTAACACTCTAACATACACAAAATTTATATAGGATGCTGAACTAGGCATCTTCTGTTTGCAGGCAGGTCAAATTCGAAGAAGGGCTATATTGGTTCACGTTTTGGTATAGCTCCCAAATAACGGTACCGCTGATTTCAGGTACCTTGACGATTTTAGCTATATTTGCAAACCGAATTACGTATAATTTGGCACTTAAGGTTCGAAGTGACCAAAAAATTTATCTACCAAAATTTGTGGACATAGGTCCATGTTTTGGTATAGCCCCATGTAATGGTACATCCCGATTTTCGATATTTTGAGGATTTTAGCTATATTTTTTACCGAACTACCTGCAATTTGACGTTTGAGGTTCTTGGAGTTCACAAAGTATATCCCCCAATAAATTGTCAACATAGGTCCATGTCTCGGTATAGCTCCCATATAACGGAACCTCCGGATTTTCTGTATTTTGAGGGTTTTAGCAAAATTTTTTGTCTGAACTACCTGTAATTTGACGTTTGAGGTTCTCAGAGGACACAAAATATCTCCCCAAAAAATTGTCCACATAGGTCCATGTTTTGGTATAGCCCCGATATAACGGTACCTCCCGATTTTCGGTCTTTTGAGGATTTTAGCTACAAATTTTAACCGAACTACCTGTAATTTAAAATTTGAGATTCCCAGTGGTCACAAAACATCTCCACCATAAATTGTTAACATAGGTCTATGCTTCGGTATAGCCCCTATATAACGATTTTCGGTATTTTGAGGATTTTAGCTGAATTTTTTTACTGAACTACCAGTAATTTAACGTTAGAGGTTCTTAGAGGTCACAAAATAACTCCCCAACAAATTATCAATATCAATATAGGTTCATGTCTCGGTATAGCTCCCATATAACGGAGCATCCCGATTTTCTGTATTTTGAGGGTTTTAGCAATATTTTTTGTCCGAACTACCTGTAATTTGACGTTTGAAGTTCCCAGAGGTCACAAAATATCTCCCCAAAAAATTGTCAACATGTTTTGGTATAGCCCCCATATAACGGTACCTCCCGATTTTCAGTATTTTGAGGATTTTAGCTACAGATTTTAACCGAACTACCTGTAATTTAACATTTGAGGTTCCCAGTGGTCACAAAACATCTCCACCAAAAATTTTCAACATAGGTCCATGTTTCGGTATAGCCCCTATATAACGGTACATCCCGATTTTCGGTATCTTGATGAGTTTAGCTACAATTTTTACAGAACTAGCTGTAATTTGACATTTGAGGTTCTCAGTGGTCACGAAAAATCGTCAACATAACGGTACCACCCGATTTCAGATATTTTGAAGCTGTTATCTACATTTTGATCCTAAATTGGCTGTAATGGCTTAACTAAATTTTTCATTTTATCACGATGGTCAAGGCTCTGGTTCTTCCCGCGCCACTAAAAAGCCAACTCACTGCTCATCCTTCCTTTATTTCCCATGTAAATCTCTATTCCAAATTCACTTGTGTTCATTTAGCAGATTCTGTTTTTTGTTAATATTTCCATTTGTTGTTGGACCATATTTGTTACTTTCTAATTGCAAAAACCACAACTTCTAATTCTCTACATTTAAATTTTGTATGTTTTTTTTTGTAAGGAAAAATACCAACCAAGCTAAGAAAAAAAAACAGCTTTGAGATACTCATAGATGACCTCAATTTTGTGTTTTGTATGAAAACAAATTGATGTGTTGATTTGATCAAGAACATACAGGCATGATTTTTTTGGACAGACAGGCACATAGACACTTTTTATGGTCTTTGGTCTGGTCCCTTTAGAGCTTTCCAAAAATAACTTGAAGTAACATCTGTTGTTCTTTTTTTGTATCTTTCTTTTAATGGGCCACAAAAAAATTCTTTTCAAGGGGGAGCACCACAACAAACAAAACGTTTGGAATGTTTGCATAAACCAGCAATTTATAGAAGTCCAGCACAATTGCCAAACCAGCTGGGCAAACAGCTAGACTTGTAAATAACAACAAGTCGTGATCGTCAGCCACAGACAGCTATGTTTTGCACTTTGTCAGCCACTCATTTGGTGAGACCAAACAAAAAAAATAATAATAAACAATTAAATTGAGTTTAGAACTCAAGACCGTCAACGAGATTGCCGCTGTTGTTAGGCAAGATTTGGTTTTAATGAATGAAAATCAGCACTAAATTAAAACAAAAACAAAACAAAAACGTTTAAACTAAGCAGTCCCAGCTTGAACAAATAAAAACAGTTTTCAAATCAACCACAAAATTCTGGTTGCTTTACATTATTTTGGACTCTCAGTGTAAGCGGCCATTAATAACTCGATTTTTATATCGACACCTCCAAATAATAGTATGCTAAGTCTAAAAAGTGAGTTTTGCAGGAGAAGCTCTCAAAGTTTGGACATTTTTTTGAACTTCAGTACTATGCTAAGTCAATATTTGTTTATAACTTCTGTTCGGATTGACCGATCATTACCAAAATTAGACAGAATTTAAGTTAAAGGACGTTCGACACCTCCAAATAATAGTTTGCTGATTCTGAAAAGCGAGTTTTGCAGGACAAGCTCTAAAAGTTTGGAAATTTCTTTGACCTTCAGTACTATGCTAAGTAAATATTTGTTTATAACTTCTGTTCGGATTGTCCGATCATTGCCAAAATTTGACAGAATTTAAGTTAAAGGACGTTAAATATAAAAATGTAAAGAACTTGAAAACATGCTAAGTCGACTTAGCATACTATTGTTTGGAGGCGTCGATATGTTGTGACCCACTGAGGCCTGTGCATGTGCTGTGGTGCTTTTAATGGCCACCAGTTTTTTTGAATGAACTGGTCTTCGGTCTTTAAATGGCCTGTATGTGTCTCCACACATAACCCAGGAAAGTGGAAATTTAAGATGAGTGAAATTTAGTTTGTTTTGAATTCTTCATCATTAGTTCTCTCGAAAACCAGTTGGACATAAAATATTTGTTGCTAACCATACCGTCGTCAGCCATACAAACAAACGCCATGAAAACAGCAAGATATTTTAAAGTGTACATGAAATTGAAATCAAATTCGCTTTCTTTTAATTTCTCCACCAAAAAAAAAACCATAACGGACAATAACAAATTTTTCAACTTGAAAAACAAAATTCATAGTTTGTTATGAAACGATGTGTGAAAGAGGGAAGAATAAATTTCACACGTTCTTAGCAGTTACATTACGTATAAAGTTCTATACATAACAACTTGAAATAGTTATTTTTAGCAATCAACTATTTATGATTCAACAGAAGAATGTGAAGGTTTAATAAAATTGAGTCCCACGTTGGGCGCCATATATTCCATAAGATGGTGGGTATAACTAACTTTACCATTCCGTTTGAAACTCATCGGAATATTCGTTTGGGGACCCTATTTCTTGATCTACATAAAATTGTAAGTCGGTATAACGCTGCCTGGTGCTTAGTGCTTTATAATTTTGTACAGATGTTTCCATTGCTCCTCCGATGTTTGGTATTCAAAATGGGTTATATCGGCCCACGTTTTGATATAGCCCCCATATAAAGGTACCGCCAGATTTTTGGTAGCCTCATTGCCCCACCCAAATGACTAAGATTTGGTATTATTCTGGTGCTACTAAATTTCCAACCAGAAACTTGTAGATTCAGTTCCATGTATTTTCAATGCTTTTAGACATACCTAACCTACAGAAATGACTAAAATATGGCATATGGTCCTTCTTGAGGTTACAAAATATTTCTGAAGAGATTTGTAGATATCACTATGCAACACTGAAAATGCAAACAACTTCTAGTACGCATTCGTATTTTATAGCCTCATCGAACCGGGCTAAATCTACACTTTTTTGCATTTATCAGGCCTTTATCTCAGAAACGAATAGGAGAATTTGGCCTTGCTGTCTTTAGCATTACAAAATTTGTTTGACCAAAATCGTTTAACGCTGCGAAATTATCCTTCTAGACCCCCTTTTAGTATATCAATTCCAACAACATTCCATAGGATGACTTTTGGTTAGAAAACTTGAGTATTATTCATTTGACGTCGATTTTTATACCCTCAGCATTTATGCTAACGAGGTTATATACACTTTGATACGGGCAAAATGTGCCTCATAGAAATAACGGTTTTAGACCCCAAGTATGTTTGGACGAAATCCGTTTCAGACAATTTGTAGTCGATTTAGCAATGTCCGTCCGTCTGGCTGGTGCGCACGATAACTCTCGAACGGATGAGCCGATTTGGTCCAAAATTTGGCTTTCTTAATATTTTGTCCAAACTTAGTTTATGTTCGAAGATGGGCCATATCTCCTTCAGGTACCTCCCTCACAAAAGTTCGAAAATGTTCCGAACTGATTGGGTACATACTTTGCACATTGTGAAATTTCTATTAGGCATAGATGAGGTTCCAATATGGACTCTAACGGTTCACGGGTAATTTTGGGAAAAGTTCAGTTTAGGACCTGCTTTTGGATAGTTTTGATTTTTGTTGTAGCAACTAGTATTTGCTGCCCCCATTACGCAGGTACAAGTTTTATCAGGGGCAAGTCCATACTTCCTGAGAAAATAGCCAGAAAGTTGTAAAAATCCCCTATGGCACAATGTGTAGTGGTTGGAGCGCACGATAACTCTCGAACGGATCTGCCGATTTCGTCTAAAATTTTGCCATCGTGATATTTTGTCTGAACTTAATTTAAGTCCGAATGTGAGCCATATCGGTCCATTCCTTTAGGTACCTCTTCCACAAAAGTTACCATGATAACTCATGAAGGCAGTATCGGATTTGGTCCATACTTTGTACATCGTAACATTTCTACGAGACATCGGGCTTGAATATGGACTATATTTGTCCACTCCTGTGCGTACTCAGTTCGATTTTTATACCCTCAGCCTTTAGGCTAAAGAGGGTATTTACACTTTGATACGACCAAAAATGTGCCTCATCGAAATAATGGTTTTAGACCCCAAGTATGTTTGTACGATATCCGTTTCAGACAATTTTGAGTAGATCTAGCAATGTCCGTCCGTCTGTCTGTCTGTCCGTCTGTCTGGCTGGTGCGCACGATAACTCTCGAACGGATCAATCGATTCGGTTCAAATTTTGAGTATCGAAATATTTTGTCCAGATTCGATTTAAGTTCGAAGATGGACCATACAGGTCCACTCCTTCAGGTACCTCCCCCACAAATGTTCAAAAATTGTCGCAAAACTTGTGCGCACGATAACTCTTGTAGGGAATAACCGATTTGGTCCATACTTTGCACATCGTGTAATTTCTACCATACTTAGATGAGGTTCCAATATGGACTCAATCGGTCCACTTCTTCGGGTACCTCCCACACAAAATTTCGGAAAAGTTCAGTTTAGGACCTGGTCTCGAATCGCTTTGATTTTTGTTTACGCAAGTTGTATTCGCTGTCCTCTATACGACGCTGTAAGTCTCATTAGGGGCAAGTCCATACTTCCTGAGAAAATAGCCTGAAAGTTACAAAAAACCCTATGACACCGTGTGAGGTGTTTAGAGCGCACGATAACTCTCGAACGGATGAACCGATTTGGTCCAAAATTTGGCTTTCGTAATATTTTGTACAAACTTAGTTCAAGTTCACAAATGGATTATATAGGTCCACTCCTTCCGGTACCTCCCCCACAAAAGTTCGAAATGTTCGGAAAATTTGTGCGTACGATAACTCTTAAAGGGAGTAACCGACTTGGTCCATACTTTGCACATTATGAAATTTCTACCTGACTTAGATAAGGTTCCAATATAAACTCAATCGGTAAACTCCTTCGAGTACCTCCCACACAAAATTTCGGAAAAGTTCAGTTTAGGACCTGCTCTCGAATCGCCTTGGTACTTGTGGTAACATCTTGTATTCACTGTCCCCTATATGAAGGTACAAGTTTCCTCAGGGGCAAGTCCATCCTTCCTGAAAAAATAACCTGAAAGTTGAAAAACACCATGTTTATGGGTGGAAGCGCAAGACAATTCTCGAACGGAAATGCCGATTCCGGCCAAAATTTGGCCTTCGTAATATTGTTTCCAAACATAGTTTAAGTTCGTAGATAAGCCATATCGGTCCCCTCCTTCAGGTACCTACCCCACAAAAGTTCAAAAATATTCGGAAAAATTGTGCGCACGATAACTTTTGACGGGAGTGACCGATTTGGTCCATACTTTACACATTCTCATAATATCTACCAGATATAGATCAGGTTTGAATATGGACTATATTTGTCCACTCCATCCCGTACCTCCCACACAAAATTTTGGATAAGTTCACTTTAAGACCTGCTATTGAATCACTTTGATTTTTGTTGAAGCAACTTACATTCGCTGCCTCAATTACGATGGTAAAAGTTGTTTCAGGGGCAAGTCCATACTTCTTGAGAAAACAGCCCGAAGGGTGTAAAAACCCCCTATGGCACCCCCATGGTCTATGTCGGTCCATTCCTTTAAGTACCTTTTCCGCAAAATTTTTGAACTTTAATCCTAATCAAATTTGTTGTCGGTTCATACGACCAAAATTTTGAAACCCCCTAAATACATAAGTTTTTTGTGAAAAAAAGTGTTTCAATTTGCACAGGCTGAATTCGCTGCCTCCATTACGGCGGTAAAAGTTTTTTTCAGGGGCAAATCCATACGTCTTGAGAAAACAGGCCAAAAGGCGTCCAAACTAAGTTTCAGTTCGAAGATTGGCAAAAACTTCCTGTACTTCCCTCCAATATTTAAAAAATGTCACGAAAATGGTATGCACGATATCCCTTGAACGGGGCAACCAAATGTTGGATCTCCTAATGTTTTGTCCAAATTTAGTTTAAATTCTAAAATGGCCGAAATCTATCTTCTCCTTATGGTACCTCCCCCACAAAAGTACAACAATTGTGTCGATCTGTCCTTAGATGAAAGTTTCAATTCACATAGGCTGAGGGTATATCTCTGTCGGCAAAGATTTAGTTTTTTTTTGCTGTAACAGCATATGATATGTTTGTATGTTCATGTTTCTGCTTAATCTGGCTCTGGATCTATCTCCAGTTCTAAGAATGTGGCTACTTCCCTGGGTTGTAACCACAAAGCTTTGGAGTTAGTTGAGTAGGTTTGACAGGACAGTAGAAAAGGTGCAGTGTGTTGTGCGAGCCTGTACGGCATGCTGCGTAGATGTTTTGCACGGTGTCATCAATCGTTGCTCAATAAGAATTTAGACGGCTGCAACATCCCGAGCTTAGTTGAACCAAAACTACTGTGGTGTGTAGTAGCAGCTGACTCTCTTCATAGGGGATGTTCTCCGAAGATCGCACTCACACGATAGTTGTTTATGACGTCAGCGTGAATTATATTCAAACCTGCTTGATAGGCTTGCCGATCTAGTGTGTTGCTGCACTGGAAGAATCTTTGTATCCTCATGTAGATAATCCAGCGAAGACACGTGGTGGCTACCTGTTGCAGTTCTAAGGGCGGCATTCTGACAGAATTTGCGCAGGTTTGATAATTTTTTTTCCATTGCGTTGCACCGCTGACCACACTGGCTCCATATAGCTTACAGCAGACCGATCTATCGGGTTATATATAGTCAACAAAATTTCTTAATCTGCACACCAAGAGCCGTCTAGATTCTTGAGGACCCTGTTCCCACATCTCGTAGATAGCTGTGGCATGCGCGGACGACATGAATATGCTGTCGAGTTTTATCACTAAAATCTTGGGATAGTTGGTGGCCATGACTCACTGCTCACCTCTGCCGTCCATGCGGTGACCAGAATGATCGTAGATTTAGTGGCGGATATTTGCAGATTCCTCGTGTGGAAACATGTGGTAAGATAAGCCAAATGAGAGTTCAGCCTTTCACAAATGACATCAGGGATGGTACCTGACGCCAAGATCGTACAATCATCCAAATACGTTACGATCTCAATGCCGTCTGAAAGGGGTGGATTACAGTTCCGGAGATATCGCACCACCTTGGGGAACTCCTTGTTTCGCTCTACTAGGCTTAGACTTATTGTTTCTGAAATTCACGCACGACTGGCGCCCGCATATATAATTGATTATCCAACGTTTCAAACTTGGTCAGAGGGTAGCAATGTCCTCAAAACGCCCTAGGTGCTTGACAGTATCAAAGGCTTTTGTTAAGTCGAGCGCCACCATCACGTTCTATCGCACGGCTTGCTCTGGTTAAATCCTCCATTAATATACATATGTGGAGATGACGTGCAGCGCTGTACTGCTTGCGGAACCCATGCCGATGATAGGCAACTTTACAGTTATTGCAAACGCTGGGGAGGAGTAAAGCTTTGCCACTGGCGACAAAAGCGAAATCAGTCTCTACGATTCATCTTTGCTGGCTTCGGTAGCAGAACCACATTGCCCATTTTCCAGACTTCGGGAACAATGTGGCTGACCAGCGAAAAGTTGAGAACTTTGGTGAGATACTCGAATCCCAGCTCATCCAACTGTTTCAGCATTACCATAGGGATTCCATCAGGACACAACGCCTTGAATGATTTAGTGTTCCTGATGGTATTCGCAACATCATCCATTGTAAATTGTTTTGGTTCCTCCACAGCAGGAAGAGATCTAATGTGACGTGGTACTCTTCTCCTCGGCCTGTTATTCATCCGGTGTACTCGACAAACTGAATCTCTCTTCGGATTAGTCAGAGTAACGGCGCCAAACGTGATTGAGGCCCTACTTTCCATCTTTCAAATGTTTGAGAGTGACTTAACCATTGCCCACAATTTACTAATTCCGGCTTTAAAGTTGGAACTCTTCAGATAATTTAGCCAATCGGACTACCCTGGTCACTTTCCAGACTTCTGGAACGAAGTGTTTGGCTAGCGACAAGTTGAGAACTTTGGTGAGATACTCGAATCCCGGCTCATCCAGCTGTTTCAGCATTACCATGGAGACTCACTCATAGCACAAATCTTTGGATGAGATACTCGAATCCCGGCTCATCCAGCTGTTTCTGCATTACCATGGAGACTCCCTCATAGCACAAAGCTTTGGATAATTTGGCTTTCTTGATAGAATTCGCAACATCATCCATTGTAAATTGTGGTAGTCTCTCATCGGCAGGAAGAGATCTAATGCGACATAGTACTCTTCTCTTCGCCCTATTACGTGCTCGAAAACCTGTTGATTTAAATGCACCTTGCGCACCTCTTTGGATCAGTCAACGTAACATCGGCAAACGTGAATGACGTCCTATTTCCCTTCTTTCTAGGGTTCGAGAGTGATTTTACCTTTGTCCACAATTTACTTATTCCGATTCTAAAGTTGCAACTCTTCAGTTGATTTTGCTACCTGTTCCGCTTTTGCTCACCGACCAACCAGTTAACCACCACCTGGACCACCCGGTCTATTTTTCAGACTTCGGAAACGATGTGAATTGATAGCTAAAGGTTAAAAACTTTGGTGAGGTACTCGAATCCCGTCTCATCCAACTGTTTCAGCAGTACCATGGAGATTCCCTTAGCGTGCAAAGCTTTGGATGATTTAGCGTTCCGGAGGAATTCGCAACATCAACCATTGTAAATTGTGGTGGTTTCTTCTCTCCGCCATGTTACTCCCGGGGTGCTAGCTTATTCCGGCTCCATCTTGCAACTCTTCACATGATTTAGTTAGTCATTGTTCCATTTGTGCTCACCAACCAACCTGTTAACTTACAGTGTCAGCTCCCTGACTCTAGAGTCAAGGGGATTGGCTTGACAAAGTTTATCACGCTCATTTGCTAATTCCATCAACTCGGCTGGGAAATTTGGTATCGGGTACTTGACCAGCAGATATAGCGAGCGGCTGCAGCAATGATGTCAATGTCTCGGAACGCCCTCTCCGCAACCCGAACATTCGTATGAATGGGCGGATCTCTGAAGATGTGGTTAGTTAACTCTATGAAACTAGGCCAATTAGCTTTCCCATGATTGATGAAATTGCTGCGTTCAGAGGTCATGAAATCGGGCGGTCTGCAGATCTTGTTTATGTCATGGATAGAGCAACGATCATATTTTTTCTAAAGCTGTATTAATGAAAACCTCTTCTGACGGATGAGTATTATTGTCCCACCATTAGTGTGTACAGGAAGTGATTCGTCCTTACATTCACTCCTTACTGATCTGATCATAAAAAATTCTTAAGTTTCCGAAATTCCGCTACGTGAACGCATTGACCCGTCGAAATTGGATGATCTCCAAATGTCAAATAGTTGTTATTAAAGCAAGTTTCATCTCGCTAAAGTATTACCGCTGGTCAAAACATAAGTAGCAAAAATAATAATTTAAGTTCATGCTTAATTAATCATGTCAATAATAACTTTAATTATGCAAATAAATGATGTTTGAATAATATATTCAACAAATCCATTAATCTTCAAAGTTGGACATGCGTTTTTTTTTGAATTTTTGTTCAAGTCGAACTCAAGAAGAATTCCATGAGAAAAGAATTCCATAAAATTGTTTTATTTTGGAAGTGTTATTGTTTATATAACCTCAATAATAAATAATCAAAAGTAGACTTTGCAAATAATATTCAATTCATTGCTCATTTTTTTGTATGGTTTCAATGTTAAAATATTTTCTTATTTGTGTTTTTTTTTTCTATTATTATTTTTCAGGTATGGAAACCAAATATTGACAGATTTTGTCTAAAGATGTTCGAATGTGAGTTATTGTTTTTTTTTATTTTTTTTTTGTTTGTTTTTTTCTTCTTCCAATATCTATTTACTTATAATAATGTTTGATTATTTTTTCGTCCAGAAGATGATATTTCATTATTATTTTATTTTTGTTATTGTTTTCTTTTAGAAAATAATAACAATAATAAATACCTTTCAAGTGTTTTTTTGTTAAGTGTCTTGGTCTTTTGCACACAAGTGATTTATTTTGGCAAGGGGTGGTGTCCGTTCAAGAGATAATAATCAACTCCTTTATAAAAAGTATCAAAATTAGGCCAATCTTAAGAAAATGAATAATGAAAATATTTCCTTAGAGTTAAAAATATAGAGCACATTACAAACCAAGGCTTTATAAGCTTCAGAGTCAAACCAAACTCAACCTATCCCAACATTATATCGCACAGCTACTTTAGGTTGGTAGGCTAACTTACCTAACCCCTTCTTTTCTAAACAAGAGCAAACATTTGAAATTGAAAATCTCTTGTCTGTTGTTTGGTGGAGCCAAAGAATTAAAAAGCCACCATTAAGTGTATTGTACTTAAAATAAGCCGCCAAAATATTTATAGTTTGAAAATAGTGGTTCATAAAAAGTGAACGCTAAAAATACTTCGTTGGAATTCAATCAACTTCAAATTGTTTCCGGATTTTGTTTTCTCTTCAAAATACTTTAGAATCGGTCGGCATTTTTGGAAATCAATAATAACAATAATAATGTGTAGTAATTATGGACAAGAAACAAAAACAAGAGCATTGGTAATGACAAAGCATGTTTTTTTGAGTGAGCAGTGCGGTTTTTTGTTTTTTATTCTAAGTTGTTAACACCTGAAAATAATGAAATGAATTCTGAAAATATTCATAGGAAAATTTTACTATTGAAGAATTTTAATATTTATTGTTAAGATTAATAGATTCATTAAGAAAATGACTGTAATTGTGACGGGGTCGCTTATGTAGTACCCTACATTAGTTTTTCAAAATTTCGTTTGAAAAAAAAAAACTAAATTATTCCAAAATAAATATATATATAATTGTTCCACAAACATCCCATACGAGACAAGGGAGACTTCTCTCATACCAATGAGTGCACCCCGATTCATATTAGCTCAATGATAAGGGACCTACTGTTTATTGCTGAGTCCGAACGGCGTGTCCTAAGACACCACTTGTAAAGAAGTTTTACATGGCTGAAATACTCAGGAAATGTCGCCAACATTACTGAGGGGTATTTTCAAAATATATAAAGGTTTTCTCTACCCGGAATATATTATAACTTATTTAGTAAAAACAGCAAATAGCAATACCCCGAGTAATTTCATTTAAATGAAAAAAGTGTTAAGCGGACCGACCACGACAGGTACAAAACTATATATGGGTTGTAAGAGAACACTCATAGCTATTTTTCTGTGTTTGCATCACACCTTTCCATGCCTTTAAACTTCTAATCCACAAAATTTTGATTTTGACTTAAATATATTAACAGAGGAAAAGTAAAATAGCTCATATCGTGTAAACGTTACAGTGATTAACTTTGCGTTTCTTAATGACAACAATTCCACCAACTCAACCAATAACAAGTAAAAAGTCGTTAAGTTCGGCAGGGCCGAACTTTTTATACCCTCCACCATAAAAAAGTCTTAATTAAAATGGAATAATTAGGGTCCTTTCACAATTTTAGGTGTAACAACTTTTTGATAATGGTGAGTATATTAAAAACTGAGTCGAACTTCCGCGTTTTGGCGTGATGAAGTTTTTGCAAGAGACCCTGTAAGCCATCATTAATTAGCATTATATCTTTGTTTGTTGTTTTTGTAGAACACTTAAACAACAGTGAACAAATATATAACACTAATTCCTGATGGCCCACAGGGTCTCTAACAAAAATTTCATCACGCCATAACGCGGAAGTTCGACTCACATCGGATCTGTTCTTCGGGGTTCATAATATACTCACCAAGGCCTTTCTTCCCCAAGAGGAATTTTTCGTACCCCAGACTTTCACCTCCATTTTGTTGCACAGTATTATCTAATCTAAAAAATGTGTTCAGCTAGGTGAAAGGTACCACCTACGGGGCTATATCAAAGAGTCAACCTATCTTTACATTTGTTGGCGGAAAAGTTTTATAGCTGCAGGGAACTTCAAGAGTCAAATTGAGGGTAGTTTCATCAAAACAATGTAGACCCTCAAAATTGGACCCATGTTGACGAATTTTAGTTAAGAAATTTCGTGACCACTGAAAATTCCCGAAAATCGGGAGGTAAAGTTATATGGGGGGATATACCAAAACATGGACCTATATTGACGATTATTTTTGAATAGACAAAACTGTAGCTAAAATTCTCAAAATACCGAAAATCGGGAGGTACCGATATATGGGGGCTATACCAAAACATGGACCTATATTGACGATGTTTCGTGGAGATGTTTCATGAACACTAAGAACCTCAAATGTCAAATTGCAGCTAGTTCGGTTAAAAATTGTAACTAAAATGCTCAAAATACCGAAAATCGGGAGGTACGGTTATAAGGGGGCCATACCAAAACATGGACCTATGTTGACGATGTTTAATGGAGATGTTTCATGACCACTGAGAACCTCAAATGTCAAATTGCAGATAGTTCGGTTGCAAATTGTGCCTAAAATTCTCAAAATACCGAAAATCGGGAGGTACCGTTATATGGGGGCTATACCAAAAGATGGACCTATGTTGACGATGTTTGGTGGAGATATTTCATGACCACTGTGAACCTCAAATGGCAAATTACAGCTAGTTCGGTTAAAAATTTTAGCTAAAATTCTCAAAATACCGAAACTCGGGATGTACCGATATATGGGGGCTATACCAAAACATTGACCTATGTTGACGATGTTTCGTGGAGATATTTTACGACTACTGAGAACCTCAAATGTCAAATTGCAGGTAGTTCGGTTAAAAATTGTGGCTAAAATTCTCAAAATACCGAAAATCGGAGGTACCGTTATGTGGTGACTATACCAAAACATAGACCTATGCCCATATACTTTGTGATATAAGTTTGTTGATCACTAGAAACCCTAAATACCAAATTATAGCTAATTCGGTCTGCAAATGTGGCGAAGAACGTCAAAATACCTCAAATCCGGAGGTACCGTTATATGGGGGCTATACCAAAGAGTGGACCGATATAGCCCATCTTCGTACTTGACCTTTCTATAGAAAAAACACCCTCAAGTGCAAAATTTCAGCGCTCTATCTCAATTATTGCGGACGCTAGAGTGATTTAAACAGACGGACAGACGGACATGGCTAGATCGTCTTAGAATTTTATCCTGATCAAGAATATATATACTTTATAGGGTAGCAAATGATTAGTTCGATGTGTTACAAACGGAATGACAAACTTAATATACCCTCCATACTATGGTGGAGGGTATAAAAATAACCCAACATTTAATAATAGTTTTCGAGAAATGGCAATTGTTTTTCTCCAGAATTTTACAAAAACAAGTAAGAACGGCGTTAAGTTCGGTCGGGCCGAACTTGTTATACCCTCCACCACAAGTTGTATTGAAGTAAAATGGAATAATTAGTTTCCTTTCGTGTATGAAGAAGACTTAATACTACATTTCAGCAATTTCGGTAAAACAATGTGAGGCACCGTTCTACGGGGGCTATTTCAAAACGTCGATCTATACCGACAAATTTCTGACGGAAAGTTTTTAGACTCAAAGAAGACTAAATACCAAATTTCCTATATTTCCTATTTTCGGTAAGAGAATATGGCTAAAACTTAAAAAATACCGAAAATCAAGAAGTACGCTTCTATGGGGATATAGGAAGACGTGGACCTATACTGATAATACTCTTCTGGAATATTTTATAACTCTTGGAAGACTAAATAACGAATTTCAGCTATTTCGGTGGGATATTGACGTCACAATCTTCAGAATTAAGAACATTGGGAGGTACCGCTCTAAGGGGGCTATATCCAAACGTGGACCTATACCGACGAATTTTAGTCGGATATAAGGCAATATCAAAGCGTGGACCTGTATAGACATATTTCTGGCGAACAGTTTTATATCACATTGAAGACTAAATATCAAATTTCAGCCATTTAGGTGGAATATTGAAGACACAACCTTCAAAATACGAAAAATCGGCAGGTACCTTCAACCATTTTGGTGGAATATTGAAGACACAACCTTCAAAATACGAAAAATCGGGAGGTACCTTTCCACGGGGGCTATATGAAGGCGTGGAGCTATAGCGACAAGTTTAAAGGGGATTTTTGAGTACCCCCAACGAAGTGTAAATACCAAATTTCAGCCATTTCGGTGGAATATTGAGGCCACAACGTTCAAAATACCGAAAATCGGCAGGTACCGTTCTATGGGGGCTATATGAAGGCATGGACCGATACCGACAAAGTTCTGGGGGAAAGTTTTATACCACCAACGTAGACTAAGTTTCAAATTTCAGCCATTTCGATGTGATAATGGAGCTAAAACCTTAAAAATACCGAAAATTGGGAGGTACCGTTCTATGGGGGCTATATGAAGGTGTGGACCGATACCGACAAAAGGAATGTTTTATACCCCTAAAGAAGACAACGTACCAAATTTCAGCCATTTTGGTAGGATAATGAAGCTAAAACCTTAAAAATACCGAAAATCGGGAGGTACCGTTCTATGGGGGCTATATGATGGTGTGGACCGATACCGACAAAATTCTGGGGGAAAGTTTTATACCCCTAAAGAAGACTACATACCAAATTTCAGCCATTTTGGTAGAATAATGAAGCTAAAACCTTAAAAATACCGAAAATCGGGAGGTACCATTGAATGGGGGGTATATTTAAACGTAGACCGATATATCCCGTTTTCAATACCAACCATCCTGCAAGTAATAAAAACTTCTGTACCAAATTTTGACTCTCTATCTTTAAAATTGCGAGCTGTATCTTGATTTCAACAGACAGACAGACGGACGGACGGACAGATGGACATAGTCAAATCGACATAGAATTTTATGCTGATCAATAATATATATAATTTATAGGGTCTCCGACGAATATTTCGATGTGTTACAAACGGAATGACAAATTTAATTATACCCTCCATATGGTGGAGGGTATAAAAACTTACACTCTCCCCCCTCCAACTTTTCACTCGCGAGTAAATTGGAGCTCTGGTTCCAGTTTATACCTTTAAAACTCTCCGGGTTCACAGCGGCATTATGGGAGTTTTGAATATTCTACCCCTGCGTTACACACTGACCCCGCTTTATACATAAGAGGTCAACTGGCTTTCTTTGGCAGCACCCCAAGTACTCAAAGTGCTGCCGGCCAGCGATGTGAGGAATTTGGTCCTACTTCTGATATTTTCGCAAATAGGAGTGGCTTGTACGGACAACTTATACATGCTGTCGAACTTTACAATATGCTCAGGGGAACCTCATGTAAGCAGTCCACGTGATGAACATGTGGTAACTCATATTCATCAGATGGATGAACTGCACGAAATAAGCTACGTATATATTTAACCTTTCACATATAAGTGAGTTATCGAAGATAGCACCGACGCCAAGTTCATACAATCATCCGCATACATTACATTGCCCTCCAGAGGGTCTTCGACTTCTTATTTCTGAACTGACGTCGTATAACCAATTATCCACCGTTTCAAACACTATTGTAGGGAAGTCTTCTCTGTGTCCTCGAACAGTTTGTGGATTTGCCTCTAGAATCTTCGCTACTGGCGACAGAAGAGAAATCAATTTGTACTATTTGCTTCTTCTCAAATCATTGCATGGATTTAGCAGCGGACAACAACGCCAAATTTGCAGGCTGCTGAAACAATCAAGGTGATCTATAACATGCACATACCTTCGGATGTGCCACAATCACGCCATTGAAAGTAACAGACCATCCTTCTGTTCTGGATTCAAAAGTGATGAACCATTCTCCCTCTTAGAAGATTTCTATAGAGGGCCTACGTGTGTAGAATAGGAGGCCTCCTTCTAAAGAAAATCTGTCCTCCTTAGGAGGCTCATATAGAATAAAAGGCCTCCTTAGGAGGCTCCTGTAAAACAGAAGACCTACTTAGGAGGCTCCTATAGAATACAGAGCCTCATCAGGACAATTCTATTCAATAGAAGACCTCCTTAAGAGGCTACTATAAAATTGAAAGGCTTAACTCGGAGCCTTTTGTAAAAGTACGCCTCGTTATGAGGGTTCTACAGGCATTCTTAGGAGGCTTCTGTAGAATATAAGATCTCATTTTACAGAACAGAAGGTCTCATTATGAGGCTTCTGTAGAATAATAATTCCTCCTTAGAAGACTTCCATCGAGTAGAATTCTTGCTTAGGGAGTTTCTACGGCGTCGAAGGTCTCCCTAAGAACCTTCTATAGGATAGAAGACCTTCATAGAAGGCTTCTATATATCAAATAAAGACTTCACAGGCAGCTTTCTTAGAATAGGAGGTTTCTATAGACCTCCTTAGGAGGCTTCTATAGAATAAAATACCTCCTTAGGAGGCTTCTATAAAATAGAAGATCTGCTTAGGAGGCTTCCATAAAATAGAAGACCTACTTAGGAGGCTTCTACAGAATAGAAGGCCTCCTAAGGAGGCTACTACAGATTAGAAGGCCTCCTTAGATTAAAAGACCTCCTTATGAGCCCTCTATAGAATAGAAGACCTCCTTAGGATGCTTCTATAGAATAGAGACCCCCTTAGGAGGCTTCTATAGAATAGAAGACCTCCATAGGAGGCTTCTATAGAATAGAAGACCTCCATAGGAGGCTTCTATAGAATAGAAGACCTCCATAGGAGGCTTCTTAGAATAGAAGACCTGCTTAGGACGCTTCCATAGAATAGAAGACCTCCTAAGGAGGCTTCTATTGAATAGAGGACCTGCTTAGGACGCTTCCATAGAATAGAATACCTCCTTAGGAGACTTCTATAGAATAGAAGGCCTCCTTAGGCGGCTTCTATAGAACGGAAGGCCTCCTTAGGAGGCTTCTATAGAAAAGAAGGCCTTTTTAGGAGGCTTCTATAGAAAAGAAGGCCTTCTTAGGAGGCTTCTATAGAATAGAAGACCTCTTTAGGAGGCTTCTATAGAATAGACGACCTCCTAAGGAGGCTTCTATAGAATAGACGATCACCTTAGGATACTTCTAAAGAAAAGAAGGCCTCCTTAAGACACTTCTATAGAATAGAAGGCCTCCTTAGGAGGCTTCTATAGAATGGAAGACCTCCTTAAGAGGCTTCTATGGAAAAGAAGGCCTTCTTAGGAGGCTTCTATAGAATAGAAGGCATCCTTAGGAGGCTTCTATAGTTTAGAAGACCTCAATAGGAGGCTTCTTAGAATAGAAAACCTGCTTAGGACGCTTCCATAGAATAGAAGACCTGCTTAGGACGCTTCCATAGAATAGAAGACCTCCTTAGCAGGCTTCTATAGAATA
The DNA here is from genome assembly GCF_047663935.1 of Musca autumnalis. Lineage (NCBI taxonomy): Eukaryota > Metazoa > Arthropoda > Insecta > Diptera > Muscidae > Musca > Musca autumnalis. The sequence continues at coordinate 29,033,647 of NW_027411866.1, read as the reverse complement.
GAAGACCTCCTTAGGAGGCTTCTATAGAATAGAAGACCTCCTTAGAAGGCTTCTATAGAATAGAAGACCTCCTTAGAAGGCTTCTATAGAATAGAAGACCTCCTTAGAAGGCTTCTATAGAATAGAAGACCTCCTTAGGAGGCTTATATAGAATAGAAGACCTCCTTAGGAGGCTTCTATAGAATAGAAGACCTCCTTAGGAGGCTTCTATAGAATAGAAGACCTCCTTAGGAGGCTTCTATAGAATAGAAGACCTCCTTAGGAGGCTTCTATAGAATAGAAGACCTCCTTAGGAGGCTTCTATAGAATAGAAGACCTCCTTAGGAGGCTTCTATAGAATAGAAGACCTCCTTAGGAGGCTTCTATAGAATAGAAGACCTCCTTAGGAGGCTTCTATACAATGCAATTCCTTCATAGAGGGCTTCTATAGAATATAAGGCCTCCATGGGAGGCTGCGTTGGAATAGAAGGTCTCCTTTGAAGGCTTCTATAAAATAGAAGTAGACTTTTATAGCAAAAGACCTCTTTAGAATACTTCTATAAAATAGAAGACTTGCTTAGAGGGCTTCTATAGCATATAAGGTCGCCTTAAGATGCTTCTATAGAATTGGAGACCTCCTAAAGAGGATTGTTTAGATTAAAATCCCTCTCAGGAGGCTTCTTTAGAGTAGCAGCCTCCCCTAAAGGTTTCTTTAGAATGTAGAATACAAGGTTTTCTATTTTATGATAACTTTATTCGGATTAAAATCTAAATTCGAGGCCTTCTTTGAAGGCTTCTAAAGAATACAAGGCCCCAAAAAGGTTTACTGTTGTGTGAGAACATTATTCGGATTAAAATCCAAATAACTTTCGAATATTGCATTACACTTGTGCAACTTGAAGAAGAAACGAAATCATCATTAATTTATCTCCTGGACATCCCATGGAAAATCCAATCTTACGAAATATTTCAAATAGTTTGTTCAGCTTCAGTCTGTGCGCCTTTGAAGTCATAGTGATGGGTCGTGCTTTCTGACGAACAGCCTTGACAAGGTCTTTCTTAATGTTATTATGGCAAACATCAAAAAACAACAACAGGAAAACTACGAAATCTACAATCTACCAAAAGGTGCAAAGCCTGTTTAGGTTATGTTAACTTCAGTACACCTAAACCTACAATCAAGTGTTACAGCTGAAATCAAGTTTGTTGTTCAACAAATCCAAATGTGGGCAGACAACTAAGTACTATTCCCTTCAACATCCTCATCATGATGAATATTGTTTTGTTGTTACAACCACATCATTTTATGTCCATGGTGTTGCTGTTGTTGCTTTGGTCAAGTGATTGGATAGCTAGCTGGCCACTGTAATCATCGTTTGTCCGTTGCTGGCATTCATTTGTTATCCCAAAACAAAATCTTAATTAAATGCAACTGAAAAGCGTTTTTTGTTCACTGTGTTGTTGTTGTGGTTTTGTTCTAAATTGTTTATCGCTTTTACAAAAATAGCAAATCAAAAGGCATTTGCCATAATTGCCAACAAATTAATGTATATCTGTGTGTGTGCGTGAAAGGTTGAAACTGATTGTAATGAACTATTTTCAAAGCTAAAGGGTAGCTCTACCCTTGTTCTTGGCCAATATTCTCTGTAAGTAATTATCACAATTTGTGAATGAAAACAGGGCTCCGCACACCACTCTCTTTTCATGCATATACTTGTTAAAATCCACACTATGTATATTTTCTGTCAACAATATACTTTTTGAAAGTGTCAATTATGTTCACAAAATATGATTTCAATAACCATACTATTTTTCTGGGTGTCGACAGTAGAGCTTGTTCACGTCAGGGTTGTATAATTTTTCTCTCTTTCCCCACTCTCTATCTGCTGCTCTCCCTTAAACATGAAACATTATTATTTCCTTATTTTAATTTGTGTAAAATTTGTCACTTCAGTGACAACTTCATTATGACGGATTTTCTCAACATTTCTGTTTACATAACTGCATTCTATGTTAGGCTTGGCTCTTTCCCCTTCACCAATTATGACGCCCTTAATAAGCAAAATAGATAGCTATTAACCCGGTAGTAAGACTGATCAATTATGCCAAATTGCCTTGGTTGGTTTTCCATTGAGACCACGTAAATGGTGAACAACAGGCAACCAGCGTTAAGGCATTTTTCCCAAATGATGACCGCCGTTGATAACTTTTAGAGCCACAACACTTTACCATCGCCGCCAAAACATAAACACGTATTAGCTGCACAAAAAGAAACTTGAAAAAATCCCATAAATGACTATTGCAAAAAAAACCTGAAATTCCTTAAAACAAAACATCTATTCAAGTCAATGATGGTTATGGCAAATATTCGTACCAACTACAACTGGCTCTTGCTAAAGAAAATCCAATATATGCTTTATGCGATTTTTTCGGTTTTATGTTTCTATTCAAAAAATGTATGTGGTTTTTAGTTAACGGATATTTAATTTTTAGTCTTTTTCTTCTTTTAAACCAAAACTCATTAAAAATGTTTTTTTTTTTTTTAATTTTTTGGGCGGCTGCTAGCCATTTATTTACTACTCACTTAAGATTTTGGGGTAATTTTGTTTGGAAATATTCATATATGAATTTTAAGTTCAGTGAACTGATGTTTTGTTTTGTAAGCTGGTAGAAAATAGCATAAGTTTTAGCTCATTTAAATAACAAATGGGCCCAATAACATCAGTGGTGTTTTGACTCATAAGTTGATTTTAAATTTAGAATTGAAAGGGAATTGTTAGATCCAGAATTGTCATTGGATAAAAAGAGAATGGCGTACGCCATTAAAACAAACGGTACAATTCTTTTTAAACAAAATTAAGCGTATACATGTTTCAATACTCTATAGAAGCCTCCTACGGAGGTCTTCTATTCTATAGAAGACAACTGTTTCATTAAAGAACCCTACGGAGGTCTTCTACTCCATAGAAGACAACTCCGGAGGTCTTCTATTCCATAGAAGACAACTCCGGAGGTCTTCTCCGAAGGTCTTCTATCCCATAGAAGACACCTACCGAGGTCTTCTATTCTATAGAAGCCCCCTACGGAGGTCTTCTATTCTATAGGAGCCCCGTACGGAGGTCTTCTATTCTATAGAAGCCCCCCTACGGAGGTCTTCTATTCTATAGAAGCCCCCTACGGAGGTCTTCTATTCTATAGAAGCCCCCTACGGAGGTCTTCTATTCTATAGAAGCCCCCTACGGAGGTCTTCTATTCTATAGAAGCCCCCTACGGAGGTCTTCTATTCTATAGAAGCCCCCTACGGAGGTCTTCTATTCTATAGAAGCCCCCTACGGAGGTCTTCTATTCTATAGAAGCCCCCTACGGAGGTCTTCTATTCTATAGAAGCCCCCTACGGAGGTCTTCTATTCTATAGAAGCCCCCTACGGAGGTCTTCTATTCTATAGAAGCCCCCTACGGAGGTCTTCTATTCTATAGAAGCCCCCTACGGAGGTCTTCTATTCTATAGAAGCCCCCTACGGAGGTCTTCTATTCTATAGAAGCCCCCTACGGAGGTCTTCTATTCTATAGAAGCCCCCTACGGAGGTCTTCTATTCTATAGAAGTCCCCTACGGAGGTCTTCTATTCTATAGAAGCCCCCTACGGAGGTCTTCTATTCTATAGAAGCCCCCTACGGAGGTCTTCTATTTTATAGAAGCCCCCTACGGAGGTTTTCTATTCTATAGAAGCCCCCTACGGAGGTCTTCTATTCTATAGAAGCCCCCTACGGAGGTCTTCTAATCTATATAAGCCCCCTTCGGAGGTCTTCTATTCTATAGAAGCCCCCTACGGAGGTCTTCTATTCTATAGAAGCCCCCTACGGAGGATTTCTATTCTATAGAAGCCCCCTACGGAGGTCTTCTATTCTATAGAAGCCCCCTACGGAGGTCTTCTAATCTATAGAAGCCCCCTACGGAGGTCTTCTATTCTATAGAAGCCCCCTACGGAGGTCTTCTATTCTATAGAAGCCCCCTACGGAGGTCTTCTATTCTATAGAAGCCCCCTACGGAGGTCTTCTATTCTATAGAAGCCCCCTACGGAGGTCTTCTATTCTATAGAAGCCCCCTACGGAGGTCTTCTATTCTATAGAAGCCCCCTACGGAGGTCTTCTATTCTATAGAAGCCCCCTACGGAGGTCTTCTATTCTATAGAAGCCCCCTACGGAGGTCTTCTATTCTATAGAAGCCCCCTACGGAGGTCTTCTATTCTATAGAAGCCCCCTACGGAGGTCTTCTATTCTATAGAAGTCCCCTACGGAGGTCTTCTATTCTATAGAAGCCCCCTACGGAGGTCTTCTATTCTATAGAAGCCCCCTACGGAGGTCTTCTATTCTATAGAAGCCCCCTACAGAGGTCTTCTATTCTATAGAAGACCCCTACGGAGGTCTCTTATTCTATAGAAGACCCCTACGGAGGTCTTTTATTCTATAGAAGACCCCTACGGAGGTCTTTTATTCTATAGAAGACCCCTACGGAGGTCTTCTATTCTATAGAAGCCCCCTACGGAGGTCTTCTGTTCTATAGAAGCCCCCTCCGGAGGTCTTCTTTTCTATAGAATACCCCTACGGAGGTCTTCTCTTCTATAGAAGACCCACGGAGGTCTTCTATTCTATAAAAGACCCCTACAGAGGTCTTCTATTCTATAGAAGGCCCCTGCGGAGGTCTTCTATTCTATAGAATACCCCTACGGAGGACTTCTATTCTATAGAAGACCCCTACGGAGGTCTTCTATTCTATAGAAGACCCCGATGGAGGTCTTCTATTCTATAGAAGACACCTACGGAGGTCTTTTATTCTATAGAAGGCCCCCCTACAGAGGTCTTCTATGTTACAGAAGCCCCCTACCGGAATTCTTCTATTTTCTAGAAGCCCCCTACGGAGGTCTTCTATTCCATAGAAGAACCCTACAGAGGTTTTCTGTTCCATATAAGTCCCCTAGAGAGATTTTCTATTACATAGAAACCCCATACGAAGGTCTTCCATTCTATAGAAAACCCCTAAGGAGGTCTCCTGTCTCATTGAAGACCCCTACATAGGTCTCCTGTTCCATTGGAGACCCCTACGGACAACTTTTATTCTTTAGAAGACCACTTAGGAGTTGTTTTATTCGATATAAAACACCTGCGGAGCTCTTATGTTCTAAAGAAGAACCCTACGGAGCTCTTCTATTCTATAGAAGTCCCATACGAAGGCCTTCTATTTTATAAATGCCCCCTACGGAGGTCTTCTATTCGATAGAAGAAAACCCTACGGAGGGGTCTTCTATTTTATAGGTCTTCCAATCTATAAATGTCCCCCACGGGGATCTTCAATTCTGTAGAAGAGCCCTATTGAGATATTTTCCTTAGGAGTCCTCTATAGGCCTCCTTAGAAGGCTTTTTAAGGGACTTTTATAGAGTAGAAGGCCTTCTTTGGAAGCTTTTACAGAACAAAGGGTCTCCATATATGTAACAGGAGGCTATCGTATGAATCTTCCGCAGGGCTTGGAGGATTGGACAGAATGGAAGGCCTCCTAAAGTTTTACTAATGTGTGAGAGCATTATTCAGATTAAAATTCAAATAATTTTCAAATATTTCATTGCCCCCTACAGAGGTCTCCTTTTTTATAGACAAGGTTACTATTCTATAGAAGGTCCCTACAGAGGAAATATTTGTTCTAGAAGATCCCTACATAGGTCTTCTATTCTGCAGATGACCCCTGTGGAGGTCGCAGTTGTTCTATTCTATGGAAGACTTCTACGGATGCCTTCTGTTCTACAAAAAGATCCTTACGGAGGTCTGATATTTTGAAGAAGGTCTTCTCTTTTATAGAAGATCTCTACGGACGTCTTCTATTTTATAGAAGAAATCTACGTAGCAAACCCCTACAAAGAATTTTTTTCTATTTAACACTCCTTCGGAGCCGTCTTAGGAATATCACTATCGATGTCTTATATTTGTTATAAGTCCCCTACGGAGGTTATTTGTCTTTAAGAAACCCTTATTCGTATATTATTTTCTATAGGAAAAAATAGCTTTAAGTAACTCTATAACATATAAGCGCCTTCAAACTAAACAAATCTTGTTTCTAAACATTCCTACGAAGAAACAAACACCTGCATGCACTTATACAATCTTTGTCGATATGTTCTGTGTGTTATTGCTGTGCATTCACTTCAGGGCCTTTGTTTGTTTGCTGTTGGTGGTGGTGCTAAGGCACTGAAGCGTTTAACTCAACCACGCATAACATTCTAAACCTAAACATCATCTCTGGTACATGCATGATGCATGCTAGCCATTTCAATGTCGTTCCTGTTGTTGGCAATGCCGCCTAACTATGGCTCATTTATTTAACTTCTGAGTATTGTGATTATTGTTATCGCTTGTAACATCATCAGAAAAAGAAACTTCATTATCATCAGCAGGGTAAATTTTTAATGTGTTTGAGATGAGGTAGCACCTAACCCAACAAAATGTATTTTGAGATTATTTTTTTCACTTTGAAGTATTTTTTATGATCAAAAGTGATAGATTCTGAAAAAAGTAGTTGTTATTATGTGGTAGGTTCCTTAATGAAAATATCCTACCCTCTTAGAACAAATTTCTTTATGTAATTCTGTTTATTTACTCAGTCCAAAAATATGCTCTTCAGTGTATTCCCTGAGACACTGTTCATTACTAATAAATTAAATGAAGTACAGATGGCGCTATATAGTGCAATATGAATGATATTTGATTATTACCTGACTAGAACGAAGTTTCTTCCCGTATTTAGTTCTGTATATATTCCTCCTGAAAATATACTCTTCAATGTATCCTTTTGAGAAGCCGGTACAGTACTAATAAATAAATTGAAGTATAGATGGCGTCATAATATATTAAAAGAAAATAGACTACTTTTACAAATATCACCCCCTCCTAGTGCTAAACTCTATCCACTACGCCAATATTAGCCATTATGTAACATTTCTACCCTCTTAAAACAAATTTCTTTATGTAATTCTGCTTATTTACTCCGTCCAAAAATATGCTCTTCAGTGGATCTCATTGAGACACTGTTCATTACTAATAAATTAAATGAAGTACATATGGCGCTATATAATGCAAATTAAAGGATTTTTGATTATAACCTTGCTAGAATGAAGTTTGTTCCCCTATTTATTTCTGTATATATTCCGCCTGAAAGTATACTCTTCTATGTATCCTTTTGATAAGCCGGTACAGTACCAATAAATAATTTGAAGTATAGATGGCGTCATAATATATTAAAAGAAGATAGACTACTTTTACAAATATCATCCCCTCCTAGTGCTAAACTCTATCCACTACGCCAATATTAGCCATTATGTAACATTTCAAGGCCGTAGCGTGAACCGCTTTTGTTGGATTTTGGACAGTTTGTCACCTAACTAATTGGTTTATATTAACCTCCGACAAGATTTATGTAATCTCTTCTTCTTCTTCTTTTTCACGCACTAGAACTATTTTACTAGCTACATGTTTGCTGGGTTATTTATATTCTCAGAAAAATTAACCAACAATTTTTTTAAATTCAACATAAGAAATTACACATAAACGGCCTACAACAATAATATTTCTTCTTACGAGATAGAACAAAGTGGTCCTAACAAGCATTATGCACTAGCAGCAGCCCCAGCTGTATCTGATAAATATTGTCTATTTATAAAATGGATTGGTGTTGCAAAGGTAGATGGCAATGTATACGCGTAAATTACAAATGAATTGCAGCGCAAAAATAGCCGCGAGTTCAACAATTTATATGCGATAAATTCCAATTAAAAGAAACTGCCGCAAAAGGATTCACAAAAGTAGTGTATGTGGAGTTGAAAAGTAAAAAAAAGAAAAGTTTGTTTAGGGACAATAATTTGTGTCCTCTCAATCAAGACGATTCTTATGATCTGAAGAAAGAAAAATGCCGATCTTAAAATTATTTAAGCATGGCTCATCATTACAGTTAGATAAATATGCACATCTCATCATAAACACAACAATTTGCGTCAAGTTAGTCACAGTGTGGATCATTCGTTGGCCTCTCTACTGACCTAGGCTTTTGATATTTCCATCAGCTCTAATCGTTGGCCACAGTCTTGGCATAGACTTTAAAATCCTTCTTTTCACACCTAAGACCATGTTGGCCATATTGTGGATCTTTATGTTAGCGGACCTTTAGGCTCAGTCCTGGCCTAGGCTTTTACCGGTTCCATCAACTCAAATCGTTGTCCCAGTCCTAGCCCAGATTCCAAAATCGTTCCTTTTCACAACTTCATGTTAGCGGGTCTTTTGATAGTTCCATCAACCTCAATCGTTGGCCTCAGTCCTCGCGAAGACTTTTGATAGTTCCATCAACTTCAGTCGTTGGCCTGGCAAAATCTCCAAAAAAGTCACCAAAATCCTTATTTTTCTCATATTTGACCAAGTTCGTCACATTGTGGATCTTCCTGTTAGCGAGTTTTTTCCAATACGGTGAGCGCCTATAGGAACTCACAATCCAAATTCTGACAGGAATCGAATTTTTTGTGAACGATGATGCCAAGGTACTTCACCTCAAAGATGTTTTCGACAACTAGATGGAATTTAGTTTACCCTTCAAAATCATCAAACTTCACCCTCAATACACTGCAGCCGTCATTACATCCCCAACACTCACAACACTATATCCTTCCGGAAACTTGGCAGCACACCGCAAGTCTGTCGATTAAACCCTAGATTCTTAATAAAATAACAAAGTCGAATTGAACCCTAATCGTTCCCATTTTCTTGTTGAAAGCATCTCTCACATATGAAAAAAGGCAACCATGCTTTGAGTGCCTTATTAATAACCGACGAACCGGTTGTCAAGTTTAACTGCCGGAAAACTTCGCTATGAGTTTTAAATTGAATTTGAATTGCCATATTTAGGTCGATGTCGTTTTGGCGAAATCTTCTAAGACGAGACAGATTGGTTAACTTTTGTTTCAAGTTTTCAAAGAAGTTTCAAGTCAAGTCAGCATATTTTTTGCTGCAATATTTTGTCTGAAGGATTTTCCAGTGGATTTTGGTTTTCCCTTGAACACCACAGACATGCATTTTCCATGTTTGGCGAAATATTTCCGGAAAATCCTCCTAACGAAGCTAAAAGCAATCCTCTTTCATTTGAATCTTGAAATCTATTTCAAAGAAGAACGCTTCGCAGGTTTTCTATTCCATAGAAGTACACAAACAGATCTTCTATTCCATGGCGGTTGGCGCGGTTGAGCAGATTGTGTGGTCCCAAAAGTCATTTATGAGGTATTGCTGGCTTCGTTGCATTCTCAGCTCTCACAAGGTAGATTCTGTGCATGCGGAAACTTGGCACAATGCCGCAAGTCTGCTGGTTAAACTCGAACGAATGTATCTTGCAAATCGTACGAAAAGCTATAGTAAAGTCCAGAGAAACCACAATCGTTTCCATTTCTACTTTTGAAAAAGACAATGAATGGTGGAATATCCTGCTCTGAATCCGAAGTAACATTCCTGCAGTATTCTTCTCTTATCGATTGATTTGTTTTGAAATAAATCTGCAGTTCAAAAAGTAAAATTTAATTAAAATATCGATGTGGGTCACTTCAGATAGTAAAAAGGTAGCCCTGATTTCTTGATAACTTAGCTAGCATTCAGTTACTGAAGACGTTGATTTCAATTACTGAAGACGTGAACTAAAGCTACCAAAAGCGTGGACTAAATTAACTGAAGGCGTACGTAGACTACACTTACTGAAAACGCAGGCTTCGGTTACTGAAAACGCAACTCACAGTTACTGAAGATTGCGACTTCAGTTACCGAAGCGTTGTATCTTTGTTACTTAAACGGTTACTGAAGGCGTTGACTTTGTTAGCGAATGCTTTGATTTTAAGACATCGAAGGTATGGATTTTAGTTATTGAGAGCGTAGACTACAGTTACTGAGGACATAGACTATTGATACGCAGAACTAACTAACTAAAGCCTAGTTACTGAAAATCTGTCTCCCAGTTACTGAAGACGTTAACTCAAGTTAGCGACGGTTTTGACTTAAGATTACCGAAGGTATAGACTTCATTTGTTGAGGGCGTTGACTACGGTTAGTAAAAGATAGTCTTTTGTTACTGAAGACCTATCTCCAAGTTACTAAAGACGTTGACGTAACTTAGCGGACGCCTTGATTTCAACACACCGAAAGTGTGGACTACAGTTAGTTAAGGCGTAGTATACAGAAACTAAAGGAGTAGACTACAGTTACTGAATTTATTGTAAAAATCAGTTACTGAAATCGTAGACTTCAGTTACTAACAACGTAAGCTTTAGTTAATGAATACGTATCCCTCAGTTACTGAAGATGCTGACTTCTATACATTTTCTGAAAGCCTAAACTGTTGTTGTTGAAGCCGCATACTACAGTTACTAAATACATTACTTTAGTTACTAAAAACTTAGACTATAATTATTGAAGGTTTGCAGTTACTGAAAGCATAGAATATATTTATTGAAAACGTTGCTCTCAGCTACTCAAGACTTTGACTTCAGTTCGCGAAAACTTTGGCTGCAGTAGTATATAGTTACTGAGAGTGTAAACTATAGGTATTGAAGGCGTAGACTACTGTTACAGAAAACATAGTTTTTGTTACTGAAAACCTAGCCTCCAGTTACTGAAGACGTTGACGTCAGGTTACCGAAGACGTTGACGTCAGGTTACCGAAGGCGTAGTATACAGTAACTGAAAGCGTATACAACAGTTTTTGAAGGCGTAGTGTACAGTAACTAAAGGCGTATACAACAGTTATTGAAGGTGTATACAACAGTTTAGTGTACAGTAACTAAAGGCGTATACAACAGTTATTGAAGGCGTATACAACAGTTTAGTGTACAGTAACTAAAGACGTATACAACAGTTATTGAAGGCGTATACAACAGTTATTGAAGGCGTATACAACAGTTTAGTGTACAGTAACTAAAGGCGTATACAACAGTTATTGAAGGCGTAGTACAGTAACTAAAGGCGTATACAACAATTATTGAAGGCGTAGTATACAGTAACTAAATGCGTATACAACAGTTTTTGAAGGCGTAGTGTACAGTAACTAAAGGTGTATACAACAGTTATTGAAGCCGTAGTATACCGTAACTAAAGGCATATACAACAGTTATTGAAGGCGTAGTATACAGTAACTAAAGGCGTATACAACAGTTATTGCAAGTGTGTACTCAGTTACGGAAAAATACGTTTTGGTTACGTTGACTTTAGTTACTGAAAATGTAGCTTTAAGTTATTTAAAACTTTGACTTCTGTTCCCGAAAATGTTAACTTCAGTTGTTTACCGTTACTGAAAGCGTAAACCCTAGTTACTGAGGACATTGACTTCAGTTACTAAAGACGCAGAAATTAATTATTAAAGACCTATGTTTCAGTTACCTTATGTTTACGTTGATATATTTCTTACCTCATCATACCATCCGCCTTTAGCATTTACTGTCATATATTTTACAATCCCGCCAAAACTTGTTTAAGATTAATTTTCGTTAAAACAATATTTTTTATTTTACTTACTTTAAGCTAAAGCACTTACAAGCCGAACAACAGGTTTATGGTCGCTTTAAAAAACGCATAAAATGCAATTAATTATTATTTCTCAATGGCTGGCTTTTTGAGTAAAAGAAGTTGCATAAAATTTTTTGATTAAGTATTGACATAAAAAATCAGACAAAAATTGCAAAACTATTTAATTGCCGGTACAGAAAAAATTATAAATAATGTAAGCCAATATTTTAAATTTTAATTTACTAACAACAAACAATGAATGAAGAGGTTGGTTAACAGTAGTAGCTTTGTTTCATTGAGAAGGATTTGCCTTTAAATCTCTATTTATGTCATGATATAGCTTCAGGGGCTACCATAATTATTAAATTGAACGTTCTTTTATATAATTTTTGATGTTCTCAACTTTGTTGACTACATTAAAATCAATTTTCAACAAATTTCCGATTCTCTTAATTCTAAAGCAAAACAAATAATCCCTCAACTTTTTTTTTAATGACCCCATAGACTTTGATCATCACGATGAGCTTACGAAATAGAAGCGAAAAAAAAAATAAAATTAATATTCCTCAGGCATAATGCTAGCATAAGAAGTAGAAAAATCATAAATAATTGTTAAAAGAAGAACAGCTATAATGTTGCATAAGTTTAAGTTCAAAACTGCAACAACAACAACTAGAAAAGGAACGAATTTATGCTACCCCAAGAGAATATTAAGTATGAAATGGCTAGAGAATAAGCAATAGGATTTTGTTAGACGGGTTATAAAAGAAACGCAGTTATTTATGTTTTGTGCCACACTCCTCACATTGAAGTAGTTGAGTTCAGTTAATGGAACAGTAGACATTGGTTACTGAGGACGTAGAGTGCAACTTCTGAAAACCAAATTTTAATTTAAAACGGCTTGTGTTCATGTTTCAGAAGGTTTACCCTTCAATTATTGAAAACCAAGACTTCAATTATTAAGGCCTAGACTTCAGCTTTTGTCATGTTTACCTTTGCTGAAGCCGTAAACTTCTGTTACCATGTGACCAAGACTTCAGCCACCGTAGGCTAAGACTTCAGTTACTGAAAGCACGGAAAAAAACTAAAAACCTAGTTAAAATTACATGGCAAAGCCCAGGATTTATCTTGGTCCCTCTTTCACCTCAAGTGGACACTGACCTCCCCGTGGTGTCACCTGGGGAACTGCCTTTAACACGCGTTAAAGGTAGTGAGCTAACATGTGCCGCGCGTTCACCCATAAGAACGTTAAAAACTTGGGTTTGGGCGTCGGGTTAGTAACCCTTCCCGTAGAAAAAACAGCCTACTATGAAAAAACGAAAGAAAAGAAAACCCCTCTAAAGTTGACGAACCCCGCAAACGTTTTAAGGACCATGATCTTCGAATCTGCACCTTGAATGTTCGCACTCTTTATAGAGAAGGTGCAGTCTACGCATTGGCAGACGTACTTGAAAAGTACAAGACCGATATTACTGCCATACAGGAAATACGATGGATTGGGAAAGGCGACACAACAACACCTAAAGGTGACGCACTGTATTATAGCTGCCATGGCGTAAAGCATGAGTTTGGTTGTGGATTCGTAGTTAGTCGGAGACTAAAACATCTGGTATCCAGCTTCACCCCATTGAATGAAAGACTTGCTGAAATTCGAATAAAAGCTAAATTCTTCAACATCAGCTTTATTTGCGCTCATGCTCCCACTGAAGAAAAGGACGAACAGACCAAAGATATATTTTACGAGCGCTTAGAAGAAACATATGACCGTTGCCCTGCCCATGACATTAAAATCATTCTAGGCGATTTTAATGCCAAAATTGGAAAGGAGAATATCTTTGGCCCAACAGTCGGGAAATTCAGTCTCCACAGTGAAACATCTAACAATGGTATGAGGCTGATTGACTTTGCAGCTGCAAAAAACATGGTAGTTAGCAGTACCAGATTTAATTATCTCGATATTCATAAGGGCACCTGGCTATCTCCAAATCAGAAAACAAGAAACCAAATTGATCATGTTGTGATAGATGGAAGACATTCATCGAGCGTGTTGGATGTACGATCGTTCCGAGGCGCAAACAATGATTCGGACCACTACCTTGTTGCAGCAAAGGTACGCACCCGCTTAAACGTAGCAAACAAAGTACGAATAGACACAACACGAAAGTTAGACATCGGTAAGCTGCAATCACAACAGATAGCCACAGCATATTCCACTCAACTAGCCCAATTGCTTAATCAAAGCACTCCTCATCCCGATAACATATCAGCGCAATGGCAAAGCATTGTCCACTCCATGCAAACAGCCGCAAAATCCATACTTGGATACCAGAGACCTCCACCAAGGAATCGATGGTATGATGAGGAGAGTCGTGCTGCCACCGAAGAGAAAAATGCGGCATATAAGGCTACTTTAGAATCCGTAGCAACGCGTAGCGCACGAGAGAGATACAGGGAGAAAAGGAGAGAGGAGAAACGTCTTTTCCGCAGGAAAAAGAGAGAGATGGAAAAGCCGGAGTGTGAAAAAATCGAGATGTACAGGAGCCAGAATGAAGTCCGAAAATTCTACCAAAGAGTCAAGCATCAAACTGATGGCTTTGGTACAGGCACATCCTCCTGTAGAGACCAGCAAGGTAATTTGGTAACTGATACAGATAGTGTACTCAGGATATGGAAAGAATAATAAGGCAGCAGGGGCCGATGTCTTACCAGCCGAGCTGTTCAAAACCGGAGGCGACACGCTGATAAGGTGTATTCATCAGCTACTTAGCAGCATCTGGCAGGAAGAACGAGTACCCGACGATTGGAACCTGAGTATCCTGTGCCCCGTCCATAAGAAGGGAGATAAGACTGTATGCTCTAACTATAGGGGCATAAGTCTACTCCCTATTGCCTACAAGATCGTGTCAGGGATATTGTGCGAACGACTAAAGCCTATGGTCAACGAGATAATTGGACCATACCAATGCGGCTTTAGACCTGGCAAGTCCACCATTGACCAGATATTTACTCTGCGGCAAATCCTGGAGAAGACCCAAGAGATGCAGATAGACACCTACCACCTTTTTGTCGATTATAAAGCAGCCTTCGACAGCCCGCTGCGTTCAAAGGTATTCCAAGCCATGTCTGAATTTGGTATTCCCGCAGAGCTCATCCGGCTTTGTAAGATGACTTTAACTGATACTAGGTCCTCAGTTAAAATAGGAAAGAACCTCTCCGATGAGTTTGGTACCAAAAGAGGTTTCAGACAAGGAGACAGCCTTTCGTGTGACCTCTTCAACATCCTGCTAGAAAAGGTTATACGAGAGGCAAACGTCAAAAGAAGTGGCACAATCTACACCAATAGTCACATGTTACTTGCTTATGCTGATGATATAGACATCATGGGACGATCAGTAACAGAAGTAACTGATACCTTTGTAAAGGTCGAAGGAGAATCTGCTAAAGTGGGTCTGGCGGTAATCGGTGAGAAGACCAAGTTGATGGTGTCGACGCGCAATGCGTCCATTGAGCTCGGACCGACTGTGGAAGTTGGTTCCTATAATATTGAGGTAGTAAAAGACTTCGTCTACCTCGGCACCTCCGTAAACACAACAAACGACATCAGTTGTGAAATAAAGAGAAGAATTGTATTGGCCAACAGTAAGTAAGTAAGCAGTTTAAAAACAAAGCCACATCTCGTCAAACAAAAATAACGCTCTACAAAACACTGATACTACCCGTGCTGATGTATGGCTCCGAAGCCTGGGTACTTGCGCAAGCAGACATGGCAGTGCTTGGTGTGTTTGAGAGAAAAATTCTTCGAAAGATCTGCGGACCAATCTGCGTTGGCGGTGAATATCGACGCGCATGAACCACGAGCTGTATCTGCTATACAACGACATCAATATAGTTAAACGTATCGAGATGCAGCGATTGCGTTGGCTAGGCCACATGGCGGTGCACGCAGAATTGGCAGGCCAAGGAATAGATTCCAGAGTGCAAAGCAACAAATAGAGAGGAATGGAGATCTCTTCTTAGTTCGGCCTATAGAACAAATGTTCTGTAATGGGCCAGCTAAGTAAGTAAGTAGTTAAAATTACTGAACACGTAATCTTTGTTTACAGCAGAAGTACTGAAAATTGTTTCTGAATTAACTTACGGTTACTTCTTAAAAAACTGAAGACTACTTCTTTGCATACTGAATGAAGATCACTTTCCCTATTGTTGAAGTTTCTCCTTCTTAATATTAGTTCTTCAGTATCTGCAGATTTCTCCTTTAATATCAAACGTTTACGTCTTCAATAATTACAATTGTTGCATTTAGTTACTTAACACTACGTATTCTTGATTTTCCTAGTAGTGAACTTACTTTTCAAGTAAGTGGCTTACTTCTTCAGACACTAAATACAATTCCTCAGTAGCTCAATTTTACTTCTTCAGGAAGTGAGTTTTATTTCGTTGAAACTACTTCCAAGAAATTAAATATGACTTTTGAAATAACTGAAGATTACTTTTTCAATAACTGAAGGTTACGTATTCACTAACTGAAGATTTGAAATTGCTTCTTCAGTAACTAAATATGGCTTTTTCTATATCTGAAGATTATTTTTACAATAACTGAAGGTTACGACTTCACTAACTGAAGATAACTTTTTCAATGACTGAAGGTTACGTATTCACTAACTGAAAACTATGTCTGCATGTTTTAAATAAATCACTAACGATTCTTCTTCGGATTCTTACTGGGAATAACTATATAAATTTGTGAATATAATTTCCTTGGTAACATAAAATCCTTCTGTTAAAGTTACTGAAATAATTGAGGGTTGTAGACTGTTTATATTATACCTTTTTGCTGGGTTAACCTTCTTATAGTGTCTTAGGACATGCCGTACGGACTCGGCGATAAACTGTATTGAGCTAATATGAATCGGTGTGCCCTCATTGATATGAGAGAAGTCTCCCTTGTCCAGCCTGGGATGTTTGTGGAACAATTATATTATTATATAACCTTCTTTATAAAGATTTATTTGACGTGTGTGCAATGGATTTGACATTTGAAACCCAGTGGGTTTATTAAATCCGATTATATATCAACGTAATATTACTGAAAATTTTCATTTCTACAACTAAAGTCAGTACTTGAGGATACGCCTCCAGTAACTGGCACTAACTTCTTCCGAATATTTTGATTACTTGTTTAGTAACGAAATATTATATAGTGACTGTTAATATCCAATTATTTGCGAAGCAAATTTTAGTTCTGTAATGAAAATTGTTTAGTAGCTGAGTATTATGTCGTAATATAATCGCTCCTTACTAATTGCGATATTGATATTAGTAGCCATATCATGACAGTTAATAACTTCCATCACTAATATTAAATTGATTTAATGATGAGACTACATTCTGTCAGTCATGAGTGCCACACGTCCTTCCGTATATTTATCTGTCATAAATATCTAGACACAATCTAATCCTGCATTCAACTCAGACTTTGGCGTTATGTTAATTTTTCTCAGTTAAGTCATCAACTGTCAAATGTCATATCAAAGTCACATCACCATTATCATCATCATAACCATGGACAATGTTAAATAACAACAATGAAATTTGTCAAGTCATTGCCCAGCTACAAGGAATATTGTGGTGGTAATAACAATCATAACTGCTTTTTGTAGGTTATGTGTTCAATTAAATAATCCGCTTAATATAATAATCGTTATACGCGCATGAAACAAGTGCAAAATTTGGTTAACAAAATGTTTCAAAAGTATTTAAATTCATGTCAAGTCAGTAATGCGGGGGCTATTATTAACACTATTATTACCCCTCCCGAATTTTGCTGGAGTTTAAAGACATTTTTATTGTTTGCTGCTTGATATTGGCATTTTATTCGATAATATTTTTAAAACACAAAAAGTGTGTATAAAATTATTCTCTGAAAACCAGATTGGAATTTTAATTAATTTTTTTGGGGATTTTTCTGTTTTGCTGTCAAGAAAGGTCTTTAAAAGTCGTATGAATAATTTGTATTTTTAATTCTTTTTTCTTTACAGATTTTTTTATTACAAACAAGCGAACGTGTTATTAGGAGAGCAGAAGTGATAAACAAACGTTAACTGGTTTTAAATGGTAAGTTGGCAATGTGGAATATGAGCTTTGCATTTAGAACGAAATTTAAAATGAAATTATTCCAGATGTAAACTCAAAGTATCAATTATTAGAGAAGTTATTTACATTACTTAGGGAGTAATCGTAAGTTACATAATAAGTAATCTACCACTAGGAAAATCACATCATCAAAAGAAGAAGTCTTGAATTATTGATTAGGAAGTAATCGTAAGTCACATAATAAGTAATCTACCACTAGGAAAATCACATCCTCAAAAGAAGAAATCTTGAATTATTGAAGAAAACCAATCTTCAGTAACTGCAGACATTTATCAATTATTGAAGACGTACATTTCAAATACGGAAGACGTAATCCTCAGTTACTCTCGAGCTAAAGTTCAGTTACTGAAGACGTAATGCACAGTCATAGACGGGGTAAAATTCGGTTACTGAATACTAAATCTTGAGTTACTGTAGACAGAATATTTAAATATTGAACAATATAAGAGTTTATAAAAGAGAATTATTTATTTATGAAAAAGCAATCTTTGATCATTAAAGAAGTCTTTATTATCTGACAACTGAAATGGACACTACAACAGTTGACATTTTCAGTAACTAAAGGCTCACTTCCGAATAAC
This sequence comes from Musca autumnalis, assembly GCF_047663935.1. Taxonomy (NCBI): domain Eukaryota; kingdom Metazoa; phylum Arthropoda; class Insecta; order Diptera; family Muscidae; genus Musca; species Musca autumnalis. The sequence continues at coordinate 29,015,364 of NW_027411866.1, read as the reverse complement.
TATAGCTTACTTTTTGAAGACACCTTCTGTTACAAAGTAAGTCTTTACTTACTTAAGCAGAAATATCCAGTTACCGACAAGATGATCGGAAGTTAATAGCACAGAAATATTTAGATGACCTTCATTTTGTAAAAAATTAATAAGAAAAAAGTATAAAAATTTCCCTACAGATTTGTAAGACGTTACATGAAGGAATAACAAATTCCCTACATATCTATTAAATTTACTCCAGTAGTAGTTCCCAGTTATTGAAGAAGTAATATTCTGATACATAGAAAATTTATAGCAACTGAAGTTCATGTCTTCAGTTTACGCCATCAGTAAGTGAAGGTTACGCCTTTAGTAATTGAAATGCACTTCTTCAATAAATGAAGATTTATGTCTTCAGTAACTGTAAAGACCCTAATTAGGACTGTAAAGACCCTAATTAGGACTGTAAATGCAAATCAAGTTTGCTGCCCAGATCAAGACTTCAATCATGTCTGGTTTCTTTATTTCTGTGCTACGTATATATAACAAAAGATATTACTGTACCGATTGACAATAGCTTCACCGGTCAGTAATGAAGTCATCTTCATTTATTCATTTCATTCATGAAGCCACCTTCAATTACTGTAAAAGTAGCCATCTTGACGATGTAGTGTTAAAATATTGTTGAGTATTAGTTAAGGTTCAGTTGTCTGAAGTTGCTGATAAGTAGTAGTAGTTAGTGAATAAATAATCCTCAGTTATTGAATATAAGGGCTTCGGTAATTGAAATTTACTTAACCTGTAACAAAAAGTTTATTCATTCGTATATACATAAAGGTTATCGATATTGTACCTGAAGACTATTTATTTCTTCGTTAAGGAAAGATTGATATAAAATTGAATATAAATATATCTACTTTAGTTAGTAATAATGTGGTATTCAGTTACTTAAGATGTAGTAATCAATTACTGGGGAAGTTGCTGTCAGTCGCTGAAGAAGTAACATTAATTTAGTGTGGAAGTAGTATTCAGTTAGTAAAGAAGTAATCTTTAGTTAGTGATGAAATAATCTTCAGTTGGTTAAAAAGTAATGTTCACTTGTTGAGGAAGTATTCTTTGGTAATTTTCATATGCTGACGACGTATCTTCAGTTATTTAAGAATTAAACGTTTGTAATTGGCAACGTTATGTTCAGTACTTTTAAAACAAAACTGCAGTTACTGAAGAAGTAGTATTAAGTTACTGGAAGTGGTCTTCAGCTGCCCTAGAAGTGATCGGTAGTTATAACTGAAGAAGGAATCTTTAGTTCGAATGAAATTACTTCGGGTAACTAAGGTACTGAGTTACATTTTTAATTACTGGAAGAGTGATTATAATGAAATCTAGACATAAACTAATCCTGCACTCAACTCAGAGCAATCTTTAGTTAGCGATGAAGTAATTTTCAGTTGGTTAAAAAGAAGTTTTTACTTGATGAGGAAGTCATTTTTAGTTACCGAAAAAGTAATCATCAATTACTGACGACGTATCTTCAGTTATTTAAAAATAATCGATGGTTACTGACGACGTTATGTAACTTATGTAGCTAAACTGCAGTTACTGAAGATGTAGTATTCTGTTAGTAAAGAAGTGGTCTTCAGTTATTGCAACAGTAATCAAGAGCAAGAGACCTTTAGTTTCAGACGAATACACATTCAATTAGTATTGATCTTCAGTTACTGAAGGCGTAATCGTCAGATAATCAAAACGTTATTTAAATTTATGGAAGACGTAAACTGGAGTTGCTGAAAAAGAATATTGAATACCTGAAAAAATTACTCAAAACGAAATCTTCACTTGCATGTTCTTGTTACTGAAGGCGCAATTTCCAGTTACTGAAGGCATAATTTCCAGTTACTCAATTGTCTTCCGTAAATAGAGAATTTGTCTTCAGTTACAGGACTCAAGTTATTAAAGACGTAAAGTAATTATACCCTCCAACATAATATGGAGGAAATAACTGAATTTTTTTATTCCTTCGAAATATATATTTTTAATCAGCAGAGAATTCTAAGTCGATATAATCATGTATTTATGTTGAAATCAAATCAATATTTAAGATAAATCTTTATAATTTGGTATAGAAGTTTGTATTACTCGGTATACCTCCATGTCTTCATATAGCCCCCAAAGAACGGCCCCTGCCGATTTGCGGTATCAAACCGAAATGACTGAAATGTCTTTGTATTTAGTCTTCGTTGAGGGTATAAAACTTTCCAACTGAAATCAGTCGGATAGGTCCACGTCTTCTTATAGCCCCCATAGAACACTCCCTCCCAATTTTCGGCATTTTGATTGTTTTAGCGTTATTACCAAGCAGAAATGAATACAATTTGGTATTTAGTCTTCGTTGGGGCTATACAACTTTTTCCCAGGGATTTTTCAGTACAGGTCAAGGTTTTGATGAAGCACCCAATGAACCTGCCTCCCGATTTTCGTTTTTTATACCCTATACCACACTGTGGCAAGAAATATTATGTCTTTGTGTATGTAACATGCATAAGGAAACGAAATAGACCCATAGTTCCTTTAAGGGATATACAAAGAATCGTCTGTCTGTTCGCAACGTACAGGGGCCTAATTACGTGATTCGACATCGAGTTGTTTCGACCCGAGTACTCAAAGTTGGGATGACAACATTCGTTATCGAGTAAAATTATCGAGAAATTGAGCATAAATTTGCGAGTAATTTCTCGTAGCCAAATGGCCTATCGTAAACAAACAAAATGAAAGATTTCTAATTGTATTTGTGTTTAAAATGTAAAAAATTGTTGTTTATTGACAGTTTATAGAGGAAAAATGATATTAGTAAATAATTGTGAGCATTTTTTACACAAAATAAGAGAAATTGGGAAAAGTCCTTTTCAGTCGTTTTAAGAAATTGTGATAAAATTATAATTAAAATAAATACATATGCATGCTATCATTAACCAAAAATTAGTGTTTGCAGTCGTTAAAATATAAGTTGAAAAAATAAGCATTTCTGCAAAACAAAAAATTATTTAATATTAATAGGCTTTATTTTATAGGTGAACAACTATTAATAAAGTGCATTTTAAATAGTTCATCCCCCGTTGTTTACCAAAGGAAATACTCTCTCAGAGAGGCTAATGCAAAACACCCACCAAATTCTCTCATTTATTTTGAGAGAGAATTATTAAGGTAGATGTATTAGCAATCTATAACAAGAATGACAAAACAATTTTGCAAACATTAATAATTTTCATATTTTCTTAGCACAACTTCATTCCGAAATTATTATTCAATGTATTGTTCAAAAAATTCCACAAATATTTACATTTTTTCATTCATAATTTTTGTTTTTTAGTTTTTGATTTGAAATAAACACATTTTTTGACGTCTACCTTCATAACTTTCCCCAAAGAACACATAGTTCGATTACCGGTTACTCTCGAAACATTCGATCAGTGATTTCGATCGAGTCTTATCATGCCGTTTTTTTCTCGTGTCGAAAACTTATTCACGAGTAAATTCTCGATCGAATCGAATCACATAATTAGGCCCCAGGTCGCCTTTATTTTCCGATTTAGCTGAAAATTGGGGAGTATATTTTTTTAGCCATAAAAAGAACGCTATTGTTTTGGTCAAAATTAGTTCAGATTCGGGTATAGCTCCCATAAGAATCTTCGGCCGATTTCACTTATTTGCTCCACCAAACACGATATATAATGAAATTTTGACCGCGTGACTGAATTCGTTCCAGAAATAAATGTGCCAAATTATATCGAAATCGGTTTAGATTTGAATATAGCTCCCATATATTTTTCAGGTATTTTGCTGCACCAAACACGCTATATACGACCGATTTCGATGGAATTTGGAATGTGTGACTAAATTCGGTCTGGAAATAAATGTGCCAAGTTATATCGAAATCTGTGCAGATTTGGATATAGCTCCCATATATATTTTAGGCCAATTTCACGTATTTCTTGCACCAAACACGTTATAAATGTCCGATTTCGATAAAATTGGGATTGTGTGACTGAATTTGGACTAGAAATAAATTTGCCAAATTATATCGAAATCGGTTAAGATATAGCTCCCATATATATTTTACATATATTCACAGTGGTGTAGGGTATCATAAAGTCGGCAACGTCCGCCCATTGTGTTTTTATACCCTACACCACTATGTGGTAAGGGGTATTATGTGTTAGTGCATTTGTAGGTAACATACAAAAGGAAGCGAGATAGACCCATAGTTCCTTCTAGGGATATACATAGAATCACTTTCTGAGTCGATTTATGCATGTCCGTCCGTCCGTCCGACCGTTCGCAACATACAGGTCGCATTTGTTGACCGATTTCGCTGAAAATTGGGGAATACCATTTTTTTCGCCGTCGGAAGATCAAGTTCGAAGATGGGATATATCGGTCCACGTTTTGGTATAGCCCCCATATAACGGTACCCCCCGATTTACGGCATTTTGACGTTTTCACCTACATTTTCAGACCGATTTGGCTATAATTTGACATTTAGGGTTCTTAAGTGTCAATAAACATATATAACAAAACTTGTGGACATAGGTCCACGTTTTGGTATAGCCGCCATATAACGGTACCCCCCGATTTGCGGTATTTTGACGTTTTTAGCTACATTTTCATACCGATATAGCTATAATTTGACATTTAGGGTTCTTCAGTGTCAATAAACTTATACAACAAAAGTTGTGGACATAGGTCCACGTTTTGGTATAGCCCCCATATAACGGTACCCTCCGATTTGCGGTATTTTGACGTTTTTAGCTACATTTTCAGACCGATGTAGCTATAATTTAACATTTAGGGTTCTTAAGTGTCAATAAACTTATATAACAAAAGTTGTGGACATAGGTCCCCGTTTTGGTATAGCCCTCATATAACGGTGCCCCCCGATTTACGGTGTTTTGATGTTTTTAGCTACATTTCAGACCGATATAGCTATAATTTGACATTTAGGGTTCTTAAGTGTCAATAAACTCATATAACAAAAGTTGTGGACATAGGTCCACGCTTTGGTATAGCCCCCATATAACGGTACCCTCCGATTTGCGGTATTTTGACGTTTTAAGCTACATTTTCAGACCGATGTAGCTATAATTTAACATTTAGGGTTCTTAAGTGTCAATAAACTTATATAACAAAAGTTGTGGACATAGGTCCCCGTTTTGGTATAGCCCCCATATAACGGTGCCCCCCGATTTACGGTGTTTTGATGTTTTTAGCTACATTTTCAGACCGATTTAGCTATATTTTGACACTTAGGGTTCTTAAGTGTCAATAAACATATATAACAAAACTTGTGGACATAGGTCCACGTTTTGGTATAGCCCCCATATAACGGTTCATTTAAGTTCATATTTTCGTATAGCCCAGATACCTCCGAACTAGCTGTTAATGGCATTTGAAGTTCCCACGTTATGTACCGATTTTCGATATTTTGAAGATTCTAGCTAAATTTTTTAACCGAATTAGGAGTTATTTGACATTAAAGGCTCCCATTAAAAACTGTCAACATAGGCTCATGTTTTATTATAACCCCTTATAACAGTACCTCCCAATTTCAAGCCCACCAAAAATTTTCAACATAAATAGTTAGATATAGGCACCATAAAAAAGGGTCTCCCGAATGAAGCATAAATGTACATAAACATTATCTGACATTTTAACGTACCCACTTAAAGTTGGGGACAGGAATGAAAAGTAATTATTCCATTTTAGTTCAGAATATTTTATGGTGGAGGGTATGAAAAGTTCGGCCCGGCCGAACTTAATGCTTTTTTACTTGTTTTTTTTTTTTTTTTTTGAAGATTGCTGAGTTTTATCGGTACAGGTCCACACTTTAATATAGCCTCCATAGAACGAATCTGTCTTTTTTCGATATTTTACCTAACCGAAATAGCTACAAATTAGACGGAATGGAGACGGCTGTATGAAACACTCTTACAGAGAATTGTCGGTAGAGGTCGTAGTTTTGCTATAGCCCCATAGAACGGTACCGCCCAATTTTCGGCATTTATTCACATAATTCAACCCAACACGGTGAAGGTGCTTACACCTGGGAAGTTTTTGCGGATTCTGAAATTACAATGAAAATGAAAAAAATCAAAAAAATCGCCGAAACACTTTTTAAATAAATCGCGATTCCAGCTGACACTTTTAAGGGTTTTTTAGGTTTTCGCAATTTTGCTTGGAAACCGCAAGTCCTGACTAAAGAAAATATTGTGGCTATGAAAATTCTCTACAAGATTGACTTTTATGATATCTTCGTAGTATTCACCATTATTGAGATATAGATGTTCAAATTAGGACAATGGATTGACAGTATCGCCTCCTTATAAAACAATGTCATGACTGCAATTTCCTAACGTAAACGTATATATCTAACAAATGGTACAACGTAGAAAAGAATTACGAAAACCAATCTTGTAGAGAATTTTTACAGCCACAAAATATTCTTTAGTCCCATTTCGAAGGGATTTGCAGTTTTCAAGCTAAATCCTGAAGACCTAAGAAACAAATCTGAAAGTTTGATCTAAACCTCTATATCTCAAAAATGGTAAAACCTAGGAAAATATCAATCAGCCAATCTTGTAAAGAATTTTCACTGCTACAACATTTTCTTTAGTCCCATTTCGATAGGACTTGTGGTTTTCAAGCAAAATCGTGAAAACCTAAAAAACTCCCAAAAATGTGAACTTTGATGGCGATTTATTAAAAAATCCATCCAGTGATTTTTTCTTGTTTTTGGATTTTTTTTTCATCTATAAACGTTGCTGTATCAGAATCCGCAAAAACTTCCTTGGTGTAAGCGGTTTTCATTTAAAGTTAGTTAAGGAGCACTGTGTATAATATTGTAATATAAGGAGGCGATACAGTCAATCCATTGTTTTAATTTGAACTTCTATATCTCTATAACGGTAAAAACTGTGAAGACATCATAAAAGTCAATCTTTTAGAGAATTTTCATAGCTACAATATTTTCTTTAGTCCCATTTCGAAAGGAATTGCGGTTTCCAAGCAAAATTGCGAAAACCTAAAAAACCCTTAAAAAGGTCGCGATTTACTTAAAAAGCGCTCCGGCGATTTTTTTTGTTTTTTGATTTTTCTCATCTATGAACATTGTAGTTTCAGAAACCGTAAAAACTTCCCAGGTGTAAGCACAAAACATTTAAATTTGTTTCAAGAGCACCGTGCCAAATGACTGAAAATTTGTGTTTTACTTTTTGATAGCGGGTTCTCAGATCGATATGAGTAGAAAACATTGGTATTAAACCAGGTTTAAACGAAGGTGATAATCTTCAGATAGCATATTCCACTTTTAATAGGAATAAGTCGGTGCTCTAGTATTTTCATAAGCGACAGGAAACTAATTTTTATATCTTACTTCAACGCAACACGTGGTTCGGCCTGACCGAACTTAAAGCCATTCTTACTTGTTTTTTATTTTATCATAACAGGAATATCATCTCAAAATATTATTTTTGGAATAGCTTCTAATAGTAAGAGTTAAGGAAGCAATTGCAAATATCTCCATTATTACAAGTTGGTTGGCATCCATATCGGTTGAGCTTCCTTCCTAGCTTCGCCATTAGATGAAATGTAACAACCCAGTCTTTTTCCTCAAAGCAAAAACACTTTCTTAACCCATCTCTCTGCAGATTTCTGTTTTTATTTCTGCAGAGAAAAATACAATAACATTTCCTTGTTTTTCTTGGTCATAACAGCAGCTGATATGGTCAGTTGGACATTTCATGCCATTAGCAGCTGAGTGACCATAAATGTGTAGCCTGAACATGCACAAATTATGTCTGCAGAAAAACAAAACGAAATAAGCAAAAGTGGAGTTTGCCTGGAAACAAGAGAGATAAAAAAGAAAGGAAATTGTAATGACATTAATTTGCAAAAGATAAACAGTACCCCTTGACACAATGAGCAGCATGGAATGCAATCAGGTTGGGTGTGTTTGCGATGAAAATTGTGTTAAAATGCATAATTTTCACATATTTTCCATATTTGTTTGAGTCTTGGTTTTCCTTGATTTTTCTCCACAGCCTTTTTGAGCAACTTACCCAACCCATTCAAAGTGTATGCGTTTTCATTGCTAACCCCTATTTCCGCATGTGAATTTTTTTCCAAAACTTTTCCTTTTTATTTCAATGCTTGCAAGCCATGATTTTTCCTAGCTAATATTGCTTTGTGGAAAACCTGTTGCCAATATTTCTTTGCTTGGCGTTGTTGCTACTATGACTTAAGGTCACACAAGAAACTAAAACAAAAACAGACAGACAGACTACTTGTCATCTCATGCTTAGGCAACTCCCAACTGGTTTTCCATTTTAGTAGTTTTCTTCTCGATTGCTTGCTATTGCTTTTCTGTGGCAAAGAAGTTTACCTCGTAAAGGGAAAAATGGAAAAATACAACATGGCTTAGTAAAGTTGCCCGGCATGCATATGGCTAAAACATGTTTTTTCGGCACAAAGAGAAAAAACGCTTCCTGATGCCAGTTATCATCTTCTTTAACACTTGTTAAATGACTGCCGTGATGCCTCTAATGTTGCAAAGCAATGACCAATACAACAAGCATTTTCTCATCCTTTATGGTAGAGAAAAGGCAATCCAGATAGTCAATGCTATGTACAACCAGGTTTGGCATTGTGACAAGGAAAACTATTCGCTTAGTATGGATTGTTGTAACCATTTTTAGCTAAAAGATGCATGCAGGTTATCTTTGTGTTATTATATTTCCGTATTAAAATTTTTTGTTTGAAGTTAAGGTTTGTAAGCAAAAAAAAAAAAAAAAATACATGTGATGGAGGAATGTGTCAAAGTGTTAAATAAATGCGCAGACATGGGAAATGTGAGTAAATAGTGAATAGAAAATGAAGTCTATTTTTACAGTGTTTTATTTGAAACTGTTCGGTCTTTATTATTTTTAATTCAAAATGTAATAAAAACATTTTTTTTCATATTAAATTTTAATTGAAAATCTCTTTTTTTAATGAAAAAATATATTTCTCTTCATTCACCTTGCTATGCCTCTTTCTCTGTTAAGCATACATATGTCTCCATTTGTTTACTTCTATTGACAACTATGATATCTTGATTTTTTTTCTAACATGGTGCTGTTCCCCTGCTTGCGGCAGAGATTCAACAAATTGAAAAATCATTTGTTTTTTTTTCAGTTTATGTTTTTGTTAGTGTTTTTCTCTTTTCACATTCTATGAGAAATATTGACCTTGACTTGGGGTTACAGTCACCATCATCATTCGTCAGTCAGTGTTATTATTGTTATTAATGTTGATTTTTTAATGAAGACACAATTTTGTTCATATTTGTTTTTGTGTTATGGAAATTTAGTTGTTATTGATTTTTAGCCGGCGTTTTTTTTTTTAATTTTTGACAATAAATCGATTTTAAATATATTTCGCTTTTAATTAACTGTATTTCAACAATAATTACTCTTAATTTGTATATTTAGAATCTACTTTGTTTGACAACTTTTTCTGTTTTGCTACGTAATCATTTTTTTTAAGAATATGTTTAATAGGCCGGGGCGATTTGTATGGAAGGAAACAAACCTTAATGGGCCCTTCGCGTTTCTGATTCCTGGGATTGAACTGAGCAAAAAAGTCCACTAGACCATAGGTCTACGGTGAAAATCGAGCCTCCCGATTTTGACTTAAAGTTTTTTATCCACGTTGTTTAGACATTTTGGCATATAACAGCCAAACCATTGAGATTTTCGATCGAACACAAGGACAACAATTGTAGCCAAGACAGTAATCAATAACTCTCTAATACATCGCAAAAGCATTGGAACTGTCCTTCAGGCAGTTTTGGCTTTTAGAAGGTGCATACATACAAAAGTTGAACAGAATAATATTCAAGCGTTCTGATACAAAATTATATCGTATTGGAATCCATGGACAGTGACAATTTGTCTTACTTACTTACTTAGTTGGCCCATTACAGAACATTTGTTCCATAGACCGAACTAAGAAGAGATCTCCATTCCTCTCTGTTTTTCGCTTGAATTTTTGGAATACCGCGCCTTTCCATTTCTTCATCCACTTGTTTGCATCCATCGGCCTGCCGATTCTGCGTGCACCGCCATGTGGCATGTATTCTTACGCCTTTTTAGCGGGTTCATCATCGCTCATTCTCATAATATGGCCTAGCCAACGCAATCGTTGCATCTCGATACGTTTAACTATATTCATGTCTTTGTATAGCTTAAATAGCTCGTGGTTCATACGACGTCGATATTCACCGTAAACGCAAATCGGCCCGTAGATCTTTCGAAGAATTTTCCCATGCTTCAGAGCCATACATTAGCACGGGTAGTATCAGCGTTTTGTATAGTGTTATTTTTGTTTGACGAGATGTGTTACTTAGACCATAGTAGCATCTGTTGACCAATACAATTCTTCTTCTTATTTCACAACTGATGTTGTTTGTTGTGTTTATGGCAGTGCCGAGGTAGGTACTAACTTCCACAGTTGGTCCGAGCTCTATGGACGCTTTGCGCGTCGACACCATCAATTTGCGACCTTGCTAAAGGTATCAGTTACTTCAGACATCATGGGACGATCAGTAAGTCCCATGATGTCTATGTCATCAGCATAGGCAAGTAACATGTGACTATTGGTGTAAATTGTGCCATTTCTTTTGACATTTGCATCTCGTATTACCTTTTCCAGCAAAATGTTGAATAGGTCACACGAAAGGCTGTCTCCTTGTCTGAAACCTCTTTTGGTACAAAATTCTTCGGAGAGGTTCTTTCCAATTTTAACTGATGACCTAGTATCAGTTAAAGTCATCTTACAAAGCCGGATGAGCTTTGCGGGGATACCAAATTCAGACATTGCGTGGAATACCTTTGATCTGAGGGGACTGTCGAATGCTGCTTTATAATCGACAAAAACGTGAAATGTGTCGATCTGCATCTCTTGGGTCTTCTCTAGGATTTGCCGCAGGGTAAATATCTGGTCCATGGTGGACTTGCCAGGTCTAAAGCCACATTGGTATGGTCCAATTATTTCGTTGACCATTGGTTTTAGTCGTTCGCACAATATCCCTGACACTATCTTATAGGCAATAGGGAGAAGACTTATGCCCCTATAGTTTGAGCATACAGTCTTATCTCCTTTCTTGTGGACGGGACATAGGATGCTCAGGTTCCAATCGTCGGGTACGCGTTCTTCCTGCCAGATGGTGCTAACTAGCTGATGCATACACCTTATCAGCGCGTCGCCTCCGGTTTTGAACAGCTCGGCTGGTAAGCCGACAATCTCAGACAATCTCAATGGTTTGTCCGCTATATGCCAAATTGTCAAAAAACGTGGATAAAAAACTTAAAGTCAAAATCGGGAGGCTTGATTTTCACCATAGACCTATGGTCTAGTTGACTTTTTTGCTCAGTTCCATCCCAGGAATCAGAAACGCTAAGGGCCCATTAAGGTTTTTTTCCTTCCATACAAATCGCTCCGGCCTACTAATATTCTTTATCAGGGTAAAATTCTAAGTCGATGCAATTATGTCCGTCTGTTGAAATCAAAATACAGCTCGCAATTTTTAAAGTAGTGTTTGGTTATTTGATATAGAAGTTTCTATTTCTCCTAGGATGTTTGGTATTGCAAATGGGCTATATCGGTCCATGTTTTGATGTAGCCCCCAAAGAACGGTACCACACGATTTTCGGCATTTTTAAGATTTTAGCGTCTTTATCACACCGAAAGGGCTGAAATTTGGTACTTAGTCTTCGTTGGGGGTATACAAATTTTCTTCAGAAATTTGTCGGTATAGGTCCACGCCTTCATATAGCCCCCATAGAACAGTACCTCCCGATTTTCGGTATTTTGAAGGTTTTGGCCAAAATAATCCACCGAAGTGGCTGAAATTTGGTACATAGTCTTCGTTGGGGGTATACAAATCTTCTTCAGAAATTTGTCGGTATTGGTCCACGCCTTCATATAGCGCCCATAGAACGGTACCTCTCGATTTTCGGTATTTTAAAGGTTGTGACCAAAATAATTCACCGAAGTGGCTGAAATTTGGTATTTAGTCTTCAATTGTGGTATTAAACGTTCCATATGAAATGTGTATGTATAGGTTCTCGCCTTCATATAGCCCCCATAGAACGGTACCTCCCAATATTCGGTGTTTTAAAGGTTGTCGCCTGAATATCCCACAGAAATGGCTGAAATTTGGTACGTAGTCTTCGTTGGGGGTATAAAACTTTCCCCCAGAAACTTGTTGGTGCAGATCCACGTCTTTGTATAGCCCCCATAAAACGATACCACCCGATTTTCGGTATTTTGAACGTTTTAGCCTCATTATCACACCGAAATGGCTGTAATGTGTTAGTTGGTCTTCATTTGGAGGTGTAAAACATTCTAGCTGAAATTTGTCGGCATTGGGCCACGTCTCCATATAGCCCCCATAGAATGGTACCTCCCGATTTTCGGTATTTTGAGGGTTGTGGCCTCAATATCCCACCGAAATGACTGAAATTTGGCTTTTTGTCTTCGTTGTAGGTATAAAACTTTCCACCTAAAATTTGTCGGTATAGGTCCACGTCTTCATATAGCCCCCATAGAACGGTACATCCGGATTTCTGTTATTTTGAAGGTTGTGCCCTCAATATCCCTCCGAAATGGCTGAAATTTGGTATTAAGTCTTCATTTGGTTTATAAAACTTTCCCCTCGATGTTTATCGGTATAGGTCCACGTCTTCATATAGTCCCCATAGAAAGGCACCTCCATATTTCCGGTATTTTAAAGGTTGTGGCCTCAATATTCCACCGAAAGGTATTTGGTATTTAGTCTTCTTTTTGGGGTATTTAGTTTTCCAAATAAAATTTTTCGGTATAGGTCCACACTTTCATATAGCCCCCATAGAACGGTACCACCTGATTTTCGGCATTTTGAAGGTTGTGGCCATAACAACCCACCGAAATGGTTGAAATTTGGTATTTAGTCTTTGTTTAAAATAAAAGCCTTTCTGACTGAAATTCGTCGTTTCGATATAGCCCCCATTGAACGGTACCTCCTGATTTTCCCGAAGGTTGTGATTTCAATATCCCACCGAAATAGTGAAATTTGTTATTTATTCTTCCATGGGGTTATCAAATATTCCAGAAGAGAATTATCAGTATATGTCTGCTGGTTCCTATATCCCCCCTAGAAGCGTACCTCTTGATTTGCGGTATTTTGAAGGTTTTACCAAAATATCTGTAGTTGGTAGTCGGATATCGAGCATGACATTCAACTCAGTGCTCACTTCTGCAGTCCATGTGGTGAGAAGAGTGTTCGTAGATTAAGTGGCGGATATTTGAATATTCCTCGCATGGAAAAAGGTGGTAAGATCAGTTAAATAGGAGTTTAATCTTTCAAAAATTTCAAAAGCCTTTCTGACTGAAATTCGTCGTTTCGATATAGCCCCCATAGAACGGTACCTCCCGATTTTCGTAATTCTGAAGGTTGTGACGTCAATATCCCACAGAAATAGTGAAATTTGTTATTTATTCTTCCATGGGGTTATCAAATATTCCAGAAGAGAATTATCAGTATATGTCTGGTGGTTCCTATATCCCCCCTAGAAGCGTACCTCTTGATTTTCGGTATTTTGAAGGTTTTACCAAAATATCGGTAGTTGGTAGTCGGATATCGAGCATGAAATTCAACTCAGTGCTCACTTCTGCAGTCCATGTGGTGAACATAGTGACCGTAGATTTAGTGGCGGATATTTGCATATTCCTACCATGGAAATAGGTGGATCAGTTAAATAGGGGTTTAATCTTTCAGAAATTACATGAAAAGTAACTGACGCCAAGATCGTTCAATCATCCGCATACGTTACGATCTCAATCTATATTCCACAGGAGAGGTAGAGGTTAAATAGTTTCGGGCATATCACTCCACCTTAGGGAACTCTCTGTTTCACTACACGGAGCTTGGACTTTTTGTCGCATGGAAAAGGTGGTAAGATCAGTTAAATAGGAGTTTAATCTTTCAAAAATTACATGGAACGTGACTGACGCCAAGATCGTTCAATCATCCGCATACGTTACGATCTCAATCTGTATTCCACAGGAGAGGTAGAGGTTAAACAGTTTCGGGCATATCACTCAACCTTGGGCAACTCTCTGTTTCACTACACGGGGCTTGGACTTTTTGTTCCTGAATTCCGCGTACGTCTAGTGTTCACACATATAATTGATTATCCAAAGTTTCAAATTTGGCCGGAGGGCTGTCTGCCCGATGTCCTCTAATAGCGTGGAGTGCTTGGCAGTATCACAGGATTTTTATAAGTCGAGTGTCACCATCACTGTTCCATCGCATGGCTTTATATGGCTGAGTCCTCGACTAATATGTGGAGATGGCGTGCATCGATGTTATCGTGCTGTACTGCTTACGGAACACATGTTGATGATCTTACTACGTCTGACGCTGGGGAGGTGTAAGGTCTCAAAAGTCTTTGAAATTCAGCTTTGCTGGAAATATTGCCTGGCTTCAGTAGCGGGACTACCCGTCCCATTTTCCAGACCCATAATTCCCGATGTGAGTGGCTGGCGACAGGTTGAGAACTTTGGTGAAACTCTCGACTATCGGAGCCCAACGCTTTGGACGATTTGGCGTTGCTCATGAAGTCGCAACATCATCCATTGTAAATTGTAGCGGTTCCTCCTCGACAGGAGGAGATCAAATGCGACGTAATACTCTTCTGTTCGCGCTGTAACTCACGGGTTGCTCGACAAACTGTCGATTAAAATAACTTGCGCCCCTCTTCGGGCCAGTCAGCGTATTAAACTTAACAGTCCTAAGTTCATATAATTTATTCATCCAACTGTAATGCGTTAATTGCTTCATTTAAGGTTGTAATTTTTTTCTAAACTTTCATCCAACACCACCTCTGATTTTAAAATGAAGTGAAATTTTCTTTTCTGAGACAGAAAACATTTTGCTCAAAACAGCAACATCAAAGAAAATTTCTTTTACAATCAAAAGTTGGGGAAAAATGGGCAAGTCATCATCAGTTCAATTTCCCCCACGAAATGAATGAAAAGAAAATAATTCAACTCCACAACATCAAAGATTTACTTGATTTCGCCCAATGACCGCTTCTTTTCATTATGGAAAAACAAATCATTAAAATCGATCAGAAAATGATTGATGGAGATCATGAGAAGAAATTACATTGCGGTCATTAGTGCATTTTTCGTCTAAAGTTGGCCCTAATTTGTTTAATATTTTTCCATGTGTGGGTCATTTAGACATTTTTTATCGAAAGGAATTTGATTTTTTTTAAATCGTGTGAAATATAGTATTTCGAGTTAAGAGTTTCCCACACCGCTGAAATTTTTCTCCTTTTAATCGAAATATTTATCTGTTCAATACAAAATGCCCCAATTTGCTCTCGAAGCCACTACTACTAGATCACTATCATGCAGCTTAAGGCATAGAAACAAGTTTTTATTTTTATTTTGTGGCAAAAGCAATTGGTTGGCTAACGATAACTGCTACAGGGTCATGTCATGTCTACCAACAAGCCATGACGAAAAAAACTAGCAAAAGCAAACAAAATACAAGAAGCCAAAATGTATAGAAGAAAATCTGATGAAAACAAAATAACAACAAAATCAGTTTATAATGTGGTTTTTGTGGTATTAATCATTAATAATCATTTTTCATTAATATAAAACAGCAACAAGCCCAGAGAATGAGATTTAAATCTCAACACTTTTAAGCAACTGATTGTTATACCACTCATAGTACACAACGACGAAGTTCATTGTAGGCATCATTATTGCTAAGCAAATTGAACATTTAGTTTTTATTTTTTTATTATTATTATTATTTTTTTGTGGTCGGCATCCAACCATATCTCAGTTACGAACTTCATTTTGACCACAAATCATACGTGTCATCTTGTGGCTGGGTAAATGTGAACGAAACCCAAACCGTTTTATGCTTTTGGGTTTCAACACCTTCTGTGCTTCAAGTTTTCGAAAACATAAAAATCTCTTAATTTGTTATTAATAACTTAATTATTTTCATATTAATGTAAGGTTGTTTTTTTAACAAATTGTTTCAACAAAATTTGTATAGCAAGTGGGGCCAAAAAACACGATAATTTGAAGAGGTTAGATGTGAAGTAGGTGCTGAATTTGTACTTAAGCCATCTAATATCGCTAAAGTAAACATTCAAACATAAACACGTAGGCGTTCAAAAGGGTAAGTTGAATCAGGTCCTGTTGAACAGTCGAAAAGGATGGTCAGACGTTTTGCGCTGTGGATAAATTTAAAGTATGGTGGCTGCAGAGGTGGAAGTTACTCGATTGCTAATAATTCGACTATTCAAAAGATGACGACTTGAAGTCAATAGGAGATACTCCGTTGAAGTTCTCAGGGCTGAATTCTGCCACGTTTGGATATTCCTCTATTGCGTACAACATTCGTTAGCAAAGCAAACTACCGCCACAAACAAAGCTTACCAAAGATCTGCCAATCGTGTTATAAGAAGTCAAAAAGGTTTCATTATATCTATAGAGCAGAACGTCTATAGAATGGATAGCCTTCCATAGAATATAAGATTCAATATAAGACCTCCATAGGAGTCTTTCATAGAATAGAAGACCTCCGTAGGAGGCTTCCATAGAATAGAAGACTTCCGTAGGAGGCTTCCAAAGAAGACCTCCGTAATAGGCTTCTATAGAATAGAAGACCTCCGTAGGAGGCTTCCATAGAATAGAAGACTTCCTTAGGAGGCTTCCATAGAATAGAAGACCTCCTTAGGAGGCTTCTATAGAATAGAAGACCTCCTTAGCAGGCTTCCATAGAATAGAAGACCTCCGTAGGGGGCTTCTATAGAATAGAAGACCTCCGTAGGAGGCTTCTATAGAATAGAAGACCTCCGTAGGAGGCTTCTATAGAATAGAAGACCTCGGTAGGTGGCTTCCATAGAATAGAAGACCTCTGTAGGAGAATTCCATAAAAGACCTCTGTAGAAGGCTTCTATAGAATAGAAAACCTCCGCAGGAGGCTTCTATAGAGTAGAAGACCTCCATAGGAGGTTTCTACAGACTAGAAGACCCCCGTGGGAGGCTTCTATAGAATAGAAGACCTCCGTTAGAGACTTCTATAGAATAGAAGTCCTCCGCAGGAGGCTTCTATAGAATAGAAGTCCTCCGCAGGAGGCTTCTATAGAATAGAAGACATCCGTAGGGGGCTTCTGTAGAATAGAAGACCTCCGTAGGAAGCTTCTATAGAATAGAAGACCTCCGTATGAAGCTTCTATAGAATAGAAGACCTCGGTAGGAGGCTTCCATAGAATAGAAGATCTCTGTTGAAGGCTTCTAAAAAAGGCCTTTGTAGAAGGATTCTATGGAATTGAAGACCTCCGCAGGAGGCTTCTATAGAATAGAAAACCTCCGCAGGAGGCTTCTATAGAATAGAAGACCTCCGTAGGAGGCTTCTATAGAATAGAAAACGCTCTCTCATAGCGATGGATATGGGTTTCCTCCCGATGTACCTCCTGAAGAAGTGAATCGATCTACGGTACGCCCTCTTTTCTTTGGTCAATCGACTTGCAGAGCTAGTTCCATTCTCAACAGCATCTTGCCTCTTGAGGCCAGTTATATGGGCTTCGGCCGATATTCAAGGCTTCAAGTTGTGTTTTTGTCGAGTTCGTCAATCGGTAAACTCCATCTCCGGTCCTAACAGAATCACCACCCTGGCAGGGATGCAGAGCCATCGATCAGTAGGGATAGAAGTTGCCTCCTTTGTTCAGCCAGGCTATCCTTGACAACTTCTAAACAGGGAGCCCCTTGTCCGTTCCGGCCAGAAACTACCGTGAACTCTAGGTTGGATTTCTTCAGTCGTTTTTTTTCAGAATCATTCGCAAGAGATCACTACATGATTAACCTTTGGTCGATCACAATTTCCGTGACAGAAGCACAACACTGGCTGAGGCTGCGGGCCACCGTTCAGTAAGGCAAGAAGTTTTCGGCTTTGTTCAGCCATACTGTCCATGACAATTTCTAAACAGAGTGTCCCTTGTCCGTCCCCTTCAACGACTATCATTCAACGGCAGGCTGAATTTATCCAGTCGTGTTTTTTCACAATCATTCCTAGGAGATCACTACGTGGATAACCCGTGTAGAACTATAGAATAGAAAACCTCCGTAGGAGGCTTCTATAGAATAGAAGACCTCTTTAGGAGGCTTTAATAGAATAGAAGACCTCCGTCGGAGGGTTCTATAGAATAGAAGACCTCCGTAGGAGGCTTCTATAGGATGGAAGACCTCGGTAGGAAGCTTCTATAGAATAGAAGACCTCCGTAGGAGGCTTCCATAGAATAGAAGACTTCCTTAGGAGGCTTCCATAGAATAGAAGAACTCCTTAGGAGGCTTCTATAGAATAGAAGACCTCCATAGCAGGCTTCCATAAAATAGAAGACCTCCGTAGGGGGCTTCTATAGAATAGAAGACCTCCGTAGGAGGCTTCTATAGAATAGAAGACCTCCGTAGGAGGCTTCTATAGAATAGAAGACCTCCGTAGGAGGCTTCTATAGAATAGAAGACCTCGGTAGGTGGCTTCCATAGAATAGAAGACCTCTGTAGGAGAATTCCATAAAAGACCTCTGTAGAAGGCTTCTATAGAATTGAAGACCTCCGCAGGAGGCTTCTATAGAATAGAAAACCTCCGCAGGAGGCTTCTATAGAGTAGAAGACCTCCATAGGAGGTTTCTACAGACTAGAAGACCCCCGTGGGAGGCTTCTATAGAATAGAAGACCTCCGTTAGAGGCTTCTATAGAATAGAAGTCCTCCGCAGGAGGCTTCTATAGAATAGAAGTCCTCCGCAGGAGGCTTCTATAGAATAGAAGTCCTCCGCAGGAGGCTTCTATAGAATAGAAGACATCCGTAGGGGGCTTCTATAGAATAGAAGACCTCCGTAGGAAGCTTCTATAGAATAGAAGACCTCCGTATGAAGCTTCTATAGAATAGAAGACCTCGGTAGGAGGCTTCCATAGAATAGAAGATCTCTGTTGAAGGCTTCTAAAAAAGGCCTTTGTAGAAGGATTCTATGGAATTGAAGACCTCCGCAGGAGGCTTCTATAGAATAGAAAACCTCCGCAGGAGGCTTCTATAGAATAGAAGACCTCCGTAGGAGGCTTCTATAGAATAGAAAACGCTCTCTCATAGCGATGGATATGGGTTTCCTCCCGATGTACCTCCTGAAGAAGTGAATCGATCTACGGTACGCCCTCTTTTCTTTGGTCAATCGACTTGCAGAGCTAGTTCCATTCTCAACAGCATCTTGCCTCTTGAGGCCAGTTATATGGGCTTCGGCCGATATTCAAGGCTTCAAGTTGTGTTTTTGTCGAGTTCGTCAATCGGTAAACTCCATCTCCGGTCCTAACAGAATCACCACCCTGGCAGGGATGCAGAGCCATCGATCAGTAGGGATAGAAGTTGCCTCCTTTGTTCAGCCAGGCTATCCTTGACAACTTCTAAGCAGGGAGCCCCTTGTCCGTTCCGGCCAGAAACTACCGTGAACTCTAGGTTGGATTTCTTCAGTCGTTTTTTTTTTTCAGAATCATTCGCAAGAGATCACTACATGATTAACCTTTGGTCGATCACAATTTCCGTGACAGAAGCACAACACTGGCTGAGGCTGCGGGCCACCGTTCAGTAAGGCAAGAAGTTTTCGGCTTTGTTCAGCCATACTGTCCATGACAATTTCTAAACAGAGTGTCCCTTGTCCGTCCCCTTCAACGACTATCATTCAACGGCAGGCTGAATTTATCCAGTCGTGTTTTTTCACAATCATTCCTAGGAGATCACTACGTGGATAACCCGTGTAGAACTATAGAATAGAAAACCTCCGTAGGAGGCTTCTATAGAATAGAAGACCTCTTTAGGAGGCTTTAATAGAATAGAAGACCTCCGTCGGAGGGTTCTATAGAATAGAAGACCTCCGTAGGAGGCTTCTATAGGATGGAAGACCTCGGTAGGAAGCTTCTATAGAATAGAAGACCTCCGTAGGAGGCTTCCATAGAATAGAAGACTTCCTTAGGAGGCTTCCATAGAATAGAAGAACTCCTTAGGAGGCTTCTATAGAATAGAAGACCTCCATAGCAGGCTTCCATAAAATAGAAGACCTCCGTAGGGGGCTTCTATAGAATAGAAGACCTCCGTAGGAGGCTTCTATAGAATAGAAGACCTCCGTAGGAGGCTTCTATAGAATAGAAGACCTCCGTAGGAGGCTTCTATAGAATAGAAGACCTCGGTAGGTGGCTTCCATAGAATAGAAGACCTCTGTAGGAGAATTCCATAAAAGACCTCTGTAGAAGGCTTCTATAGAATTGAAGACCTCCGCAGGAGGCTTCTATAGAATAGAAAACCTCCGCAGGAGGCTTCTATAGAGTAGAAGACCTCCATAGGAGGTTTCTACAGACTAGAAGACCCCCGTGGGAGGCTTCTATAGAATAGAAGACCTCCGTTAGAGGCTTCTATAGAATAGAAGTCCTCCGCAGGAGGCTTCTATAGAATAGAAGTCCTCAGGAGGCTTCTATAGAATAGAAGACATCCGTAGGGGGCTTCTATAGAATAGAAGACCTCCGTAGGAAGCTTCTATAGAATAGAAGACCTCCGTAGGAAGCTTCCATAGAATAGAAGACCTCGGTAGGAGGCTTCCATAGAATAGAAGATCTCTGTTGAAGGCTTCTAAAAAAGGCCTTTGTAGAAGGCTTCTATGGAATTGAAGACCTCCGCAGGAGGCTTCTATAGAATAGAAAACCTCCGCAGGAGGCTTCTATAGAATAGAAGACCTCCGTAGGAGGCTTCTATAGAATAGAAGACCTCCGTAGGAGGCTTCTATAGAATAGAAAACGCTCTCTCATAGCGATGGATATGGGTTTCCTCCCGATGTACCTCCTGAAGAAGTGAATCGATCTACGGTACGCCCTCTTTTCTTTGGTCAATCGACTTGCAGAGCTAGTTCCATTCTCAACAGCATCTTGCCTCTTGAGGCCAGTTATATCGGCTTCGGCCGATATTCAAGGCTTCAAGTTGTGTTTTTGTCGAGTTCGTCAATCGGTAAACTCCATCTCCGGTCCTAACAGAATCACCACCCTGGCAGAGATTCAGGGTCATCGTCCAGTAGGGATAGAAGTTGCTTCCTTTGTTCAGCCAGGCTATACTTGACAACTTCTAAACAGGGAGCCCCTTGTCGGTTCCCACCTGAAACTAGCCGTGAACTCTAGGTTGGATTTCTTCAGTCGTTTTTTTTTCAGAATCATTCGCAAGAGATCACTACATGATTAACCTTTGGTCGATCACAATTTCCGGGACAGAAGCACAACACTGGCTGAGGCTTCGGGCCACCGTTCAGTAGGGCAAGAAGTTTTCGGCTTTGTTCAGCCATACTGTCCATGACAATTTCTAAACAGAGTGTCCCTTGTCCGTCCCCTTCAACGACTATCATTCAACGGCAGGCTGAATTTATCCAGTCGTGTTTTTTCAAATCATTCGTAGGAGATCACTACGTGGATAACCCGTGTAGAACTATAGAATAGAAGACCTCCGAAGGGGGCTTCTATAGAATAGAAGACCTCCGTAGGGGGCTTCTATAGAATAGAAGACCTCCGTAGGGGGCTTCTATAGAATAGAAGACCTCCGTAGGGGGCTTCTATAGAATAGAAGACCTCCGTAGGGGGCTTCTATAGAATAGAAGACCTCCGTAGGGGGCTTCTATAGAATAGAAGACCTCCGTAGGGGGCTTCTATAGAATAGAAGACCTCCGTAGGGGGCTTCTATAGAATAGAAGACCTCCGTAGGGGGCTTCTATAGAATAGAAGACCTCCGTAGGGGGCTTCTATAGAATAGAAGACCTCCGTAGGGGGCTTCTATAGAATAGAAGACCTCCGTAGGGGGCTTCTATAGAATAGAAGACCTCCGTAGGGGGCTTCTATAGAATAGAAGACCTCCGTAGGGGGCTTCTATAGAATAGAAGACCTCCGTAGGGGGCTTCTATAGAATAGAAGACTTCCGTAGGGGGCTTCTATAGAATAGAAGACCTCCGTAGGGGGCTTCTATAGAATAGAAGTCCTCCGTAGGGGGCTTCTATAGAATAGAAGTCCTCCGTAGGGGGCTTCTATAGAATAGAAGACCTCCGTAGGGGGCTTCTATAGAATAGAAGACCTCCGTAGGGGGCTCCTATAGAATAGAAGACCTCCGTAGGGGGCTTCTTTAGAATAGAAGACTTCCGTAGGGGGCTTCTGTAGAATAAAAGACCTCCGTATGGGGATTCTATAGAATAGAGGACATCCGTAGGGGGCTTCTATAGAATAGAAGAGCTCCGTACGAGGCTTCTCTAGAACAGAAGACCTCCGTATAAGGCTTCTGTAGAATAGTAGACCCCCGTAGAACACTTCTATAGAATAGAAGACCGGAGGACAAGAGCCCTCCGAAGGGAGTTTTGTAGAATAGATCGCATTTGCAAACAACTTCTGTAGAATAGAAGGGCTAGAATGAAGCTTCTTGGAATGAAAAGCCTCCCTACGAGGCTTCTTACGAGTATATGTCGAATATTAGTAGGGGGCTTTATCGGCAACTGGTTAGCATGTATTTGGTTGTTTGCATCGCATTATCACTTGCTCTGCATTATCCACTCCTTGTGTCTCAGAGCATATTCATGACTCTCTTTTACAGTATTTCCATTATGAAATACCTACAAGCAGTATAAATTCAGTTTGAATTTGTGCATTAAGAAAGTGGTTAATGCACGAATTAATTTGAATTAAGGCAGTTAATGCAAATTAAAGCTGCCGTCTGTCTAGGGTGTTACGTAGAAAAGTGCTATAGAATATAACCTGAAAAATCCTAAATGAACCTAAGTCTTTTCAACTTTCTCGGTTGGGAAATGTCGCAAACAGAACAACCCCCTTCTCTTCACCTTGGGGCTTGTCGGCTATAATGACCTTCACACCGATTTGAATCTATCAGATTCAAGTCATTAAACATGATTGAGGCTGACAACCGATTTGTGCCACTGGTTCCAATGATCCAGCATTTCAGATGAACTAGTCATTTTTGCCCTTGTGCTCACCAACTTCCAATGTCAGTTCTAATACTGGCGTTCGTACGGTGATGCTAATAACGCTCATTCGCTAATTGCGTTGCCTCTGCTGTGAAATTAGGTCCTATTCAGAAAAAATTCTTCCGAAATCAGGTAAGAAGCCGTTTTATTTCAGAAGGAAACGCTTTAAAGCTTTGAATTCTCTGACTTCAAGTGACTTTCCCATCGTTAGGGAAAGTACAAGTTTCATAGGTACAGGTATTCTGATGATTTATATAAGGATGGTGAGATAGTCTGACCGTATAACGTGTTGCGTAGTCACATAATTCATCAGATCCAGTTTTCTGACAGTTTCCTGTAATCTCGGTCCTCGTTTACGGTTTAAAATTGGAAGAGAAATTGTATAGAGATGCACAGCCAGCGCTATACCGCTTTAGCCCTTAGCAAAGGAATATTCCATTGTGTTCTTGTCGTGGGCTCTTTTATGAACATTCCATATTATGAGATATTATGAGGTCGTCAAGCGGTTTCCATTCTACTAGGGTGTCCGATGCTTTCGTTCATACAGTGTTATCAAAGCTGTTGATGAAGTATCTATATATTCTGTGGGAATATCATTCAGTTTGTGGCGAATATTAGGCCAGGTTGTCATTTGGAGTGGATAGGCTGAGAAAATAGGCTATGTTCTACCCATCGCTGACACTTGCCCTTGCATATTTACTAGTTTTTCATTTTTCAAATCCGTATCAATCATCCTCACATGAGAAAAACACATTCTTTAGATTTTCGCTTGATAAAGTCATTCTCCAGCGACCAATTCGCATTTTCAAAGTGAAGCAAATTTCCTCTGCTCCCATATTTGTTATTGTAGTATTGTTATTGTTGTTGATCTTATTTTTATGGAGTAATTTATTACAGTGAACTAATTTTTTAAGTAAACAAAATTAGCAACAATAATTTTGTTGTGTATTGTGAAAAAGAAAAAAAAAATGAGCGGGGGTGAATGCAAAACATAAAGAAAATACGAAATTGGCGTCACATAAAAACGTGCGGTGCACAGCTCACACACAGCGTGGTGCACTAACTATACAGTTTATTGTCACATGTCACGTTATCTGAACAAACGTACGAACGACGAACGATCGTAGAAAATACAATGGTGGTTTTGAGTATGGACTAGACTACGAATATCTTGGCTGCTCTGATCTAAGTAGTGCGCGATTTTAGATTAACGGAGACCAATTGCATAGAAGAAACAACAACTTTAGTTTAAGGTTTGGGGGGCTTGTAACTTCATATTGTTTCCAAGAGTTTGTTACACAGTCGTTGTTGGATTGCTAACCACGGGTAACTGAGGCAAGGAGACAACCACTTCTTGCCTGCTGCAATTCAATCCATTCGTAACGTCATTAGATCTGTGTGTGTGAAATGGCTCCAGCAGCGCGGCCCAGTGAAGTTGTGTGTTTTTGTCTGTTTGCCGCAACAATGCTGTTATTTGGCTGTTGTCAACATAAGGCCACTACTGTCACTGCTGGTGCAGGGAACCCCAAATGCCCCCAACCAACCAGCCAGCCAACCAACTTATCTAACGTTTTTCATCGATCATTGAACCTCAAAGAATTCAACGTTGCTTTAGTTTTGTTTAGCGGTTAAATGTTGTTTACCTTGAAAGAGGTGCAAATCCAATAACAATAATTACAATAATAACAACAACACTGAAAACGAAATAAAATGCAATTTATTTATTGTTATTATTACTATTAGCAAAATTTTTATGTTTTCGATTTTCGTTGTAAAATCTGTTAAGAATGTTGAACATTAATTTGAAATCAAATGAATTTAAATTGTGTTCGATGGGGCCACGATATTTTGATAACATTTTAAATGCTAAAAAGATTTTAGTGATTTTGAAATCACCGATCCCTTGAAGAAGAAGAAAAAAATAGCATACGATAATAATAGCTATCAATTGAATAAGATCGTATCCGGAAACAGCGTTCTTATAGAAAATTTTATCCGAATAAGATTTACTAAGAAAATTTTCCGTATAAGGTATTCTTATAGAAAATGTTAACTGGATAAGGTTTTCCTCATACAAAATTTTATCCGGATAAGGTTTTCTTATAGAGGATTATACCTGGATATGATTACCTTATAGAAAATGTTATCTGGATAAGGTTTTCCCCATACAAAATTTTATCCGAAAATGCTTTTCTCATATAAAATTTTATCCGGACACGGTTTTCTTATAGAAAATTTTATGCGGATATGGTTTTCTTATTAAAATTTTTATCCGGATAAAGTTTTTTTTTATAGAAAATGTTATCCGGATAAGGTTTTCTTATAGAAAATGTTTTCCGGATAAGGTTTTCTTATAGAAAATGTTATCCGGATGAGGTTTTCTTATAGAAAATGTTATCCGGATAAGGTTTTCTTATAGAAAATGTTATCCGGATAAGGTTTTCTTATTGAAAATTTTATCCGGATAAGGTATTCTTATGGAAAATTTTATGCGGATATGGTTTTCTTATTGAAAATTTTATCCGGATAAAGTTTTCTTATAGAAAATGTTATACGGATAAGGTATTCTTATAGCAAATGTTATCCGGATAAGGGTTTCTTATAGAAAATATTATCCGGAAAAGGGTTTCCTATAGAAAATGTTATCCAGATAAGGTTTTCTTATAGAAAATGTTATCCGGATAAGGTTTTCTTATAGAAAATGTTATCCGGATAAGGTTTTCTTATAGAAAATGTTATCCGGATAAGGTTTTCTTATAGAAAATGTTATCCGGATAAGGTTTTCTTATAGAAAATGTTATCCGGATAAGGTTTTCTTATAGAAAATGTTATCCGGAAAAGGGTTTCTTATAGAAAATGTTATCCGGATAAGATTTTAGTATAGAAAATGTAAACCGGATAAAGTTTTCGTATAGAAAATATTATCCGGATAAGATTTTTTTTCAAAAAAGTTATCCGGATAAGTTTTTCTAATAGAATAGTTATCCGGATAAGATTTTCTAATAAAAAATTTATCCGGATAAGGTTTTCTTATAGAGAATTTTATGCGGATATGGTTTTCTTATTGAAAATTTTATCCGGATAAAATGTTTTTATAGAAAATGTTATCCGGATAAAGTTTTCTTATAGAAAATGTTATCAGGAAAAGGGTTTCTTATAGAAAATGTTATCCGGATAAGGTTTTCTTATAGAAAATGTTATTCGGATAATGTTTTCTTATAGAATATGTTACCCGTATAAGATTTTAGTATAGAAAATGTAAACCGGACACATTTTTCGTATAGAAAATATTATCCGGATAAGATTTTCTTTTAAAAAAGTTATCCGGATAAGTTTTTCTAATAGAATAGTTATCCGGATAAGATTTTCTAATAAAAAATTATCCGGATAAGGTTTTCTTATAGAAAATTTTATGCGGATATGGTTTTCTTATTGAAAATTTTATCCGGATAAAGTTTTTCTATAGAAAATGTTATTCGGATAAGGTTTTCTTATAGAAAATGTTATCCGGATAAGGTTTTCTTATGCAAATATTATCCGGATAAGGTTTTCTTATGCAAATATTATCCGGATAAGAGTTTCTTATAGAAAGTGTTATCCGGATATGGCTTTCTTATAGAAAATGTTGCCCGGATAAGGTTTTCTTATAGAAAATGTTATCCGGATAAGGTTTTCTTATAAACAGTGTTATCCGGATAAGGTTTTCTTATAGAAAATCTTATCCGTATAAGGTTTTCTTATAGAAAATGTTACCTGGATACGGTTTTCTTATAGAAAATGTTATCCGGATAAGGCTTTCTTATGTAAAATATTATCCGGATAAGGTTTTTTTATAGAAAATGTTATCCGAATAAAGTTTTTTTATAGAAGTTTTTATCCGAATAAGGTTTTCTTATAGAAATTGTTATCCGGATAAGGGTTTCTTATGGAAAATGTTATCCGAAAATGTTTCTCTTATAGACATTGATATCCGGATAATGTCTTCTTATAGAATATGTTATTCGGACAAGGTTTTCTTATAGAAAATGTTTTATTTTAGAAAATGTTATCCGGATATGGCTTTCTTATAAAAAATGTTATCCGGATAAAGTTTTCTTACAGAAAATTTTATCCGGTTAAGATTTTCTTATAGAAAATGTTATCCGGATAAAGTTATCAGGATACGATGTTCTTATAGAAAATATTATCCGGACAAGGTCCTCTTATAGAAAATGTTATCCGGATAAGGTTTTCTTATGGAAAATGTTATACGGATAAGGCTTTCATATAGAAAATGTTATCCGGTTAAGGTTTTCTTATTGAAAATAAGTTTTCTTGCTGAAAATGTTAGCCTTATGTTTTCCAACAGAAAATGTTATTCGGTTAAAGTTTTCTTATATAAAATGTTATCCGGATAAATTTTTCTTATGTAGAATGTTATCTGGTTAAGTTTTTCTTATGTAGAATGTTATCTGGATAAGGCTTTCGTATAGAAAATTTTATCCAAATAAGGTTTTCTCATACAAAATGTTATCCGGATAAGGTTTTCTGAAAGGAAATGTTATCCGGATTAGGTTTTCTGAAAGGAAATGTTATCCGGATAAGGTTTTCTTATAGAAAATTTTATTTTATTCGGATAAGGTTTTCTCGTTGAAAATTTTATGCGGATAAAGCTTTATTTTAGAAAATATTATCCGGATAAGTTTTACGTTTAAGGTTTTCTTCTAGAAAATGTTATCCGCATATGTTTTTGTTATAGAGAATGTTATCTCCTACGGGCTTTCTTACAGAAAATGTTATCCGGATAAGGTTTTCTTATAAACAATGATATCCGAAAAAGGGTTTCTTATGGATATAATTATCCGTATAAGATTTTCTTATAGTAGACTTTATCCCAATAAGGTTTTCTTATAGAAAATGTTATGTAGATAAGGGTTTCTCATAGAAAATATTATCCGGATAGGGTTTTCTTAGGGAAAATATTTTTCGGATAAGATTTTCCTAAAAAATTGTAATCCGGATAGGGTTTTCTTACAGACAATGTTATCCGGATAAGGGTTTCTTTTAGAAAATGTTATCCGGATAAAGTTTTCTTATAGAAAATGTTATACGGATAAGGTTTTTTATGGAAAATTCTATCCGGATAAGGTTTTCTTACAGAAAATGTTATCAGCATAAGGTTATATTATAGAAAGTGTTATCGGGATAAGGTTTTCTTATAGAAAACGTTATCCGTATCAGGTTTTTTTATAGAAAATGTTATCCGGATAAGGGTTTCTCATGGAAAATGTTATCCGGAAAACGTTTTCTTACAGAAAATATTATCAGCATAAGGTTATATTATAGAAAGTGTTATCAGGATAAGGTTTTCTTATAGAAATGTTATCCGGATAAGGCTTTCTTATAGAAAATGTTATCCGCATAAGGTTTTATTGTAGATAATATTTTCTATAATATTTTCTATAAGAAAGAATACGGATAAGGTTTATACCGGATATGGTATTTTTGGAAAATACATTTCACAACAATGCAATTCCTTAGTTGCCCCCAAATTTTCCCAACACAACGTTGACAAGTTTATCATGTTGTAAATGATCTGCATTATTTTGTTGTTTTTCTTTAACTAGTTTCTTCTCCTAAGGGGCGTAGCGGTTTCGTGGCACCTAGAGCTATTACAATAAAGCTCGAAAAAAACTTCATTGAAATGAAAATAATAAATGTGGAATTTAAGGCCTGAGAAAGTTTTAAATTCAATTTTCAAACAAATAAACCAAATTTTTTTCTACATACAACTGGTTTATGGCCTAACATCCCAGAGTGAGAGAAGATTCCTTTAACCAGGGTGATTCGCAATACTACAGCAGCTCTAACAGGTAACGGTACAAGTAAAGAAACGACAGATTTAAAACTAAACTACCTTCATATCATCGTACGGGTTAAAATGTGTTTGGACTCTACGAGAAAAAGAAACAAAAAAAACTTGTCTGCTCAAAAAAAAAAAAACAATTGCCCACAAAAACTTGTAAGTGAAAAAAATGCATGAATGAATGACTGGAGGTAGAGTAGCTAAAAGTACGATATACTTAGCAACCAGCTGCATGACATTCTTTGCTAAGGTCTATGTATGCGAGTAATGTGACAAACCGCCAAAAGGCATATATAGAGATAGGGGTTTCTTAAAGAAAATGTTAACTGTGTACGATTTTCTTATGGAAAATATTATCCGTACAAAGTTTTCTTAGAGAAAATTTTATATTTGGATAAAGTTTTATTATTGTTTATGATATATTTAAAAAATGTTGTCCCCTTTCCGATGAAAAATGCGGTCCTCTCCAAGGTATTGTTTCATAAAGTGTGAAATTCCAGTGGACAAAATGCTAACTATTTCACAGATCACATTCTTCTATTGCAACTCAAATACACTTACGCCCAACCATCAAAAACCACCGTCAATGGAATTATTTTTTATATCTTTGCTATTAAAACAATTGCAACAATTCACATGATTGCCGAAAAAAGAAACAAAACAAAAGACTTTGCAAAAGAAAAACGTCTTAAACTCGATCTACAACTTCTCAAGGAAGCTCTCTATGATAGATACGATCACTTGTGTTAACAATATTTTGAGCTGGAATTTTTCACTTCTTCTATTACTTGGTGCAATTGTGTTTTTCTTTATTGCCTTCTTTTGCCTCTTCTATCAAATTTCAAATTTAATCTTCCAAAAGAGTTATGGTTTTATTGTTGGTAAATGTATGAGAGAGTTTGTCTGCATGTGAATGCAATGGCCAGGTAGATGATATTAATCAACAACCAAGATGCCCGTTTCTGCCGCGAATGGCCAAATTTATGGTACAACAACAAAAAAATCACGACAATATAAAAAAGTGAAACTTACTTTTCATAAAGTGGCAACAAGGTGTTGAAGTCAGGGATGGCAAGTTAAGGGCACTTCAAGGATATTTTCAATAGAAAAACCTGAAGACTAATTTCTTTAGTAAATTACTATTCGTATACTATGTGCTATAGGAAGAGCTTTTCGGATAATATTTCCTATAAACTTTCTTTTCTATGGTAAAACATTAACGGGATAACCTTATCCGGATAAAAATTTCTATACGAAAACCTTGTCCAGATAACATTTTCTATACGAAAACCTTATCCGGATAACATTTTCTATACGAAAACCACATCCGGATAAAATTTTCTATACGAAAACCTTATCCGGATAACATTTTCTGTATCCGGATAAAGTTTTCGTATAGAAAATGTTATCCGTATAAGGTTTTCGTATAGAAAATGTTATCCGGATAAGGTCTTCGTATAGAAAATGTTATGCGGATAAGGTTTACGTATAGAAAATGTTATCCGGATAAGGTTTTCGTACAGAAAATGTTATCCGGATAAGGTTTTCGTATAGAAAATGTTATCCGGATAAGGTTTTCGTATAGAAAATGTTATCCGGATAAGGTTTTCGTATAGAAAATGTTATCCGGATAAGGTTTTCGTATAGAAAATGTTATCCGGATAAGGTTTTCGTATAGAAAATGTTATCCGGATAACATTTTCTATACGAAAACCTTATCCGGATAACATTTTCTATACGAAAACCTTATCCGGATAACATTTTCTATACGAAAACCTTATCCGGATAACATTTTCTATACGAAAACCTTATCCGGATAAGGTTTTCGTATAGAAAATGTTATCCGGATAAGGTTTTCGTATAGAAAATTTTATCCGGATAAGGTTTTCGTATAGAAAATGTTATCCGGATAACATTTTCTATACGAAAACCTTATCCGGATAACATTTTCTATACGAAAACCTTATCCGGATAACATTTTCTATACGAAAACCTTATCCGGATAACATTTTCTATACGAAAACCTTATCCGGATAACATTTTCTATACGAAAACCTTATCCGGATAACATTTTCTATACGAAAACCTTATCCGGATAACATTTTCTATACGAAAACCTTATCCGGATAACATTTTCTATACGAAAACCTTATCCGGATAACATTTTCTATACGAAAACCTTATCCGGATAACATTTTCTATACGAAAACCTTATCCGGATAACATTTTCTATACGAAAACCTTATCCGGATAACATTTTCTATACGAAAATGTTATCCGGATAACATTTTCTATACGAAAACCTTATCCGGATAACATTTTCTATACGAAAACCTTATCCGGATAACATTTTCTATACGAAAACCTTATCCGGATAACATTTTCTATACGAAATCGTTATCCGGATAACATTTTCTATACAAAAACCTTATCCGGATAACATTTTCTATACGAAAACCTTATCCGGATAACATTTTCTATACGAAAACCTTATCCGGATAACATTTTCTATACGAAAACCTTATCCGGATAACATTTTCTATACGAAAACCTTATCCGGATAACATTTTCTATACGAAACCTTATCCGGATAAAATTTTCTATACGAAAACCTTATCCCGATAACATTTTCTATACGAAAACCTTATCCGGATAAAATTTTCTATCCGGAAAACATATTCGATGTGAATGTTCTGCCCGAATAACATTTTCTATAAGAAAACATTGCCCGGATAACATTTTGTATATGGAATACTCATCCGGGCTTGGTGCCTATAGTTTTGACTTCTCTGCTTCATGTATTGATCAAAGTGCAGCATCCAATCCAAAAGCAAAGAAAAAAAGCTAAAACAAGATTTACTATTGTTGCCTCTTGCTATGCCTATAAAAATTTGTTGTCTGGCCTGACGTTTGAATTGCATCTCGTCATAGGTTTCAGATGTTTCTTTTTTATGCGTTAAAGTGTGTTACTGGTGGCGTTAATACAAGCATTTTCATTTAAGGATTATTGTGTCTTGTCTTTTCTATGGCTGAGTTTTTTTTTCTGTTGTGTGTACACGACTTGATTCCATCAGGTATTATTTCGGTTTATTTTATTTTAATAAAAAACATGTTGGTGTTATTTTTTCTACGAATTGCCTAAATACAACAACAACTAGGTATTCATTTAAGTGTCTAGCCTGGTAAAGGCAAATTGCCCAACTGCAACTGGAGTCAAGCTCCAAACTCGTCAACTCACCTGACTTGGGCACAGACATAGCAAAAATACTTTGTAGGTTCCCATACAAAGAGTCTCACTTTGCCGTATGCTAGCTAGTGCGCATGCGCAACACCAAAAGCGTCAAACAAAAACGCAATGTTTATATCCCAAACAAGATGATGTTGATGCGGAGCAGTCATCTATCTATTGATGGTATTTGTTTTTTCGTTAGCAAATTTGCTATTTTTTTTGGAAATAAAAATTTAAAAGTTTTGTATTTGGTTACATAGTTTGGCCAAAAACAAACAAAAAAGCCTTTTGTTGCTATTAAATGGAAACTTGTTCTATGGCCACTAAATTGTGGAAAATTTTCTGTTGTTTGTTTTTTTCGCATTTTAATGGAAAATTAGTTAAATTATTATTACTTATGGTTATTTACCATAATAATATGGCACTAATGATATCATTTATCAACATCTGAAGATGATATTTATTTGTTGATTTACCTTTCGCAAAGTTACAAGGGGATATATCATATTTCGTCTTCTTGGATTTCGCAGAACATGTAATTCATGTAGTTACACAATACAAGAGGTTAATAAGCGACCTTTAGTGATTATGAAAACAAAATATGAGCTTTATTTTATTGAGAAAACATTATTCAGATGGAAATTATGTTTAATTTCAACATAAAAGGCATATCCAGATTAAATTTTCTATAAGAAAACCTTATTCGGGAAACATTTTCTATAAGAAAACTTAATACGGAGAAAATGTTCTACAGACGAACTTTATCTGGATAATATTTTCTATAAAACGATCTTACCCGGATAAAATTTTCCATAACAAAACCGTATCCGGATAATCCTTTCCATAAAAAAACCTTATCCGAATAACATTTTCTTTAAAAAAAACCTTATCCGGATAACATTTTCTATAAGAAAACCTTATGGGGATAACATTTTCTATAAGAAAACCTTATCCGGATAGCATTTTCTATAAGAAAACTTTATACGGATAATATTTTTTATAAGAAAGCCTTATCCAGATAACATTTTCTATAAGAAAACATTATCCGGATGACATTTTCTATAAGAAAATCTTATTCGGATAATATTTTCTATAAGAAAGCCTTATCCGGATAAAAGTTTCTATAATAAAACAATATCCGGATACCATTTTCTAAATGAAAACCTTATCCGGATGATATTTCCTAAAAGAAATCGTTATGCGGATAATATTTTCTATAAAAAATCTTTATGCGGATAACATTTTCTATAAGAAAACCGTGTGCGGATAACATTTTCTACAAGAAAATCTTATCCGAAGAACATTTTCTATGAAAAAAACCTTATCAAGATGTCATTCACTATAAGAAAACCTTATCCGGATAACATTTTCTCTAAGTAAACCTTATCCGGATAACATTTTCTATATGAAAACCTTATCCGCATAATATTTTCTATATGAAAACAGTATCCGCATAACATTTTCTATATGAAATGCTTATCCGGAAAACATTTTCTGTAAGAAATCCTTATGCGAATAATATTTTCTATAAGAAAACCTTACCCGGATAAAATTTAATATATGAAAACCCTATCCAGATAACACCTTCTATAAGAAACCCTTATCCTGACAATATTTTTAAGAGAAAACCTTATCCGGATAACATTTTCTATAATAAACCCTTATCCGGGTAACAGTTTCCATATAAAAGCCATCTCCAGATAAAACTTTCTATAAACAACCTTATCCGGATCACATTTTCTATACGAAAGCCTTATGCCGAGAACATTTTCTGTAAGAAAACCTTATCCAGGGAACATTTTCTATAAGAAAACCTTATCCTGATAACATTTTCTATATGGAAACCTTATTCGGATAGCATTTTGTATAAGAAATTCTTATCCGAATAACAGTTTCTATAAGAAAACCTTATCCGGATAAAATTTTCTATAAGAAAACCTTATCCGGATAACATTTTATATAAGAAAACCTTATCCGGATAACATTTTCTATAAAAAAAATATCCGGATAACATTTTCTTTAAGAAAACCTTTCCCGGGTAAAATTTGTTGTAAGAAAACCTTATCCGGATAAAAATTTTATGAGAAAAACTTAAAAAATTCTATAAGAAAATCTTACCCAGATACAATTTTCAATAAGAAAACCTTAACCGGGTAACATCTTCTATAAGAAAACCTTATCCGGATAACATTTTCTATAAGAAAACCTTATATTGTTAACATTTTCTATACGAAAACCTTATCCGGATAACATTTTCTATACGAAAACCTTATCCGGATAACATTTTCTATAAGAAAACCTTATCCAGATAACATTTTCTATAGGAAAACCTTATCCGTATAACATTTTCTATAGGAAAACCTTATCCGGATAACATTTTCTATACGAAAACCTTATCCAGATAACATTTTCTATAAAGAAACATTATCCGGATAACATTTTCTATAAGAAAACCTTATGCGGATAACATTTTCTATAAGAAAACCTTATGCGGATAACATTTTCTATAAGAAAACCTTATCCGCATAACATTTTCTATAAGAAAACCTTATCCAGATAACATTTTCTATAAGAAAAGCTTATCCGGATAACTTTTTCTATACGAAACCCTTATCCGGATAAAAGTTTCAATACGAAAACCTTATCCGCATACCATTTCCTATAAGGAAACCTTATCCGGATAACATTTTCTGTATGAAAACCTTACCCGGATAACATTTTCTATAAGAAAAACTAATGCCGATAACATTTTCTATAAGAAAACCTTATTCGGATAACATTTTCTATAAGAAACCGTAATCTGAATAACATTTTCTATAAGAAACCATATCCAGATAACGTTTTCTATAAGAGAACCTTATCCGGATAACATTTTCTATAAGAAAACCTTATCCGGATAACATGTTCTATAAGAAAACCTTATCCCGATAACAGTTTCTATAAGAAAACCTTATCCGGATAACATTTTCTATAAGAAAACCTTATCCGAAAAACATTTTATATAAGAAAACCTTATCAGGATAATATTTTATATAATAAAACCTTATCCGAATAAGATTTTATATAAGAAAACCTCATCCGGATAACATTTTCTATATTAAAACCTTATCTGGATAACATTTGCTATAAGGAACCCTTATCAGGATAAAATTTTCTATACGAAAACCTTATCCGTATAACATTTTCTATAAGGAAACCTTATCTGGATAAAATATTCTATAAGAAAACCTTATCCGCATAACAGTTTCTTTAAAAAACCTTATCCAGATAACATTTTCTATACGAAATGTTATCCGGATAAGGGTTTCTTATAGAAAATGTTATCCGGATAAGGTTTTCTTATAGAAAATGTTATCCGGATAACATTTTCTATAAGAAACCCTTATCCGGATAACATTTCGTATAAGAAAAGCTTAACCGGATAAAATTTTCTATAAACTTATCCGGATAATATTTTCTATAATAAACCCTTATCCGGATAACATTTTCTATAAGAAAACCTTATCCGGCTAACATTTTCTATAAGAAAACCTTATCCGGCTAACATTTTTTATAAGAAAACCTTATCCGGATAACATTTTCTATAAGAAAACCTTATCCGGATAACATTTTCTATAAGAAAACCTTATCCGGATAACATTTTCTATAAGAAAACCTTATCCGGATAACATTTTCTATAAGAAAACCTTATCCGGATAACATTTTCTATAAGAAAACCTTATCCGGATAACATTCTCTATAAGAAAACCTT
Source organism: Musca autumnalis (assembly GCF_047663935.1). NCBI lineage: Eukaryota > Metazoa > Arthropoda > Insecta > Diptera > Muscidae > Musca > Musca autumnalis. Next base: position 28,979,422 of record NW_027411866.1, on the reverse strand, counting down.
ATCCGGATAACATTTTCTATAGGAAAAACTTATCCGGATAACACTTTCTATAAGAAAACCTAATCCAGATAACATTTTCTACAAGAAAACCTTATGCGGATAACTTTTTCTATAAGAAAACCTTATGCGGATAACATTTTCTATAAGAAAACCTTATGCGGATAACATTTTCTATAAGAAAACCTTATGCGGATAACATTTTCTATAAGAAAACCTTATGCGGATAACTTTTTCTATAAGAAAACCTTATCCGGATAACATTTTCTATAAGAAAACCTTATCCGAAAAACATTTACTTTAAGAAAGCCTTATCTGAAGAATATTTTTTATAAGAAACCCTTTTCTGGATAACAATTTCTATAAGAATTCTTTTCATCCTTATCCGCATTTAATTTTCTATAAGAAAACCTTATCCAAACAATGGGATAAATTCGGATATTATTTTCGAACCTATGAAAGGTTATCTTTGGTCAAACGGAAACTCTTACTATGAAGATTCCCACAATCATTAATTCACACCCGGTTTCCAGCCACTTGCAGCATTTATCGTCTCTTGGATTTCATCTGGCTGGCGGTAATTGACCCCTGTCGATGAATTGCTGCTGCATCTAAGAAATGTCAAATAATATTTATTGTCATTTTGTTGCTGGCCAACAACAAATGTTTTTTTGAGGGGTGCAACATCCATCCATATTCATATGAACGATATGTATGTAAGCTTTCTTATCAATTTAAAATTCAATTTACAACATGTTGGCAGTTGCAGTGTTGGTTGGACTGACTGTTGCAGCCACATTTAGCGAATATAACAGGCAAGTGTGGCCATAAGTGTGTGTCTGTCCAAATGGTCAAGAGAAATAGTAAAACGAAAGTTTAAGGTGTCAATGACAGAGTTGAGCTCACATGTGCAATGTAATTTGGCTAGATGTACGGAGGATGGCTATGGCATCTCAGCTGGGTGCCAACAAAAACTACACATTTTTTTTTTTGGTTTTTTGTTTTAAAGTTATCACACAGAAGTTCAAAGTTTATTGAACTTTAGGAGGTGCAAAAATTGCAAATAAAAAATTTTATTTTATTTTGAAACTTGTTTCGCAATATATCAAACATGTTTATTTGTCAAGATATTTTGATACTAGGGTTAAGTTTAGTTGCTTGGGAATGGGCAAGGTTAAGTTGGGTTAGGTTGAGGTTTTACGATCGTAGATAAAACCCAAAGCTATAACTGCTTTAACCTCAAGAACTACTACCCAACCTTTGCCACAAACCCAAGGGCTCTCTTTGTAAGTTGTGCTCTCGAAAATCCAAATGTTTAAATTTATTATATATTTTATTTACTTCAACATTTCACAGTTTATTGGGTTATCAAAACAAATTAATTCAAATAGACAAATTGCTTGGTTTTGTATCAATTTTCATTTTATATCACAATATATAATTTGTTTGACAACGTTTTGTTGCTTTATTGCCACTTATTATTAAATTGCGTCAGCTATAAACTGTGAACAAAATTAACACATCTAAGACAGTTATTAATTAATAAACATTAATTAAATATGATCAAGACAGCAATAACAAAAAAAAACGAAGACAAAATGCTCTTAAAGTGTGTCAAGAGAGAATGAAGTGTTTAATTTGCCCTGTTTACACATTTATCACGAAGTTCCCAGAAGGCACAAGATTGAGATTTGGAATTGGATGGCTTTTGTACTAAACAGAATAAGAATAGATTTCCAAACGCCGATCTTCTGCTTTACTTCTCCGATTTTTGGATGCCATGTTTTGTGATATCATCCTCAACTTTGTCTTTGCAGCTGGTCTTTAGGGCTTATACAAAGCAATATGACCTTCTTGCAGGACATCTTTATCCAACGTAATCGTTGTAGCTCGCTCCGTTTTACTATATCGGTGTCGGCCAGCTGATACATACGACGTTTTTTGAACGCTGCGACGTTGCCGCTTTAGACGAAGGGGTATCCTTTTTCGAGACAGTGGTTTCTGCCGTTATCACCTCCTTAGGTGTCGTGATGGGGGTTACTTCCGCTCTTGACGTAGGAATTTCTTCTTAGTTGCTTGAGGATAGTTCCTTTCGAACTTCGTCACGAACTTGAGGTTAGATCATATCAGCTGAAATTCCCTTACGCTTATGGTGCTTGGATTTTTGTTTGAATAACGATTACATACAGTAGTTGGCTGCCCTTCGATATGCTTTCATGTCCTCTTTGGTTTGGGCATTTTTGGAGTTTTATGGTATCAGCTAATCATCCGAATCGACGGATGTTTTACTCTTGTCGATGTCCTCCCCCAGTGATTTTGCCTGCGAATCAAAGATTTGTCGGATTTGTCCGACACTAAAACGTCTTTCCCAATAGAAAAAGTCGTTTCAGTAGCTTTGCTCTCGGATTGCGTCTCAGTATCATGACAAGAGGTTTAAACATGGCTCAATGTCGTGTCCATGGCTTCATCCTCTTCAGTCAGCGATAAATTCTCCAAAATATAAACCGAGATGCTATCCTCCTTGAGAGTCAGGGTAATAATTTCATCAATAAGATTGTTTAGGTGGTCCAGTTCCGGAGTGTCGTCCACGCCCTTAGCAACAGTCCTTTTCTCTACAACACCAGACTTTGGGCTGCTGGCAATAGTATTGAGGGGTCTATATTTGTGGTGGCCAGGGATAGTAAGGTTGATGCACTTGTAGGATTGAAGATACATCAGCCGAAGGTGTATTTTTGGGGTTTTTATATCCTACAGCACACTGTGCTAAGGGGTGTTATGTCTTTGTGCATTTGTATGTAGTATACAAAAGGTAACGAGATTGACCCATAGTTCCTTCTAGGCATATATGTATGTACATAGAATCACTTTCTGAGTCGCATTTATTTTCCGATTCAGCTGACAATTGGGGAATATTATTCTTTTAGCCATAGAAAGAACGCTATTGCTTTTGGTGAAAATCGATTCAGATTTGGATATAGCTCTCATATATATTTTAGGCCAATTTCACGTATTTGCTGCATCAAACACGCTATATACGTCCGATTTTGAAATTTGGAATGTGTGACTGAATTCGGTATAGGAATAAATGTGCCAAATTATATCGGAATCGGCTTAGATTTGGATATAGCTCCCATATATATTTTCGGCCGATTTCATATTATATGTCCGATTTCGGTGAACTTTGAAATGCTTGACTGAATTCGGTCTAGAAATAAATGTTATCGGTTTAGATTTGGATATAGCTCCCCTATAAATATTTCCGCCCGATATGTCCAATTTTCATGGAATGTGTGACGGAATTTAGTTTAGTAATAAGTGTACCACATCGAAATCAGTTCAGATTTATTTATCTACCACATATATTTTACAAATTCACAGTGGTGTAGGGTATCATATAGTCTGCCCCGGCCGACTTTGATCCTTTCCTTACTGGTTTTTATTGAAATTTCGTATATCCATGAGAGATTGATTGATGGAGGGACTGAGGTCAACCTCGGCATAGCCTCCTTACCACGGCAAGGACTCCACAACTAAGCCTAATACTCGATAAGTTCCCCAAGTATCAACGAGGCTCCGTTCAACTACTGTTGGTACCCTAAATGCAAATGTTAAAAACACCGATAGTCTCATTTAGATTAGGATATCACAACCCGATTCTATTTCGCTTGTCCAGAGATTTATTGTGAAATGAATAATTTCATCTTATCGACTCACGTCACTCCCTCCTCATTTGGGACCGGATTCGTGGATTTAAACGGATTACTTAGACCAAAATAGCATCTGTTGGCCAATATTATTCTTCTCCTTATTTCTTTATGGTGGTGCCGAGGATTACCAAACACAAACATGACTTGTAACACCATAGATCTTACTAGGCTGTCGAAGTCGACTTTTTAGTCGACAAGTAGGTTGTGTGTGTCGATCTGCTTTTCAGCGTGTCTTCTCCACGAGTTGGCGTAGAATGAAGATTTGGTCCACTGTAGTTTTCCCAGGTCTAAGACCGCTTTGGTATCACTACCCGATTCTATTTCGCTCGTCCAGAGATTCCTTGTGAAATGAATAATTTCACCTTATCGACTCACGTCACTCCCTCCTCATTTGGGACGGCTTCGCGGATTTAAACGGTTTACTTAGACCAAAATAGCATCTGTTGGCCAATATTATTCTTCTCCTTATATATGGTGGTGCCGAGGATTACCAAACACAGACATGACTTGGAACACCATAGATCTTACTAGGCTGTCGAAGTCGGCTTTATAGTCGCAAAGTAGGTTGTGTGTGTTGATCTGCTTTTCAGTGGTCTTCTCTACGATTTGGCGTAGAGTGAAGATTTGGTGCACTGTAGTTTTCCCAGGTCTAAAACCGCATTGGTATGAGCCTATTATTCCTTTGGTCACACGTTTTGGGCGTTCATACAATATTCCCGACAGCAATTTATATACGATGGATAGTAGTAGACTTAAGCCTCTGTAGTTGGAACAAATCTTGAATAGTTCGGCAGACAGCCCATCAGCTTCTGCTGCATTGTTGTTCTCCAGCCGATTAATAGCTCTTTTGCCGCAAACTTATGATAAGTGCGTACCTTAGCTGCTTCAAGGAAGTGGTCCGAATCGATGTTCGCTCCTCGAGTCGATCGGGCATCTAATATAACTCACACAATTTTATACCCCCAACTAAGTGGACCGAATATTCTTAGCACTTACTTACTTAGCTGGCCCATTACAGATCATTTGTTCCAAAGACCGAACTTAGAAAAGATCTCCATTCCTCTCTGTTTTTGGCTTGTCTTTTTGAAATACGGCGCCTTTTCATTTCTTCATCCACTTGTATGCTCCATCGAAGCTTAGGCCTGCCGATTCTGCGTGTACCGCCACGTGGCATGTATCCATACTCCTTTTCAGCGGGTTCATCATCGCTCATTCTTATGATATGGCCTAGCCAACGCAATCGTTGCATCTCGATACGTTTAACTATATTCATGTCTTTGTATAGCTGATATAGCTCGTGGTTCATACGACGTCGATATTCACCGTCAACGCAAATGGCCCGTAGATCTTTCGAGGAATTTTCCTCTCAAACACACCAAGCACTGCCTTATCTGCTTGCGCAAGTACCCATGCTTCGGAGCCATACATTAGCACGGGTAGTATCAGCGTTTTGTATAGTGTTATTTTTGTTTGACGAGATGTGGCTTTGTTTTTAAATTGCCTACTTAGACCATAGTAGCATCAATTGTTCTTCTTATTTCACAACTGATGTTGTTTGTTGTGTTTATGGCAGTGACGAGGTAGACGAAGCCTTTAACTACCTCAAAATTGTAGGTACCAACTTACACAGTTGGTCCGAGCTCTATGGACGCTTTGCGCGTCGACACCATCAATTTGGTCTTTTCGCCGTTTACCGCCAGACCCACTTTCGCAGATTCTGCTTCGACCTTCCTAAAGGTATCAGTTACTTGCTTTACTGATCGTCCCATGATGTCTATGTCATCAGCATAAGCAAGTAACATGATGCTATTGGTGTAAATTGTGCCATTTCTTTTAACATTTGCATCTCGTATTACACTTTCCAGCAAAATGTTGAATAGGTCACACGAAAGGCTGTCTCCTTGTCTGAAACCTCTTTTGGTACAAAATTATTCGGAGAGGTTCTTTCCAATTTTAACTGAGGACCTAGTATCAGTTAAAGTCATCTTACAAAGCCGGATGAGCTTTGGGGGATACCAAATTCAGACATAGCATGGAATACCTTTGATCGGAGGGGACTGTCGAATGCTGCTTTATAATCGACAAAACGGTGGTAGGTGTCGATCTGCATCTCTTGGGTCTTCTCCAGGATTTGCCGCAGGGTAAATATCTGGTCAATGGTGGACTTGCTAGGTATAAAGCCACATTGGTATGGTCCAATTATTTCGTTCGATACACAATATCCCTGACACTATCTTATAGGCAATAAGGAGAAGACTTATGCCTCTATAGTTGGAGCATACAGTCGTATCTCCTTTCTTGTGGACGGGACATAGGATGCTCAGGTTCCAATCGTCGGGTACCGGTACCGTCGGGTATTTACCTCATCTTGGCCGGGCGGTATACATTCTATATCATCTATACCATTGGGTCTGTGGTATCATCGTCTTCGCTACTATTGGATACCAGCAGATTGGAGAAATGTTCCTTCCATATCCTGAGCACGCTATCTGTATCTGTCACCAGATTACCTTGCTGGTCTCTACAGGAGGATGTGCCTGTACCAAAGCCATCTGTTTGATGTTTCACTCTTTGGTAGAATTTTCTGACTTCATTCTGGCTCCTGTACATCTCAATTTTTTCTCACTCCCGCTTTTCCATTTCTCTCTTTTTCTTGCGGAAAAGACGTTTCTCTTCTCTCCCGTGCGCTACGCGTTGCTACTGATTGTAAAGTAGCTCTATATGCCGCATTTTTCTCTTCGGTAGCAGCACGACACACCTGGTCATACCATGAATTCCTTTGTGGAGGTCTCTGGTATCCAAGTATGGATTATGCGGCTGTTTGCATGGAGTGGGCAATATTTTGCCATTGTGTTGTTATGTTATCGGGACAAGGAGTGCTCGAGTTAAGCAATTGGTCTAGTTGAGTGGAATATGCCGTGGCTATCTGTTGTGTTTGCAGCCTATCGATGTCCAACTTCCGCGTTGTGTCTGTTCGTGCTTTATTTGCAACGTTTAGACGGGTACGTACCTTGGCTGCAACAAGGTAGTGGTCCGAATCAATATTTGCGCCTCGGAACGATCGTACATCCAACACGCTTAATGCATGTCTTCCATCTATCACAACGTGATCAATTTGATTTGTTGTTCTTTGATCTGGCGACAGCCAGGTGCCCTTATGAATATCGAGATGCTTAAATCTGGTACTGCTAATTACCATGTTTCTTGCAACTACAAAGTCTATCAGCCTCATACCATTGTCAGATGTTTCACTGTGGAGACTGAATTTCCCAACTGTCAGGCCAAAGATATTCTCTTTTCCAATTTTAGCAACAAAATCGCCTAGAATGATTTTAATGTCCAGGGCAGGGCAACGGTCATATGTTTCTTCTAAGCGCTCGTAAAATATATCTTTGGTCTGTTCGTCCTTTTCTTCAGTGGGAGCATGAGCGCAAATAAAGCTGATGTTGAAGAATTTAGCTTATATTAGAATTGCAGCAAGTCTTTCATTTACTGGGATGAAGCTGGATACCAGATGTTTTAGTCTCCGACTAACTACGAATCCGCAACCAAACTCATGCTTTACGTCATGGCTGCTATAATACAGTGCGTCACCTTTAGGTGTTGCGTCGCATTTCCTGTATGGCAGTAATATCGGCCTTGTACATTTCAAGTACGTCTGTCAATGCGAAGACTGCACCTTCTCTACAAAGAGTGCGAACATTCCAGGTGCAGATTCGCAGATCATGGTCCTTGTTTGTTTTTGTTTTTCCTTCCTTTCGTTTTTTCATAGTAGGCTGTTTTTTCTAGGGGAGGGTTACTAACCCGACGCCAAAACCAAGTTTTTAACGTTCTTATGGGTGAACGCGCGGCACATGTTAGCTCACTACCTTTAACGGATGTTAATGGCAGTTCCCCAGGTGACACCACGGGGAGGTCAGTGTCCACTTGAGATGAAAGAGGGACCAAGATAAATCTTGGGCTTTGCCATGTTAAACCGGTCAGGACCGTTCCTTGGTATCTTCCATCCCCTACGTCACCCACCGACCGAATATTCTACACACATAAAAATATATGTAAGAAATATGTTTGGATCCAAACATATATTTGTTTGGCACTGGTTGCAAACAAATATATGTTTTTATACAAACATAATTTGTTTGTGTCCGAACAAATATATGTTTGCAACATTTTGTAACATATCGCAATTTTATATGTTTTGGTACCAACATAGTTTTTATGTTAGAACATATCTTTTATGGGTGGAGAGGATTTTTGTCAAAGAGAGTAACAACAGGGCTCTCGCAGCTGCGGAATGCTGGTTTATAATAAAGAGCTGTGTGCATGGTGTAATAGGAGACGCAGATGTTTTCTGATGTGTATACGTAAAACACGTGTGTTTCGTGCTTTGTTGTTGTTAACCAACGTATCAAGCGAAGAGGACAAAAAAATTGTATTAATTATGTTGGTTTTTTTTCATCAGTGTTCTAGAGAAAATCGTTGAGTAAAGATGGTAAAGTGAGTGAATAAATCAGTGTTTTGGCTTTTCTTAAAGAAATTGTGCTTTTTAGTAAATTAAATGTGCAATCTTCTTCTTCTTCTTTATTTGCGGATCCGTTATTCGGATATAAGCGATCATACAATACTATATGTATTACAAATTAATATATTTTAATGTTTTATGTTATGAAATTATTGACAGCTCTCGATTCTTCGCAGCATATATTAGATTCGTTTCATCCCAGTATCCTGTCCATTCTTGGATGTTCCTTAACCAGTACGTCTCTCTTCTGCCTCTTGTTCTGTGTCCTTCTATATTACATTTAATAATGGCTTGTATAAATTTATATTTATGGTTCCTCATCAGGTGCCCCAGGTATGCGATTTTCCTTGATTTTGCGGTGCGTAAAAGTTGCCTATCGAGGTTCATTCGTCTTAGAATTTCTTGATTCGTAATATGCGATGTATAGGGTACAATACATTTTATAATTGAATCAAAAAGGAAATATTTCATTGGACAAGGAAGAAATCGCATTTAGTATTGGTAATTACATCAATACATTTTTCATATACATACATATGTATATTTGAAATATGGATCTACCTATTTATTACATTATATAATCATTTGATTCCAGATGCCGATTTTCCGCTGACGATTTCAACTTTGAAGAAAATGTGTTTTATTTCACAACGATGTTTCTATATAATTTATTCATTTTAAAAGTGCGACTTTTTATAAGTTATTTAATTCAGTTTTTCTTTTATTAAAGTGTGTTATGTATTTCTTTGGAATTTTGTATGTACCTGTGTGTCTTTGTTGTTTTGCCTTTTTTCTATGCCCTTCAAGAAGAAATACCACCATTTATAAATGTGTATATATGTTAGAAATAGCCAGTGAGCGCTTGCTGAGAGCAAGTGAGCATGCGGTTTCACATTGACATTTGCGCTCCCTTGCTCTCAGAAAGCGCCCTCTGGTGCATGTGTTTTTTTTTTTTGTGGCTTTTGGGTTTGTATTTGTTTGCACCCAAACATATAATTTGTTTGCACCCAAACATATGTTAAATTTGGAACTGCTTGCAACCAAATATATGTTTGCTACAAAATATGTTTGAGACATATGTTAGAGAGGCCATTTTTTCTGTGTGTACGAGTAATATAAACTTATATACCAAATTTTAAAGCTCTATCTTAAAAATATAATAATTTCGAATTAAAGAAGTTTTCACTCGAGTTTCACATAGAGTTTCCTCTTCCACCTTTTTCTACACAAAATTTTAATTCGGCCATAATTTCCCCATGAGAAAAAAATCTATATTCACCATTATTTTTCTATAGAAAAAGTTATGTAAAAAAGTCACTTTCATGACGTTGATGTCCGTTATTCGCCTAGATTATTTACTGGAGTGTTAACGGGTGTACCAAATTCCCCCTAAAAATTTTAACCCATATTTTGTGTGTCAAAGATTTGTTTTTTCTTATTTCAAAACTGTTTGAAAATATATTGTCCGTCATATTTATCTGCATGAAAAAAAAGCTGTTTGTTGTCGAGTTACGATTTATTATCGCCCGGTGTTGGTGTTGTTTTTTGCCATGCCCAACCTGAAACGTGTTACTTTGTGTAGCAAAATATTTTTTTAGCAGGTTTCATTTTAATTACAAAATATTACCAAATAAAATGCCAATGATTATTTGTCGAATTTGGAAATGATGCAGATACCGGGAGAGATATGACAACAGATTAATTGCACAAAGTCATTAATCAAATATTGCGGACTTTGGAGAGTAAATTGTTTGATAGACTAAAAGGATATACGGCGTTAATAAATTTTAAATACATAATTTTGCTTTATTTTATTTATCGATTTTTAAAGTTTTTTTTTATTTTTCCGGATCAAAGATTTATGTCTGGTACATACATATGCGGGTATTATTAATGTCTTGTATCCCCATACCTTCTTTTCACATAAAACCGCTAATCACTTAGAAACATTTACCATTTTCCCTTAAAAGCCACAACAATTTCTTTTCATTACCACAATTCAATTCAAGCGCATAACATTACCGAAACCAATTTTATTTGCAAAATTTATTAGAACTTGTGATGGGTTTCCAAAAGCAATTTACATTCTTTTCGAGTACCACTTTAAAATCATTCCTGTATTTCCTCCTCGACTCCAGTCCATTACAAAACAAAACAATCTTCGCGCAAAAGCCATAATTATTGTTTGGCCAAGACATAAATTCAACAGCATCAATTTTGATTACAACAAACATCCCACTGTCAGTCAGCCAGCCACTTCGCCATTCAGCCATTCAACCAACCATCAGAATCATCTCACCATCGGCAAACATCATAACCATAATCATCATCCTCATCTCCCAGTCATCATCAATCTGTGCTGGTTGGTAGCCACCAACATCAGCATCAGATCTTTCATCTAACGGTTATTTTTGCTACCACAGATTTAGCTTGAGGTTAGAAACAAATTGTCTATTGTTAAGATGTTCGCGTTCTGACTTGAAAACTATTGTAAAGATCCTAAATATTTACAACATCGTTTTGATCAGCAGAGTGAGATACACATGTACTTGAAAAGAAGTGGTGGGGAGAAACGATGGACAACTGGTAAGATTTATGATTAGAAAGATTGCAGTAAAAATAAATTGAAAATAGTAGGAAATAAAATTTAACTACAGCTATTATAGTTTTAAGCTTTGCAACCATTGCATCAGCAATAGAACTTTGAAGGAATTTGGGTTCTGGCAAAATCACACAAAAGCAATAGGCCCATAGTTGTTCAGAATACTATCAAAATATTTGGTAGTGACCTTGGTAAAAAAACCAATTCAGCATCATTTTGTCCAGGAAAACAATTAATCAACGTTTTTCAAAAGGAAAGCTTACTTCAGCAACATTGTTCTATTGAAACAAAACTTTATGCAACAACGTATTCAAATAGAAATACCAAATTCAGCAACGATTTTCTATAGGAAAACTTAATTTAGCTACGAACTGCTGCAACGATAAAAAAACTTAATACACTAACGGAAAACCGAATTGAAATACATTTTCTGTAGAAACCCCTAATTCAGCAACGTTTTTCTATAGGAAAATAATAAAATTCAATTATTTGTTTCTATAAAATCCAATCTAGCAATATTTGGAATAAGAAACCCAAATTCAGCAACGATTTCCAAAAAAACATGATTCAGCAACGTCTTTCCGCAGAAAACCTTTATTCAGCAAAAATTTTCTATACGCAATTAAAACAGCAGCGTTTACCTACTTAAACCTAAAGCAGCAACGTTTTTTTTTTTCGTTGAAAAGATAATTCAGCCACGTTATTATGTACAGAAACTTAATTCAGCTACGTTTTTCTAAAGAAAATGCAACGTTACCGAGTTCTACACAAAAACTTAATTTAACAGGATTGTTCTATAAAAAAAAATAATTCAGCAGAGTATTTTTATAGAAACCCCCTATTCAGCAAAATTTGTTTCTTTCTTGGCAATGTTTTTTTCTATAGAATTGTGTTTTTATAGAAAATGTTAGCTGAATTGATTTTTCATGCGACAGTAACGATTTTCCTTAGGAAGTGTAAAACGCAACGATTAAAAAACTTAATACAGTAATGGAAAACGAAATTCAGATATATTTTCTGCAGATAAACCTAATTCAGCAACGTTTTTCTATAGAAAATAATAAAATTCAGCTATATTTTTCCATAAAACCCAATTTAGCAATATTTGGTATAAGTAAACCAAATTCAGCGTTTCCCTCAGAAAACCGTTATTCAGAAAAAATTTTCTATACGCAATTAAAACAACAGCGTTTATCTATTTAAACCTAAAGCAGCAACTTTTTTTCGTAGAAAAGATAATTCAGCCACGTTATTATGTACAGAAACTTAATTCAGCTACGTTTTTACAAAGAAAATGCAACCCAGTACCGTTCTTCAACACAAACACTTAATTTAGCAGAATTGATCTATAGAAAAAAACATAATTCAGCAGAGTATTTTTATAGAAAACCCCTATTCAGCAAAACTTGGTGCTTTCTCTTCAATGCCTTTTCTATTGAGATGTGTTTTTTCTATAGAAAAAGTTTGCTGAATTAAGTTTTTCTATAGAAAAAGTTTGCTGAATTGAGTTTTTCCATACAAAAAGTTTGCTGAATTGAGTTTTTCTGTAGAAAAAGTTAGCTGAATTGAATTTTTCTATAGCAAAAGTTGGCTGATTTGAGTTTTTCTATAGAACACGTTGGTTGAATTGACTTTTTCTAGAGGAAAAGTTGGCTGAATTAGCTTTTTCTCCAGAAAGAGTTGGCTGAATTAACCTTTTTTATAACAAAAGTGGGCTGATTTGAATTTTTCTATAGAAAAAGTTTGCTGAATTGACTTTTTCTATAGAAAACGTTCGCTGAATTGACTTTTTCTATAAAAAAGTTTGCTGAATTGCATTTTTCTATAAAAAAAAAACTTGGCTGAAATGATTTTTTTCTATAGAAAAAGTCCGCAAAATTGAGCAAAACTTGTTTCTCTCCCGTCAATGTTTTTTCTATAAAAAATGTGTTTTTTCTATAGGAAAAGTTTGTTGAATTGAGTTTTCCTATAGAAAAAGGTTGCTGAATTGAGTTTTTTCATAGAAAACGTTTGCTGAATTGAGTTTTTCTATAGAAAAAGTTTGTTAAATTGCGTTATTCTATAGAAAAATTGTGCTAAGTTGCCTTTTTCTATAGAAAAGGTTGTCTGAATTGACTTTTTCTACAGGAAATGGTGGCTGAATTGACTTTTTCTACAGAAGGAGTTGGCTAATTTAACCTTTTCTATAGCAAAAATTGGCTGATTTGAATTTTTGACTATTTCTTTAGAAAAGTTAGCTGAATTAACTTTTTCTATAGAAAAAGTTGGCTGAATTGACTTTTTCTATAGAAAAAGTTGGCTGAATTGTCGCTTTAGAAAAAGTGGCTGAATTGACTTTTTCTATAAAAAAGTTTGCTGAATTTGCATTTTTCTATAAAAAAAACTTGGCTGAAATGATTTTTTCTAAAGAAAAAGTCCGCGGAATTGAGCAAAACTTGTTTCTTTCTCGTCAATATTTTTTCTATAGAGATGTGTTTTTTCTATAGAAAAAGTTTGCTGAATTGAGTTTTTCCATAGAAAAAGTTTGCTGAATTGAGTTTTTCTATAGAAAAAGTTTGCTGAATTGACTTTCTATAGAAAAAGTTTGCTGAAATTATTTTTTCTATAGAATAAGTTTACTGAATTGTCTTTTTCTATAGAAAAATTTGACTGAATTGATTTTCCTATAGCAAAAGTTCGCTTATTTGAATTTTTCTATAGAAAAAGTTGGCTGAATTGACTTTTCCTATAGGAGAAGTTGGCTTAATTGACTTTTTCTACAGGAAAAGTTGGCTTAATTGACTTTTTCTACAGAAAGAGTTGGCTGAATTAACGTTTTCTATAGCATAAATTGGCTGATTTGAATTTTTCTATAGAAAAGTTAGCTGAATTACCTTTTTTATAGAAAAAGTTAGCTGAATTGACTTTTTCTATCGAAAAAGTTTGCTGAATTGACTTTTTCTATAGAAAAAGTTTGCTGAATTGACTTTTTCTATAGAAATAATTCGCTGAATTGACTTTTTCTATAAAAAAGTTTGCTGAATTTGCATTTTTCTATAAAAAAAACTTGGCTGAAATGATTTTTTTCTATAGAAAAAGTCCGCGGAATTGAGCAAAACTTGTTTCTTTCTCGTCAATGTTTTTTCTATAGAGATGTGTTTTTCTATAGAAAAAGTTTGCTGAATTGAGTTTTTCCATAGAAAAAGTTTGCTGAATTGACTTTATATAGAAAAAGTTTGCAGAAATTATTTATTCTATAGAAAAAGTTTACTGAATTGTCTTTTTCTATAGAAAAGTTTGACTGAATTGATTTTTCTACAGAAAAGGTTGGCTGAATTAAACTTTGCTATAGCAAAAGTTGGCTGAATTGACTCTTTCTACAGAAAGAGTAGGCTGAATTAACGTTTTCTATAGCAAAAATTGGCTGATTTGAATTTTTGACTTTTTCTATAGAAAAGTTAGCTGAATTACCTTTTTTTATAGAAAAATTTCACTGTATTGAGTTTTTCTATAGAAAACTTTGTTATAATTGATTTTTTTCCATAGCAAAAGCTAGCTGAATTGGCGTCTTTTATATAGAAACGGATGGCTGAATTGAATTTTTATATAGAAAAGCCTGGCTGAATTGGATTTTTCTACAGAAAAAGGTCGGGGAATTGATTTTTCCTATAGAAAAAATTGGCTGAAGCAAATTTTTCTATGGTGGAACATGGCTGAATTGAATTTATCCATAGAAAAATTTGGCTGAATTGCATTTTCTTTAGAAAAACTTGGCTGAATTCAATATTTCTATAGAAAATGCTCGAAATAGATTTTTTTATAAAAAAACTTGGTTTTATTGAATTCTTCTATAGAAACGCTTGGCTGAATTGAATTTTTTTTTGTAGAGAAATTTGGTATAATTGTCTATTTCCAAACCAAAAGTTAGCCAAATTGTCTTTTTCTATAGAAAAAGTTGACAGAATTGCCTTTTTCTATAGAAAAACATAGCTGAATAGCGTTTTCTATAGAAAATGGTGGCTGAATTAATTTTTTCCCAAAGAAAAAATGGCTACATTGACCTCTTCTATTGAAAAGGTTTGCTGAATTGATTTTTTACAGAAAAACTGCTAAATTGCCTTTTCTATAGAAAAGTTTGCTGAATTAAAAAAGTTAACTAACTGACTTTTTCTACTGAAAAAGGTGGCTGAAAAGATTTTTAGACAGTGTTGCCTGATTTAACCTTTTTCCTTAGACAAAGTTCTCCGAATTGTCTCTTTCTATAAAAAAGGTGCCTGAATTGCCTTTTCTCTAGAAAATTACCTAAATTGACTTTCTCTATAGAAAAAGTTGACTGTGTTGACTTTTTAGTAGAAAAATATGGCTGAATTGATTCTTTCAATAGAAAAAGTTGGCCGGATCGACTTTTTCTAGAAATAGTTGGCTGAATTCACCTTTTCTATAAAAAGAAAAATTGGCTGAATTGACTTTTCTATGGAAATAGTTGGGTGAATTGATTTTTCTGCAGGAAAATTGGCTGAATTGAGTTCTTCTATAGAAAAAAGTTGGTTGAATTGACTTCTTGTATAAAAAAAGTTGGCTAAATTGATTTTTCTATAAAAAAAAATTGGCTGAATTAACTTTTTCTGTGGAAATGTTGGCTGAATTGGCTTTTCTATGGAAATAGTTAAACTGATTTGGTCTGATCTGATTTCGTCTATTAAAAAAGTTGGCTGAATTGACATTTTGATTGAAACCATCTTTAACCATGACCAATAGCCCTTTTGAAATCCAAGCCTTTTGTATTACGAATATTTTTTCAATCACTTAATTTCATAAATTATAACACCTCTATGACATGTTGGCAAAGGTCATTGTAGCGAACTTGACCAACACTTTACCTTTTGCAATATTTATGGAAGTTAAGCAAATTTTTTTGTTATATTTAAATTTCATATTGTCTGAAATATGAAATAATTTTCTAATAGAGCAGACAAAGGGGTAGGCCAAAAGTCATTGACTGACAATTAAAAACACTCTTGGCTAATTTTACATGCTTATACTGCATTAAGACTAATGAATGACCTTGACCTAAACACCAACAGTTGTACACAAAACAAAATAAAAAACTGCTGATATAAAACTAACTACATTGTTTGTTTAAGTCAAGCTAATAATTTTTGTAAAATGGTTGGGGATCAATAACTGCTGCTGCTACTGTGGCTGTTACACCAATGGCAATGTGGTGGCTACTGTTTGTTTCAAGCAAGTGAAACTCTAACCAACAACATGATATTGGAACTTTCAAAAAGACATTAGTCGTTTCCTTTAAAACCACATGGAAAAGGGAGTTGTGTGTTGTGCATTTAAGCCCAAGAAAATTTTTTTCATTTTTTAAACTTCTTTTTGGAGTTGTGTCTTTCTTCCAACAATTTTCTTGAGTGTATTAAATAATTTGAACCCAGTCAAAAAGTGTTGGAGTTCATGAATTTATGGTTTTGTATTGTTGTTGGTTATTTGTTGTTCGCTATACCAGGTTTGGTTGCCTGTGTTCAATTGGCCGTACATCAAGTATTGAATGACGGTCGTGTTAATTGTGTGAATCTCCGCCGTTAGTTGGCGTTTCGTTTTTTGTTGTTTTTTTGTCTGTCAGTCAGTTCCTCTTTAAAACGCATTGAATTCAAATCTGTTGATTGTTGTTTATTTTTACATACATTAAACGAAACACGTTAAACATTTACCCTCACGACGAAGTGCTTCTGTTTTTATATGGTTTGTTTGGTTTTTGTATATAAAAATATTTATTTGTTATTGTTAATTTCAGTTAAGTGACTGCCGCAACAGCTTAAGGAAAAACAAATAAGCAGTGAGAGAGAAAAAATTATTCAAACTGCAAAAACGTAATTTGCATAATAATCTGGGTCTCAGACGTTCAACTACTATACAGACAGCGAAATGTGTTCTTCAAAATCTTCCATCCGAAAATGGTTGTTCGGCAAATTTTTTTTCGCATGGAAAACTGAATATTGCGACGAAATACTAAAGGAAAAGTATAGTTGGAATATTTTTATTTAGGAAAAGGTATTTTCGCGAACTTGTGCTAAAGACTTATAAAACACAGCCACATTTTTCAGCCGAATATCTTAATTCAGCCGAATATATCAATTCAGCCGAATATCTCAACATTTTGTTATAGAAAAAATCAATTTTTTTATAAAAATGTCAATTCAGCAAACTTTTTCTAAAAACAAGTCACTTAAGACAACATTTTCTATGAAAAAAAGTCAAATCAGACAACTTTTTCTTAAAAAAAGTCAAATCAGACAACTTTTTCAATAGAAAAAAGTCAAATCAGACAACTTTTTCTATAAACAAAAATTAAAATCAGACAACTTTTTCTATAAAAAAGTACAATCAGGCAACTTTTTCTATAAAAAATATCAAACTAGACAACTTTTTCAATAGAAAAAATTCAAATCAGACAACTTTTTCTATAGAAAACAGTCAAATCATACAACTTTTTCTATAAACAAAATTTAAAATCAGACAACTTTTTCTATAAAAAAAAGTACAATCAGGCAACTTTTTCTATAGAAAAATATCAAATTAGACAACTTTTTCAATAGAAAAAATTCAAATCAGACAACTTTTTCTATAGAAAACAGTCAAATCAGACAACTTTCTCTATAAACAAAAATTAAAATCAGACAACTTTTTCAATAGAAAAAAGTACAATCAGGCAACTTTTTCTATAGAAAAATATCTAATCAGACAACTTTTTCTATAGAAGAAGTCAATTCAACCAACATTTTCTATATAAAAAAGACAATTCAACCAACATTTCTATAGAAAAAGCAAAGTTTTTCTATAGAAAAACCAATTTTTTCACAGAAAAAATAAAATGAGCCAAGTCTTTCTAAAAAAAAGTACAACTCAGCAAACTTTTTCTTAAGAAAAAGTGAATTCACTGAACTTTAACTATAGAAAAAATAATTAAGCTGTTTTTTCTATGAAAAATAGCAATTCAACCGAGTTTTTCCATAGAAACTGTCAATTCAGCCAACTTTTTCCATAGAATAAGTAAAACAAGCCAAATTTTTCTATAGAAAAAGCCCATTCAGCCAACTTTTTTGTATAGAAAAAGATAATTCAGCCAACCATTTCTATAGCAAAAGAGAATTCGGCCAACTTTTTCTATAAAGAGTCCATTCCGCCAAGTTTTCCTATTAAAAAAAGTAAATTCAACAATATTTTTCTAAGAAAAAAATCAGTAAAGCCATCCTTTTCTATAGAGAAAGTCAATCCAGCCAAGTTTTTCTATAGAAAATGTAAATTCTATAAGAAAATCCAATTCATCGAAGTTTTTCCATTGAAAAAAGTTAATTCAGCTAAGTTTTTGTACAGAAAAAGTAAATTCAGCTATTTTTTCTAAGGAAAAAGTAAGAAAAAGTAAAGTGTTCTATAAAAGAAGTTTATTCAGCCAAGTTTTTCTGTAAGTGAGTAAATTCAACCAAAATCTTTTATAGAAAAAATCAACTCAGCAAAGTTTGTCTTACTGAAAAGTAAATTCAGCCAAGTTTTTCCATTGAAATAAGTAATAAAAGTAAAAAATATGTAAGTAGAAGAAGCTAATTAAGCTAAGTTTTTTTGCTGAAATAGTCGATTCAGCCAAGTTCTTTAATAGAAAAAAATCAATTCAGCAAAATTTTCCATCGTAAAAAGTCAATTCAGCCAAGTTTTTCTAAATAACATCAATTCAGCTAAGCTTTGTATAGGCAAAGTCAATTCAGGCATCTTCTCCACCAAAATTTTTATATTAAGTCAATTCAGGTAAGTGTTTCTAAAGAAAAGTTAAATTCAGCAAAGTTTTTCTATAGAAAAACCAATTCAGCCAATTTTTTTCTGAAGATGTCAATTCAACAACGTTTTTCTATAAAAAAGTAAATTTAGGCAACTTTTTTATTTATTTTTTTTTATAGAAAACGTCCATTCAGCCAAGTTTTTCTATTGAAAAAAGTCAATTCTGCTAAGTTTTTAAAGAAAAAGTCAATTCAGCAAAATTTTTTCCAAGAAAAAAATAAACAAGTAAAAGATAGGTAAGTAAAAGAAGCTAATTCAGCTAAGTTTTTCTGCAGAAAGAGACGATTCAGCCAAGTTCTTCGATAGCAAAAATCAATTCAGCAAAATTTTCCTTCATAAAAAGTCAATTCAGCCAAGTTTTTCTATATAAAAGTCAATTCAGCTAAGCTTTGTATAGGCAAAGTCAATTCAGGCATTTTTTTCTTAAAAAAAGTTAATTCAGCCAACTTTCTATATAGGAAAAAACCATTCCACCAAAGTTTTTCTATATAAAGTCAATTCAGGAAAGTGTTTCTAAAGAAAAGTTAAATTCAGACAGGTTTTTCTATTGACAATGTCAGTTCAACAATGTTTTTCTATAGAAACACCAATTCAGCCAATTTTGTTTAAAGAAAATGTCAATTCGACAAAGTTTTTCTATAAAAAAGTAAATTTTGCCAACCTTTTTTTATAGAAAACGTCCATTCAGCTAAGTTTTCTTATTGAAAAAGTCAATTCAGCAATGTTGTCATAAGGAAAACATCAATTAAGCCGTCCCTTTCTATAGAAAAAGTCAAACCAAGCCAAGTTTTTCAATAGAAAATGTCAATTCAGCCAAGGTTTTCTATATGAAAAGTCAATTCAGCCAAGTTCTTCTATTGAAAAAAATAAATTCAGCTAAGTTTTTATACAGAAAAAGTAAATACAGCTATTTTTTCTAAGGAAAAAGTAAAGTTTTCTATACTTACTTACTTACTTAGCTGGCCCATTACAGAACATTTGTTCTATAGGCCGAACTAAGAAGAGATCTCCATTCCTCTCTATTTGTTGCTTTGCTCTCTGGAATACCGCGCCTTTTCATCTCAACATCCACTTGTTTGCGCCATCTATTCCTTGGCCTGCCAATTCTGCGTGCACCGCCATGTGGCATGTATTCATACGCCTTTTTAGTGGGTTCATCATCGCTCATTCTTTTGACATGGCCTAGCCAACGCAATCGCTGCATCTCGATACGTTTAACAATATTGATGTCGTTGTATAGCAGATACAGCTCGTGGTTCATGCGACGTCGATATTCACCGTCAACGCAGATTGGTCCGTAGATCTTTCGAAGAATTTTTCTCTCAAACACACCAAGCACTGCCATGTCTGCTTGCGCAAGTACCCAGGCTTCGGAGCCATACATCAGCACGGGTAGTATCAGTGTTTTGTAGAGCGTTATTTTTGTTTGACGAGATGTGGCTTTGTTTTTAAACTGCTTACTTAATCCAAAGTAGCATCTGTTGGCCAATACAATTCTTCTTTTTATTTCACAACTGATGTCGTTTGTTGTGTTGACGGAGGTGCCGAGGTAGACGAAGTCTTTTACTACCTCAATATTATAGGAACCAACTTCCACAGTCGGTCCGAGCTCAATGGACGCATTGCGCGTCGACACCATCAACTTGGTCTTCTCACCGTTTACCGCCAGACCCACTTTAGCAGATTCTCCTTCGACTTTTATAAAGGTATCAGTTACTTCTTTTACTGATCGACCCATGATGTCTATATCATCAGCATAAGCAAGTAACATGTGACTATTGGTGTAGATTGTGCCACTTCTTTTGACGTTTGCCTCTCGTATAACCTTTTCTAGCAGGATGTTGAAGAGGTCACACGAAAGGCTGTCTCCTTGTCTGAAACCTCTTTTGGTACCAAACTCTTCGGAGAGGTTCTTTCCTATTTTAACTGAGGACCTCGTGTCAGTTAAAGTCATTTTACAAAGCCGGATGAGCTTTGCGGGAATACCAAATTCAGACATGGCTTGGAATACCTTTGAGCGCAGCGGACTGTCGAAGGCTGCTTTATAATCGACAAAAAGGTGGTAGGTGTCGATCTGCATCTCTTGGGTCTTCTCCAGGATTTGCCGCAGGGTAAATATCTGGTCAATGGTGGACTTGCCAGGTCTAAAGCCGCATTGGTATGGTCCAATAATCTCGTTGACCATTGGCTTTAGTCGTTCGCACAATATCCCTGACACGATCTTGTAGGCAATAGGGAGTAGACTTATGCCCCTATAGTTAGAGCATACAGTCTTATCTCCCTTCTTGTGGACGGGGCACAGGATACTCAGGTTCCAATCGTCGGGTACTCGTTCTTCCTGCCAGATGGTGCTAACTAGCTGATGAATACACCTTATCAGCGTGTCGCCTCCGGTTTTGAACAGCTCGGCTGGTAAGCCATCGGCCCCTGCTGCCTTATTATTCTTCAGCCGATTTATTGCTGTCTTTACCTCATCTTGGCTGGGCGGTATACATTCAATACCATCTTCTGGGATTGGGACTGTGGTATCTTCGTCGTCTTCGCTGCTATTGGATACCAACAGATTTGAAAAATGTTCTTTCCATATCCTGAGTACACTATCTGTATCAGTTACCAAATTACCTTGCTGGTCTCTACAGGAGGATGTGCCTGTACCAAAGCCGTCAGTTTGATGCTTGACTCTTTGGTAGAATTTTCGGACTTCATTCTGGCTCCTGTACATCTCGATTTTTTCACACTCCCGCTTTTCCATCTCTCTCTTTTTCCTGCGGAAAAGACGTTTCTCCTCTCTCCTTTTCTCCCTGTATCTCTCTCGTGCGCTACGCGTTGCTACGGATTGTAAAGTAGCCTTATATGCCGCATTTTTCTCTTCGGTGGCAGCACGACACTCCTCATCATACCATGGATTCCTTGGTGGAGGTCTCTGGTATCCAAGTATGGATTTTGCGGCTGTTTGCATGGAGTGGGCAATGCTTTGCCATTGCGCTGATATGTTATCGGGATGAGGAGGGCTTTGATTAAGCAATTGGGCTAGTTGAGTGGAATATGCTGTGGCTATCTGTTGTGATTGCAGCTTACCGATGTCTAACTTTCGTGTTGTGTCTGTTCGTACTTTGTTTGCTACGTTTAAGCGGGTGCGTACCTTTGCTGCAACAAGGTAGTGGTCCGAATCAATGTTTGCGCCTCGGAACGATCGTACATCCAACACGCTCGATGAATGTCTTCCATCTATCACAACATGATCAATTTGGTTTCTTGTTTTCTGATCTGGAGACAGCCAGGTGCCCTTATGAATATCGAGATGATTAAATCTGGTACTGCTAACTACCATGTTTTTTGCAGCTGCAAAGTCTATCAGTCTCATACCATTGTCAGATGTTTCACTGTGGAGACTGAATTTCCCGACTGTTGGGCCAAAGATATTCTCCTTTCCAATTTTGGCATTAAAATCGCCTAGAATGATTTTAATGTCATGGGCAGGGCAACGATCATATGTTTCTTCTAAGCGCTCGTAAAATATATCTTTGGTCTGTTCATCCTTTTCTTCAGTGGGAGCATGAGCGCAAATAAAGCTGATGTTGAAGAATTTAGCTTTTATTCGAATTGCAGCAAGTCTTTCATTCACTGGAGTGAAGCTGGATACAAGATGTTTTAGTCTCCGACTAACTACGAATCCACAACCAAACTCATGCTTTACGTCATGGCAGCTATAATACAGTGCGTCACCTTTAGGTGTTGTTGTGACGCCTTTCCCAATCCATCGTATTTCCTGTATGGCAGTAATATCGGTCTTGTACTTTTCAAGTACGTCTGCCAATGCGAAGACTGCACCTTCTCTATAAAGAGTGCGAACATTCCAGGTGCAGATTCGCAGATCATGGTCCTTAAAACGTTTGCGGGGTTCGTCAACTTTAGAGGGGTTTGTTTTTCTTTTCTTTCGTTTTTTCATAGTAGGCTGTTTTTTCTAGGGGAGGGTTACTAACCCGACGCCCAAACCCAAGTTTTTAACGTTCTTATGGGTGAACGCGCGGCACATGTTAGCTCACTACCTTTAACGGGTGTTAAAGGCAGTTCCCCAGGTGACACCACGGGGAGGTCAGTGTCCACTTGGGATGAAAGAGGGACCAAGATAAATCCTGGGCTTTGCCATGTTAAAACCGGTCAGGACCGTTCCTTGGTATCTTCCATCCCCTACGTCACCCACGTTTTCTATAAAAGAAGTTTATTCAGCCAAGTTTTTCTGTAGAAAGGTTCAATTTAACCAAAATCTTCTATTGAAAAATCAATTCAGCAAGGGTTTTCTTACTACAAACTCAATTCAGCCAAATTTTTTCATATATAAAAAGTCAATTCAGCCAAGCCTTGTATACATAGAGTCAATTCAGGCATCATTTTCTATAAGGAAAAAGTAATTTAGCCAATTTTCTCAATAGAAAGAATCAATTCAACCAAAGTTTTTCTATATAAAGTCATTTCAGCTGAGTTTTTTTTTTCTATAAAAATTAAATTCAGCCAGATTTTTCTATTGAAAAAGTAAGTTAAACAAAGTTTATCTAAAGAAACAGCAAATTCAGCCAAATGTTTCTAAAGAAAAAGTCAGTTCAGCCAAAGTTCTTATAGAAAAAGTCAATTCAACCAATGCTTTTATAGAAAAATTCTATTCAGGCAAGTTATTCTGTAGAAAATGTCCTTTCAATCAATTTTTCTATAGAAAATCAATAAACTTTTTCTATAGAAGTCACTTCACCCAAGTTTTTCTATAGAAAATGTAAATTCAGTCACCTTTTTTATAGAAAAAAATCCATTCAGCCAAGATTTCTATTCAGAATGTTTTCCTAAAGACAAAATCAATAAAGCCATATTTTTCTATAGGAAAAGTCAAACCAGCCATGTTTTCTATAGAAAACGTCAATTCAGCCAAAGTCCTCTATATGAATATTCAATTCAGCTAAGTTTTTCTAAAGGAATAGTCAATTCAGCTATTTTTCCCAAGAAAAAGGTAATTCAGTCAAATTCTTCTATAGAAGATGTTAATTCAGACAAGTTTGTCTGTAGAAAGAGCCAATTCAGCAAAGTTTTTCTTTACAAAAACTCAATTCAGCCAAGATTTTCTATATAGACAGTCAATTTAGCAAAGCTTTGTATAGATAAAGTCAATTCAGGCCTATTTCTCTATAGAAAAAGTTAATTCAGCAAACATTCTCTATAGAAAGAATATAAATTCAAGCAAAGTTTTTCTATATAAAGTCAATTCAGCTAAGTTTTTATAAAGAAAATTTAAATTCAGCCGGGTTTTCTATTAAAAAGGTCTGTTCAGCAAAGTTTTTCTATCGAAAAATCCAATTCAGACAAATTTTTCTAAAGATATAAAAAGTCATTTCAGCCAAGGAAAAGTCAATTAAGCCATCTTTTTCTAAAGAAAAAGTCAATTAAGCCAAGTTTTTCTGTAGAAAATGTCAATTCAGCTAAGATTTTCTATATAAAAAGTCAATTCAAAATTTTCTAAAGAAAAACAAGTAAGCAAAGGCTATAGTCGGACAGGGCCGACCATACGATACCCTACACCACTACCCCGCGAGTTAGCTTTCAGCAAATCAAAGTTTCTTTTGGACAAATAAGATCATTGTAAGAAATAAATTTTTGAAGTCTGCAACCTTATCACATTAAGTTTAAATAACAATATAATAATTGTTCCACAAACATCACAGAAGGGACATGACGTGCCTACTGTTTATCGCCGAGTCCGAAAGGCATGTCTTAAAAACCACCTGTAGAGAAGTTGTACATGGTTGAAATACTCAGAACATATCGCCAACTTTACTCAGGGGTATTTTGATATCGTTGGAAATTTGATGTTTGCTGGCCGGGAATCGAAAGCCCGACCTTCAGCGTGCAAGGCGGGTGTGCAAACAATTGTACCATGGTGGCACCAATAAGTAATTTTAGAACGGACATTTAGTCTGGACCTAATTTTTTGCATATTTTGACATATTTGCTAAACCATCCCATCGAATTGGCTGAAAGTTTGTATTAAGTATTCGTTTATCACAATTTTCAACCTGAAATTTATCGTATAGAACCGTACCTCCCGATACCCGGTATTTTGATGGTTGTGGCCTCAATATCAAACGGAAATGGCTGACATTTTGTATTCAGTCTTCGTTGGAGGTAAAAAAAAACTTTCCACCTGAAATTTGTCGTTATATGTCCACATCTTCATATAGCTCCCATAACCCAGAACCTACCGATTTTCTGTACTTTGAAGGTTATGGTCTCAATATCCCTCATACCCATACTACGAAAGATCCCCATTTTTCGACATTTTGAAGATTGTGGCTCTGGTTACAGATTTCTCTATTTTATTGACTTGTATGAAGTGAATTTCAAACAAAAAAATTACACATAAACATTTTAGAAGATATTATTGAAATATATGTAGCATACGAAAATATGTGAAATACAGAAATTTTCCATATGCAAAAATAATATTTGCATATGCATAATTTATACATTTCGCATATTTTTGCATATGTGATATACATATTTCGATTGGAATTTAATTAGATTCCAAAAATATGCAAATTTTACAAAAATAGGTGTTGCATAAAATTCCGCTGTCTACATATCATTGAGCTGATATTAATCGGAGGCTCTCATTGATATGAGAGAAGTCTCCCTTGTCCCTACTGGGATGTTTGTGGAACAATTATATACAGTACATTTTAAGAAATATTCTTAAATTTGAAAATTGGCGTTGTTTAGCAATTTCTGCTACATCTTTAAATTTTGAACGATAGGACAGGTAATATGATAGGGTTCCACGCAATTTGTAAGAACTGGGAATTTGTCTGTCATGATAGAGAAAATTTGTAGAATGGGAGGAAGATGTGGTTCTCTTCACAAAACTCATTATATCTTAGGTAGTAGGTCCGTTACCAAGCACACATATTATTGCAATTTTCATCAGAGGAAAGATCGGCAGTTAATTTTTCATATATAGGCGACTTTGCCTGTATATGGCCTCCAGGGATTCAAATATGGACCAAAAATAAAATATTTTTATTTAGCATACAAAAGTAATGGTCCATTGCATCCGCTAAATAATATCAGATCATCATCAAAAATTGTAGGCATCTTCTTCGACCTAAACCCCTACCTCGTGCAAAATTTCGGAACTATTGATCTATAATTGCGACCTCTAGTATGCTTTTGATTACATTACAAGCAAAACACTGGATATATTAGGCTGTAACTCTGTTATCTGACCACATAAATCAACATAATTGGCATTAATTGAAAGGGCAAGAGTTGTCCTTCCAAATACTATTTATGTGGGCGGAATGTGTGGTCAAGGAATAAAAATATTACCGCTATATTAAAAATTTTCACAATTTTCACACAAAAGTTGTGGTCCATTTAAACCTCTAAACATCATCCGATCACCATCTCAAATTGCAAGCATCTTCTTTGTCATACAATCTTACATTATTTAAAATTTCGAGGCGATCGGACTATAATTGCGACATACAGAGCCGCTATAAAATCGGATAAAAATTTTGTTTTTGGTCCATTTCACCCGCTTAACATTTCTCGATCATCACCAATAAGAATAGGGATCTATTCTGATCTGAACCCGACCTCCATACAAAATTTCGTGACGATCGGTCCATAATTGCGGCCTGGAGCGTGTTTACAATTTATAATGGACAGACGGACGGACGGACGGACAGACACACATCTCAAAATCGCTTTATCTCGTCGAGATATGAAGATTGGTATACCACATTGGGGGTCTCCGACGAATATTTCGCGGTGTTACATGAATTTTTACCAAAACAAACTTATAATACCCTTTTCCACATTGTGGTATAGGGTATAATTAATTCAGCTAAGTATTTCCAAAGAAGAAGTAATTCAGCCATGTTTTTCTATAAAAACTATCAATTTAGCAAAGTTTTTCTGTAGAAAAAGTCAATTCAGCCAAAGCTTTGTATATAAAAAGTCAATTCAGCGAACTCAACTCAGCTGATTTTTTATGGAAAAACTCAATTCGGTTGATTTGTTCTGTGGAAAAACTCAATTCAGCTGATTTTTTCTATGGAAAAACTCAATTCAGCTAACCAACTTAACCCATGTATTTTTAAGAGAAACTCAAGTCTTCTAGTTTTTGTCCTTTCAATATAAATAAAATAATTAAACCAACTTTTTCTATAGGAAAACTCAATTCAGCCAAGTTTATTATAGAAAAGTAAATTCAGCCAACTTTTTTATAGAAAATGTCCATTCAGCCAAGGAAATCTTTTAGTCAAGTCAATTCAGCTACGTTTTCCTAAAGAAAAATTAATTCAGCTAAGTATTTTCAAAGAAGAAGTAATTCAGTCAAGTTTTTCTATAGAAGAGGTTAATTCTTCCAAATTTTTTATGTAGAAAGAGTCAATTCAGCCAAGTATTTTTATAGAAACTATCAATTCAGCAAAGTTTTTCTTTAGAAAAAGTCAATTCAGCAAAGTTTTTCTATATAAAAAGTCAATTCAGCCAAGGAAAAATCAATTAAGCCATCTTTTTCTAAAGAAAAAATCAATTAAGCCAAGTTTTTCTGTAGAAAATGTCAATTCAGCTAAGATTTTCTATAAAAAGTCAATTTTTTTTCAGCCAAGATTTTCTATTGAAAAAAGTCGATTCAAGTTTTTCGAAAGAAAAATTAATTCAGCTAAGTATTTCCAAAGAAGAAGTAATTCAGCCATGTTTTTCTATAAAAACTATCAATTTAGCAAAGTTTTTCTGAAGATAAAGTCAATTCAGCCAAGGTTTTCTATATAAAACGTAAATTCAGCCAAGGAAAAATCAATTAAGCCATATTTTTCTAAAGAAAAAATCAATTAAGCCAAGGTTTTCTGTAGAAAATGTCAATTCAGCTACGGTTTTCTATATAAAAAGTCAATTCAGCCAAGATTTTCTATTGAAAAAGTCTATTCAGCTACTTTTTTGTAAAGAAAAATTAATTCAGCTAAGTATTTCCAAAGAAAAAGTAATTCAGCCATGTTTTCTGTAAAAAAACTATCAGTTCAGCGAAGTTTTTCTGTAGAAAATTCAATTCAGTCATGGTTTTGTATATAAAAAGTCAATTCAGCGAACTCAACTCAGTTGAATTTTTATGGAAAAACACAATTCGGTTGATTTTTTCTGTGGAAAAACTCAATTCAGCTGATTTTTTCTATGGAAAAAATCAATTCAGTTAACCAACTTAACCCATGTATTTTTAAGAGAAACTCAATTTAGCTAGTTTTTTAGGCAAAACCCCAAAACCAACTCATGTATTTTTAAGAGAAACTCAATTCAGCTAGTTTTTGCCTAAAGAACTTAATTCAGCACAAATTTTCTTGAGAAAATGCCCCTACAATTTCAATTTCTTTCTGTGTACAAACACAATTGCACCATGCCTAGTGATGCTTATTTCACAAGTCTATATTCAAAAACAAATATTATTTATTTATGAGCAGCCATTCCATTCCAATGCATTGATTCCACAGTGCGCTGAATAAATACAATCAATGTTATGATAGAAGTGATCATCATCACCATTTAAAGCTGGCTTGGGATGTTCCTTCCATACAGCCAGCCAACACAATGAAATTCAAGTGCCTACTACTATTTATTGTGAATGCAATTACCACATATCGTCGTTTATCTTACACAAAGAGGGAGAGACGATTTCAACCTGCTGTTGTCGGTTGTTAAGCTTGTGTGGGCTGTTGGATTGTCAAAGAAGATCAAATGGTCCATGATTGCAGGGAGGGTACTTGACATGGACGGTTTGCACAAGTTATTTGATGTCAACATGGGAATGCATAATTTGAAATGTTTGGATTTCTTAATGTAAATATTTTGTGGTGTTTTTTAACTGTTGTGTCACATACTTATGCCCATTAGTGTATGAGTGCATAAAGAGAAGGTGTTAGTAACTGGCATTTGTTATTCTTAAGAAATTTTTGCATCCGTTTCATTGGCATGGAGATGGTTTTGCACAAAAATAATGTTCGTGTTTGACAAGATCCGCAGATTTACTTAAAGCAGGTACTGGTCAAACGCCAAAAGATTTATGTGAGATTTATTGATAAAGCGGTGTTATGGTGGGAATTTGTTTTGGCCTTTAGAGTGGTTTCTTTACACTTGATCAATATCTGAATGGACAGTAGAATTAATTGATAATGCAGATGGATGCAGTTTTCAAAACTATGAGGAATTAGATTTTTTAGAGAATTGATTAAATTTTTCTATAGAAAAAGTTAGGTGAATTCAGGTTTTCCATAGAAAAAGTTAGCTGAATTCAGTTTCTTTGTAGAAAAAGAAGAATTCAGTTTTTCTACAGAAAATTTAGTTGAATTAATTTTTTCTATAGAAAAACTTGTCCGTATTGATATTTTCTATAGAATTGACTTCTGCTACAAAAAAAGTTAGCTGAATTGACTTTCCAATAGAAAAAGTTGGCTTAATTGAACTTTTCAATAGAAAAAGTTGGCTGAATGGTTAGTTTTTCAAAAGAAGAAGTTGGCAAATTTGACTTTTCTATAGAAAAGACAAAACGAATTAACTTTTTCTGTAGAAAAAATTGGCTGAATTGATTTTTTCTATACAAAAAAGTAGGCTGAATTCAGTTTTCTATACAAATATTTAGCTGAATTCAGTTTTTCTATAGAAAATTTAGCTGAATTGATTTTTTCTATAGAAAAAACTTGTCTGAATTGATATTTTCTATAGAAAAAATTGGCTGAATAGACTTTGCATATAAAAAACCTTAGCTGAATTGACATTTTCTACAAACAAAGTTGGCTGAATTCAGTTTTCTATAGAAAATGTTACCCGAATTCAGTTTTTCTATAGAAAAAGTAAGCTGAATTAAGTTTTTCTATAGAAAAATTTGGCAGAAGTCAGTTTTTCTATAAAAAAATTGGCTAAATTGACTTATCCTACAGAAAAAGTTGGCTAAATTGACTTTTTCTATAGAAAAAGGTGGCTGAATTGTCTTTTTCTATAGAAAAAGGTGGCTGAATTGTCTTTTTCTATAGGAAAAGTTGGCTGAATTGACTTTTTCCATAGAAAAAGTTGGCTGAATTGACTTTTTCTATAGAAAAAGTTGGCTGAATTGACTTTTTCTATAGAAAAAGTTGGCTGAATTGAATTTTTCCATAGAAAAGTTGGCTGAATTGAATTTTTCCATAGAAAAGTTGGCTGAATTGAATTTTTCCATAGAAAAAGTTGGCTAAATTGCCTTTTCCTATAGAAAAAGTTGGCTGAATTGACTTTTTCTATAGAAAAAGTTCGCTGAATTGACTTTTCCTGTAGAAAATGTTCGCTGAATTGACTTGTTTTAATAGAAAAAGTTGGCTAAATTGCCTTTTCCTATAGAAAAAGTTGGTTGAATTGACTTTTTCTATAGAAAAAGTTGGCAGAATTGACTTTTTCTATAGAAAAAGTTCGCTGAATTTAAATTTCTACAAAAAAGTTGGGTGAATTCAGTTTTCTATAGAAAAAGATAGCTGAATTTACTCTTTCTATAGAAAAATTAAGATTGATTTAGTTTTTTCAATAGAAAGTTAAGCTGAATTAAGTTTTTCTATCGAAACACTTAGCTGAATTGATATTTTCTATAGAAAAACTCAGTTGAATTGCTTTTTTCTATAGAAAAAGTTGACTGAATGGACTTTGGAATATAATAAATTGGCTGAGTTGAATTTACTTTTTCTGTAGAAAAAATTGGATGAATTGATTTTTTTTTAGAAAATCTTGGTAATTTCTATAGAAAAAGTCGGCTGATATGAAACTTACAATAGAAATAATCAGTTAAGTTGATTATTTAATAGAAAAAGTTGGTTGAATTGATTTTTAATAGAAACTGTTGGTTGAATGGACTTTTTCAATAGAAAGAATTGGCTGAATTGATTTTTTCTATAGAAAAATTTGGCTGAATTGATTTTTTTCTACGGAAACAGTTGGCTAAATTGATAATTTCTGTTGAAAAAGTTGGCTGAATTGATTTTTGCTATAGAAAATTATTGAGTTTCTCAATAGAAAAAATTGATTGAATTGATTTTTCCCAATAGAAAAAGTTGGCTGAATTAATCTTGTTTTCTATAAAAAAAGTTGGCTGAATTGACTTTTCTATAGAAAAGACAAGCTGAATTTACTTTTTTGTAGAAAATATTGCCTGAATTGATATTTTAAAGAGAATGTTGGTTGAATTTTTTTTCTTATAGTTGGTTGTTGAATTGACTTTTCCTATAGGAAACTTTAGCTTCATTGATTTTTTTTCTATAGTAAAATTACGCTGAATAAATTTCTTACATAGAAAAAGTTGGCTGAATTGACTTTTTCTATAGAAAAAGTTGGCAGAATTGACATTTCCTATAGAAAAAGTTGGCTGAATTGACTTTTTCTATAGAAAAAGTTGGCAGAATTAACATTTTCTATAGAAGAAGTTCGCTGAATTGACTTTTTCTATAGAAAAAGTTGGCTGAATTGACTTTTTCTATAGAAACAGTAGGCTGAATTAACCCTCTCTATACAAAAATTGGCTGAATTGACTTTTTCTATAGAAAAAGTTGGCTGAATTGAATTTTTCCATAGAACAAATTGGCTGAATTGACCTTTCCTATAGAAAAAGTTGGCTGAATTGACTCTTTCTATAAAAAAAGTTGGCAGAATTAACATTTTCTATAGAAGAAGTTGGCTGCATTGACTTTTTCTATAGAAAAAGTTGGCTGAATTGAATTTTTCCATAGAACAAATTGGCTGAATTGACCTTTTCTATAGAAAAAGTTGGCTAACTTGACTTTTCCTATAGAAAAAGTTGGCTGAATTGACTTTTTCTATAGAAATGTTGGTTGAATTGACGTTTTCTATAGAAAAGTTGGCTGAATTGACTCTTTCTATAAAAAAAAGTTGGCAGAATTAACATTTTCTATAGAAGAAGTTGGCTGAATTGACTTTTTCTATAGAAAAAGTTGGCTGAATTGACTTTTTCTATAGAAAAGTTGGCTGAATTGACTCTTTCTATAAAAAAAAGTTGGCAGAATTAACATTTTCTATAGAAGAAGTTGGCAGAATTGACATTTCCTATAGAAAAAGTTGGCTGAATTGACTTTTTCTATAGAAAAAGTTGGCAGAATTAACATTTTCTATAGAAGAAGTTGGGTGAATTGACTTCTCTATACAAAAGTTGGCTCAATTGACTTTTTCTATAAAAAAAGTTGGTTGAATTGACTTTTTCTATAGAAATAGTAGGCTGAATTAACTCTCTCTATACAAAAAATTGGCTGAATTGACTTTTTCTATAGAAAAAGTTGGCTGAATTGAATTTTTCCATAGAACAAATTGGCTGAATTGACCTTTCCTATAGAAAAAGTTGTCTGAATTGGCTTTTTCTTTATAAAAAGTTGGGTGAATTGACTTTTTCTATAGAAAAAGTTGGCTGAATTGATTTTTTCCATAGAACAAATTGGCTGAATTGACCTTTTCTATAGAAAAAGTTGGCTAACTTGACTTTTCCTATAGAAAAAGTTGGCTGAATTGACTTTTCCTATAGAAAAAGTTGGCTGAATTGACTTTTCCTATAGAAAAAGTTGGCTGAATTGACTTTTTCTATAGAAAAGTTGGCTGAATTGACTTTTTCTATAGAAAAGTTGGCTGAATTGACTCTTTCTATAAAAAAAGTTGGCTGAATTGACTCTTTCTATAAAAAAGTTGGCAGAATTAACATTTTCTATAGAAGAACTTGGCTGAATTGACTTTTTCTATACAAAAGTTGGCTCAATTGACTTTTTTTATACAAAAAGTTGGTTGAATTGACGTTTTCTATAGAAATAGTAGGCTGAATTAACTCTCTCTAAACAAAAAATTGGCTGAATTGACTTTTTTTATAGAAAAAGTTGGCTGAATTGAATTTTTCCATAGAACAAATTGGCTGAATTGACCTTTCCTATAGAAAAAGTTGGCTGAATTGGCTTTTTCTTTATAAACAGTTGGCTGAATTGACTTTTTCTATAGAAAAAGTTGGCTGAATTGAATTTTTCCATAGAACACATTGGCTGAATTGACTTTTTCTATAGAAAAAGTTGGCTAACTTGACTTTTCCTATAGAAAAAGTTGGCTGAATTCACTTTTTCTATAGAGAAGGTTGGATGAATTGACTTTTTCTATAGAAAAGTTGGCTGAATTGACTCTTTCTATAGAAAAAGCTGGCTGAATTGACTTTTTCTATAGAAAAAGTTGGCTGAATTGACCCTTTCTATAGACAAAATTGGCTGAATTGACTTTTTCTATAGAAAAAGTTGGCAGAATTGACATTTTCTATAGAAGAAGTTGGCTGAATTGACTTTTTCTATCCAAAAGTTGACTGAATTGAATTTTTCTATACAAAAAGTTGGTTGAATTGACTTTTTCTATAGAAAAAGTTGGTTGAATTAACTCTCTTTATACAAAGAGTTGGCTGAATTCATTTTTTCTATAGAAAAAGTTGGCTGAATTGGCCTTTCCTATAGAAAATTTGGCTGAATTGGCTTTGTCTTTGTAAAAAGTTGGCTGAATTGAACTTTTCTATAGAAAAAGTTGGCTGAATTGGTTTTTTCTTTATAAAAAGTTGGCTGAGTTGATCTTTTCTATAGAAAAAGTTGGCTAAGTTGACTTTTCCTATAGAAAAAGTTGGCAGAATTGACTTTTTATATAGAAAAAGTTGGCTGTATTTCTACAGAAAAAATTTTTGTAGAAAAAATTGAATTAAACTGATGAAATAATTAACCTTAATTACAAAAGTCATGAATGAAACCAAAATTTATGGTCTAGACTTTGGGTAACCATAAAATATCAAAAAAATCCAGAGATAGTGAGACTAGACCAAAAAAATATCTGTACCTACAATAATAATGTCATAGTAATAATATTAAGTGCGATGATAAATCAGAAATAGTGTAAACAATAATAACAAACCAAATCTATGAATAGACGAGTATGAAAAACAAAACAATTGCCTTTTTTTGGCCAAAGAAAAACGAAATACAGCAACCACTTCATTATTACAGTCAATCATGAAAGCCTTATTCATACAAATATGAAATGTTGTCTGAAATCTGCTACCATAGAGTCAAATATCTTTGGCGCTGATGAATGGAAGGAATGAATGAATCGACAAACACGAGATAGACAAACGTTTACATGTGAGCAGAGCGACATGGACATGAGGCAAATGTTTGGCCATTTAACTTAACTTGGAGCTGGACTTTTTTGGTGTTCAATACACACACATAAAGACACACGAAACAAAGAAACATGAAAACATAACGTGTACAAAAAAAGAAAGTGAAATGTGCCACAATATGTTGTAAGGAATGTGGAAAAGTGTTTATTTATTATGATTTGAAACATGCCATGGCAAAACACAGCATGCCCTCTACCGACCGGCAAAATGAATTGCAGGTGGTGGACAGGTATAGTAAGAAAAATATTTTGAATTTCAGCGCACAGGTGGATTGATTAAGACGAAAAAGGAGGTTTTATAAAAATAACTCAATTTAGCTAAGTTTCGCTATATAAAAACAGATATTATGGAATTTTGTGGAAAGAAAACCTCAATTCAGTGGAGTTTTTCTATAAAAAGACAATTTAGCCAACATTTTCTATAGAAAAAGTGAAAAGTGAAAACTTTTTCTATAGAAAAAATCAATTCGGCCAACTCAGATTTTTTTAATATTCATTCTCTTTTATAGATTCTTATTACTTTTTATCTTGACTAAGATTTCAATCAATCATAATCAGTGTCTGTCCTTATCTTCAAAAAGAAAAATAAAAACAAATAAAAAGCTAATAGCCCGCCATATCGTCGGTTATCTCACCTGACGCCGTTAATAGGCAATTTCGTAAAACAAACCAAATCTACAGCAACAGAAAACCTGTGACAAGATCGAACAACCGACAGACATCACCTTTCACTTTATGCATTATTACAACTATTATAGCTATTGTTGTTGTTGCTGTTGTTACAACAATAAATAATTTAAACAAATATAAACATTGTGTAAACACTTAAAAACCGAGAGAAGCAACAGAAAAATAAAATCTCCTAAAATGTTGCCACAAACACAGAAAAAAGTCAAATAAAATGTTCAAAAGCAAAACGGCAGGTGTTTTGTTACAAACAAAAAACATTAAATTTTAACTAAAAATAATAATAAAAAACAGATTTGTATGGGAAATAATATTAACTCGTTTTTCTCTAACAAAACCTCCATTACACTTTTAACGATTTAGCCAAACCAAACAAATTATCATGAAAGAAAATTGTTCGAAGTAAGAAAAAAAAAGAATAAAACACAACAAATGGAAATGAAACTAAAAACGCCATCAAATAAAATTTCTTTATCAACGGCTGACGTTTAAAAACGTTTTTGTTGGTTTACTTCTTGCATTGCTGCAATAAAAAAAGAGTAAAACCACTTCACATATGTTTGCGTATTTCATAGTGGAGAAAAGGCGTTTAGTCATGCCATTATTTTACCATAATTTGTTTGTTCGTATTTTATGGACATCAGTGTACAATGGAAGCATTCAGACATTTTTTCATCTATTGTTTTAAAAGATAACGTAAAATCAACATCTATATGTTGAACAATCAATTCAGCCCACCTTTAATATAAAAAAGTCAATTCAGCCAACTTTTTCTATAAAAAGTCAATTTAGCTAAATTTTTCTATAGAAAAAGTCAATTCAGCCAAATTTTGCTGTAGAACAAATCAACTCAGCCACTTTATCTACAGAAAAAGTCAATTCAGCCAACTTTTTCTATAGAAAAGGTCAATTCAGCCAACTTTTTCTATAGAAAAAGTCAATTCAGCCAACTTTCTATAGAAAAAGTCAATTCAGCCAACTTTCTATAGAAAAAGTCAATTCAGCCAACTTTTCTATAGAAAAAGTAAATTCAGCCAACTTTTTCTATAGAAAAAGTCAATTCAGCCAACTTTTTCTATAGATAAAGTCAATTCAGCCATCTTTTCTTAGAAAAAGTCAATTCAGCCAACTTTTTCTATAGAAAAAGTCAATTCAGCCAACTTTTTCTATAGAAAAGGTCAATTCAGCCAACTTTTTCTATAGAAAAAGTCAATTCAGCCAACTTTCTGTAGAAAAAGTCAATTCAGCCAACTTTTCAATAGAAAAAGTCAATTCAGCCAACTTTTTCAATTGAAAAAGTCAGTTCAGCCAACTTCTTCAATAGAAAAGTCAATTCATATAACTTTTCTATAGAAAAAGTCGAATTTTTCGGTAGAAAAAGTCAATTCAGCCAACTTTTTCTATAGAAAAAGTCAATTCAGCCAACTTTTTCTATAAAAAAGTCAATTCAGCCAACTTTTTCTATAGAAAAAGTCAATTCAGCCAACTTCTTCTATAGAAAAAGCCAATTCAGCCAACTTCTTCTATAGAAAAAGCCAATTCAGCCAAATTTTTTATAGAAAAAATCAATTCAGCCAACTTTTTCTATAGAATAAGTCACTTCAGCCAACTTTTTCTATAGAAAAAGTCACTTCAGCCTACTTTTTCTATAGAAAGAGCCACTTCAGGCAACTTTTTCTATAGAAAATGTCACTTCAGCCAACTTTTTCTATAGAAAAAGTCACTTCAGCCAACTTTTTCTATAGAAAAAGTCACTTCAGCCAACTTTTTCTATAGAAAAAGTCACTTCAGCCAACTTTTTCTATAGAAAAAGTCACTTCAGCCAACTTTTTCTATAGAAGAAGTCACTTCAGCCAACTTTTTCTATAGAAGAAGTCACTTCAGCCAACTTTTTCTATAGAAAAAGTCAACTCAACCAACTCTTTCTATAGAAAAAGTCAACTCAACCAACTTTTTCTATAGAAAAAGTCAACTCCGCCAACTTTTTCTATAGAAAAAGTCAACTCAGCCAACTTTTTCTATAGAAAAAGTCAACTCAGCCAACTTTTTCTATAGAAAAAGTCAACTCAGCCAACTTTTTCTATAGAAAAAGTCAACTCAGCCAACTTTTTCTATAGAAAAAGTCAACTCAGCCAATTTTTTCTATAGAAAAAGTCAACTCAGCCAACTTTTTCTTTAGAAAAAGTCAACTCAGCAAACTTTTTCTATAGAAAATGTCAATTCGGTCAACTTTTTCTATAAAAAAGTCAATTCAGCCAACTTTTTCTAAAAAAATCTATTTAGCCAACGTTTTCTAGAGAAAAAGTCAATTCAGCCAACTTTTGCCAGAGCAAAAATCAATTCTGATACCTCTTGCTATAGAAAAAGTCAATTCAGCAAACTTTTTCTTTTTTTAGAAAAACTTTTTTTAGAAAAACTCAATTCAGCAAACCTTTCCTATAGAAAAACTCAATTTAGCCAACTTTTTCTATGGAAAATACAATTTAATCCACTTTTTCTATAGAAAAACTCAATTAAGCAAACCTTTTCTATAGAAAATGTCAATTCAGCCAACATTTTTAAAGAAAATTCAATTCAATCCACAACTCTATGTAGAGAATTTTTTAGATAGATCCTGTTAAAAATAAGTTCGTCCAATATTTTTATAGAAAAAGTCAACTAAGTAGACCGTTCCTGTAGAAAAGCTATTCAGCCAACGTTTTCTATAGAAAACGCTATGGAAAAGTCATTTCAGTCAATTATTTTCAATGGAGTTATCAATTCAGCTCACTTTTACCTTAGAATAAGTCATTTCTGCTAAATTTTTTATTGAAAATTTCAATTCAGCTAACTGAAAAAAAACTCAGTACTACTAACGTTTGTAACAAAAACTTTGCTGAATTGAATTCATCTAATTTTTTGTCCATCAATTAATACCATACAATTCCATTTTTTGTATCTAATTACACAAAAAATTTTACCTATTGCATTAACCTGACTTAAATTATTTCTATATCAACATCAACCGGAATCTGGTTTTATTTTTTCAATACCTATTTTGAATTCAGTTGAATTTAAGTTTTAATTAAAATTCGCATTTTTAATTGCGCACACCAAAATTTCTTTAAGGAAATTCATACTCCAGTTTTGGTATTCAGACAACATGCACCTGTATGCATATGTATGTATGTGTACATACAATGAATTACACACAAAGTCGTCGTGATTCAGTTCATTAAGAGGCCGGTTTATAAAATCCATAAAATAATGAGTATTGCAAATACAGATATACTCACGTACATGTTTTAAATTATTACAAACAAATAATTGGTTCATTAGGTAAGCAATGTAAACCAGAGCTTAATATAAGCAATGATAA
Organism: Musca autumnalis; assembly: GCF_047663935.1. NCBI lineage: Eukaryota > Metazoa > Arthropoda > Insecta > Diptera > Muscidae > Musca > Musca autumnalis. Next base: position 28,941,482 of record NW_027411866.1, on the reverse strand, counting down.
AAACAAGAGGAAGAAAAACAATGCAAATAAAAAAACGGATTAGGTTAATCTCTTGTAGCTTGGGGTGTAGTATAAACAAATTTAAGGCTGGGATTATATTCCAATTGCAATATAAAATATCCATTGGAAACTTTAGTCGGTGTAAAATTGGAAACACAAAAATAATGTGAAACCAGGTAACGTAATTTCGTGACTATGTGGGTTCGAGTCCTTGCCTTTCCTTTTTCACTTGCAAATAATTTCCGATCATCAAGCTTAAGTCTAAACGAGAAAATTAATAAAAAGTAATGTGATTTCACACCAGCGACGATAAAACATTGTTATTCCCTTGGTCCGAATAGCATCAGATTAATGCCGTCAACATTTCCTGAAGTCAGTCATGTAAAACTTCTCCATAAGTGATGTCATACTTTGTTAGACAAGGCCTTCAGACTAGTCGATAAGAAATAGATCCTATATCATTAAACAAAACATTGAATGAAGCTGCTCTCATTGATATGGCAGGAGTGTCCCTTGTCCTTTCTGAATTTTCACCGGATTCGGATTTTCTATACTTCTATAACAGTTTGAAATTCATCCAATATGATGGAGAAAATACGAAATTGAAGAGCGGTCAATTATATGAGTTCAGTTCCTCCTAATCCCTTCTGAATTGTTAAGCAGTGAGACAAAATGCTACTGCCTATTTCATTAATATTAGTTGATCGAATTACCGGACGTTCTGTACGTTCGTGAAATTTTGTTTATATAGTGTTTATTTGTTATAAATTATATAATTTTAACAATATTTTCTTCTTTCCTCTTTTTTCAGATATTTTTGCTGGTCAAAATATGTAAAGTTGTTATAAAGGTATGTACCATTTTTGTACCCTCAGCATTTATCCTAACGAGCATTTATCATACGGGCAAAATGTGCATCATCGAAATAATGGTTTGAGACCCCAAGTATGTTTTGACGAAATCCGTTTCAGACAATTTGGAGTTGATTTAGCCATGTCCATCAGTCTGTCTGTCTGGCTGGTTGGCTGGAGCGCACGATAACTCTCGAATGGATCAACCGATTCGGTCCAAAATTTGGCTTTCGTAATATTTTGTCCAAATTTAGTTCGGAGATGGGTTATATCGGTCCACTCCTTTTGGTACCTCCCCCACAAAACTTCGGAAACGTTCGCAAAAATTGTGAGCACGATAACTCTTGAAAGGTGTAACCGATTTGGTTCCTACTTTGCACATCGAGAAATTTCTACTAGACTTAGATGAGGTTCCAATATGGACCCAATCCGTCCACTCCTTTGGGTACTTCCCACACAAAATTTCGGAAAAGTTCAGTTTAGGACCTGCTCTCGAATCGCTTTGGTTTTTGTTGTAGCAACTTCTACTCACTGTCCTCTATACGACAGTACAAGTTTCTTCAGGCGTAAGTCCATGCTTCCTGAGAAAATAGCCTGAAAGATGCAAAAAAAAGCCCTATGGCACCGTGTGTAGTGGTTGGAGTGCAAGATAACTCTTGAACGGATTCGGTCCAAAATAATAGTAATAATAGTAATATTTTGTCCAAACTTAGTATAAGTTCAAAGATAAGCCATATCAGTCCACTCATTCAGGTACCTCCCCCAGAGTTGAAAAATGGTCGTAAAATTTTTCCGCATGATAACTCTTGCGCAGGTCTTAAAGTGAACTTATCCAAAATTTTATGAAGGTACCCGAAGGAGTGGACAAATATGAATATGGACTATTCGAACCTCATATATATTTGGTAGATATATTGGGATGTGTAAAGTATGGATCAAATCGGTAACTACCATACCGATTTAATCCATACTTTACACATCCCAATATATCTACCAAATATATATGAAGTTCGAATATGGACTATATTTTTCCACTCCTACGGGTACCTCCCACACAAAATTTTGGATAAGTTCACTTTAAGACCTGCTCTCGAATCACTTAGATTTTTGTTGAAGCAATTTTCATTCGCTGCCTCAATTGCGACGGTAAAAGTTTTTTCAGGGGCAAGTCCATACTTCTTGAGAATACAGCCCGAAAAGTGTAAAAAAACTCTCTATGGCACCATGAGAGTCGGCAAAGCCGACTGATCCTTTTTTACTTGTTTTATCTCATGTTGCCCACTACCTATGTTGAAATTGAAGTATAGATGACATTCAAGATGTGTACCCTCTTCTTGTAGTTTTCCAGCACTTGAAGGACAGTTGTAGATGGCGTTTATTTGATCAGAAGCCTTTTGTACTATTCGTACTTAATACAACAAGATCAGTATTAGTGCTTCAAACCGAGGCTATCTTTTCAAATCAGTACCATATAACCCAGTTTCAATTAGTCTGTTAAAATCAGTACTTAAATATTTATTATATTTTTTAAATATTCGGTAAAATATGTATACCAAAGGGTCATAAGTGCCGAAATAAGGCAAACATGTTCTAAAGAAAATCCCTTGGCCTATGGAAGTCTAAATATTTTCTAAAGAAAATCCATAGACAGCTTTGTAAAGGAAATCCACAGACCCCTGGGTGGCAAAAAAAATCTAAAAAACAAGTGAGCTATAGTCGGGTCGGGGACGACTATGTGATACCCCACCACCTAAGCTTTTGACTGGTAAAATTCAAAATATTAAAACGCATTTAAGTGCAGCAGTCAGTACAACTCAAATAAAAAAATGGTAAAGTAAGATGTACGCCAACCATCAATATGCTTCTTTCTCTGTGAGACCCCCACCAATCCCCACAATTTCGTGAGGATTCGATCTTAATTCCGACCTATAGTGCGATTGCACAAAAAATGGAAAAAAGAATGCATTGCCGACTATTGCGATATCTCTGTAGTTTGACCACCTATGACCACCTACTTCACATCGTTGTATAGGTGATATTTATTACTTTCCTTGCCAGGTTTTGCTTTCGATATACCTCTTACAGAAGAGAGATATTCGTTTTGAAATAAAACGTTGGCCTTTTTTCCAAATAAGTTTTTTTCACATTCCGATTCCTCAATAATATCCGACCATTACCAAAATCAATAGTTTTTTTCCTCTGTGGGACTCCATTAACACCCAAAATTTGGTGACGATCCAATCAAAATTGCGACGTATAGCGCGATTACCAAAAAATTAAAAAATATGTATTACCGACTATTGCGATATCTCCGTTATTTGGCTACCTACGCCAACCTACCATTGTAAAGATGGGATTTTATACTTTCATAGTCAGACTTTGTTTTTGGAAGGTCCGCAACCAAAGCTATGATATTCGTCATTATAATTAAAATCGCAAAAATGAAAAGTTGTGTTCTATTAGCGGCTATTGCGATATCTTCGTTGTTTGACCACCTACGACAACCTACGTTACATCGTTGCAAAGGCGATATTTTTTACTTTCATTAGCAGGTTTTGCTTTATTATCCGACCATCACCAAAATCAATTGGCTTCTTCCCCTCCGGGACCCTCATCAACACCCAGACGGACGGGCGGATACACATAGCCAGATCGACTCAGCTCGGCGAGGCATTCATTTTGGTATATATAAGTATGGGTCTACGACCATTATTTCGATGCGCTACAAACTTTTTGGCCAAAAGCAACTTACAATACCTTCCCCACAAAGTGGTGTAAGGTATAAACATCCTTACATCCCTGTGGAGCCTCGAAATTTTCTAAAGGAAGACCACGAAAAATCCCCCTGAGAAATCTTAACCTATTGAAAAGAATCTATGGAGCCCCGAGGGGTATAAAAACTTTCTATAACAAATCTGTAGATCTCTAGCGTGTCCAAAAAAGTTCCATTAAAAATCCCTAGACCCCTCGGGGTGTACAAATTTTTGAAAAAAAAATGCTCTAGACCCCTGGGATGTCTAAAAATGTTCTAAAGAAAATCCTTACACCCTTGGACATCAAAACATTTTCTAAAGAAACCCCATAAACCCCTAGGGCGACCAAAAATGTTCTAAACCTCGTGGGTCTTAAAATTTCTAAAGAATATCATTAGACACCTTGGAGGTCTTAAAATATTCAAATGAAAATCCTTGGTCTCATGAGAAGTGTTAACATTTTCTAAAGAAAACTCTTCGATCCCTGAGGAGTCTTAAAATTTTCTAAAGAAAATCCTTAAAAATAAAAATTTTCCACAGAGAATTCACAAATCCAAACATTTTCTAAATCCTTAGGCCCCTGAGGGGTCTTGGACCCCTTTGGGGTCTAAAAATTTTCCACAAAGAATCCTCAAATCCATAAACATTTTCTAGAGAAAATCCTAAATTTTCTAAAGAAATTCCTTAGAGCCCTGAGAGGTCTAAAAAATATTTAACAAAATGCTTAAGCCCATGAGGTGTCAAAAATTTTTTCTTGGACCCCTTTGGGGTCTAAAAATTTTTCTCAGAGAATCCTCAAATCCATAAACATTTTCTAGAGAAAGTCCTAAATTTTCTAAAGAAATTCCTTAGAGCCCTGAGGGGTCTGAAAAATATTTAACAAAATGCTTAAGCCCATGAGGTGTCAACAAATTTTTAGAGCACATCCTTAGACCCATTTAGATCTAAAAATGTTCTAAAGAAAATCCTGTCTAAAAACTTTCAAAAACAAGTAGGAACGTCGTTAAGTTCGGCCGGGCCTAACTTGTTATACCCTCCACCACGAGATATATTGAAGTAAAATGAAACAATTACTTTCCTTTCGTTTATAAAGAAGACTAATTACCAAATTTCATCAAATTTCGTCGATCTATACCGACAAATACTTGCGGAAAGTTTTTAGACTCAAAGAAGACTAATTACAAATTTCCGATATTTCGGTAAGATAATGTGGCTCAAAAAAGGAAGACGTAGATATATACTAATAATTCTTTTCAGGAATACTTTATAACCCCCGACTAAATAACAAAATCCAGTCATTTGGTGGAATATTGAGTCAACAACTTTCAAAATACCGAAAATCGGAAGGTACCGTTCTATGGGGGCTTTATGAAGGCGTGGACTTACACCAACAAATACCAAATTTCAGCCATTTTGGTAGGATAATGAAGCTAAAAGGGTGCCACCGTGGTGCAATGGAATGCACACCCGCCTTGCACGCTGAAGGTCGTGGGTTCGATTCCCCGGCCAAGCAACATCAAACAATTTCCAACGGTGGCAAAATACCCCTCAGTAATGTTGGCGATATTTCCTGAGTATTTCAGCAATGTAAAACTTCCCTACAAGTGGTGTCTTTAGACACGCCGTTCGGACTCGGCGATAAACTGTATGTCCCATATCATTGAGATTAATATGAATCGGGGTGCACTCATTGATATGTGAGAAGTCTCCCTTGTCCCATCTGGGATGTTTGTGGAACAATTATATTATACATTATATATATTATAATGAACCTAAAACCTTAAAAGTACCGAAAATCGGGAGGTACCGTTCTATGGGGGCTTTATCAAAACGTGGACGGATATATTCCATTTTCAATACCAACCATCCTGGAAGTAATAAAAACTTCTGTACCAAATATGGACTCTCTATCTTTAAAATTGCGAGCTGTATCTTGATTTCAACAGACAGACGGACGGACAGACGTACATGGTAAAATCGACATAGAATTTTATGCTGATCAATAATATATACTTTATAGAGTCTCCGACGAATATTTCGATGTGTACAAACGGAATGACAAATTTAATTATACCCTCCATATGGTGGAGAGTATAATAAAATCTTTAGATCCCCGGGAGGTATATGTATACCCTCAGCAAGGGTTCATACAGGCAACATTTGCCTCATCGAAATAATGGTTTGGAAGAAATGTGTTTCAGACAATTTGGAGTCGATTTAGCCATATCCGTCCGTACATCTGTCTGTATGTCTGGCTGGTGCGCATAATAACTCTCGAACGGATCAACCAAAATTTGGCTTTCGTAATATTTTGTCCAATCTTAGTTGAGGTTCGAAGATGGGTTATATCGGTCCACTCCTTCGGTTACCTCTCCCACAAAAGTTCGAAAATGTTCAGAACAATTTTGCGCACAATAATTCTTGAAGGGAGTAACCGTATTTACTTTGCACATCGTCAAATTTCTACTAGACTTAAATGAGGTTCCAATATGGACTCAATCGGTCCACTCCTTCAGGTACCTCCCACACAAAATTTCGAAAAAGTTCGGTTTAGGACCTGCTCTCAAATCGCTTTGATTTTTGTTGTCACATCTTGTATTCACTGCCCCCTATACGATGGTACAAGTTTCATCAGGGGCAAGTCCATACTTCCTGAGAAATTAGCCTGAAAGTTGCAAAAAAAATCCTATGACACCGTGTGTAATGGTTGGAGCTCATGACAACACTCGAACGGACCCGACGATTCGGTCCAAAATTTTGCCTTCGTAATATTTTGTACAAACTTTGTTTAAGTTAGAAGATAAGCCATATCGGTCCAATCCTTCAGGTACCTCCCCCACAAAAGTTCAAAAGTGTTCGGAAAAATTGTGCGCACCATAACTCTTAAAGGGAGTGACAGATTTGGTCCATACTTTACACATCCTAATATATCTACTAGATATAGTTTAGGTTTGAATATAGACTATATTTGTCCAATCCTTCTGGTACCTCCCACACAAAATTTCGGATAAGTTCACTTTAAAATCTGCTCTCGAATGACTTTGATTTTTGTTGAAGCTACTTGCATTCGCTGCCTCAATTACGACGGCAAAAATTGTTAGGGGCAAGTCCATACTTCTTGAGAAAACAGCCCGAAAGGTGTTAAAAACACCTATGGCACCATATGTAGTGGCTGGAGAGCACGATAACTCCCGAACTGATCAACCGATTTGGTCCAAAATTTGGCCTTCATTATATTTTGTCCAAACTTAGTTTCAGTTCAGTTCAGTTGGATCTCCTAATATTTTGTCAAAATTTAGTTTAAATTTTAAAAGGTCCATATCGATCCTCTCCTTAGGGTACTTCCCCCACAAAAAGTCAACATTTGTGTCTAAGTGCAGTTTAGGGTCTGTTCGAAGATCCTATGGAAATATATACCGATGCTGTTCGCTGTGGTCCTATTTACAGCGATATTATGCTTTGCCTGGACAAGTCCATGGTTCCTTGCATACTGGTCCAAAATTTATACGATGACCACTGAAATGACTAGTGGGCGGGATATCTATCGAAACGATATGACTGCCAAAGTAGGATTCTGATTTTTTGAATGTATTTTTAAATTGGTAAGTTATTAAAATATTAATTTCATACCTGAAATGAACTTAAGTTTTCGGGCCGAAACGTCGATATCTCGGAAACTAGAGCAGATAGGAAAGGAAGCCGACCAAAAATTCATAAAAAGCTAAATGTCAAAATGACGTATGGAACACTTAAGCATGACACCGACGATTTTTCTAAAGAAATCCTTAGAGTGCTGAGGGGTATAAAAATTGTCAAAAGAAGTTTCCTATAACCCTAAAAATATTTCTATAGAAATTCTTTATACCCCAGAGGGGGCCTAACTTTTTTCTAAAGAAATTCCTTTGACCACTGAGGGGTAAAACAATTTCTAAAGAAGTTTCTTAGAACCCTGAGAGGTCTAACTTTTTTCTACAGAAATTTCTTAGTTCCCTTAGGGGTCTAAAAACTTTCTAAAGAAATTTCTTACACCCCTGGGTGGTATAAATATGCTCTAAAAAATTTCCTAAAACCGCTGAGAGACCTAAAATTTTTTTATAAAAATATTTTAGAGCTTTGGGGGTTTAAAGAAATTCCTTAGATGTCTGGGGGTCTAAATATGGCGATAAAAAATTATTAGACCCTTGAGGTGTTTAAAAATTTTCATTTAAAAAAATTTTCATCAACATTTTTCTAAACCAATTCCTTAGACCCTTAAGGCATCTAAAAAATTTCTTTAGAAATTCCTTATACCCCAGAGGGGCCTAACATTTTTTTAAATAAATTCCTTAGTCCCCTGAGGAATAAAAAATCGAAAAAGTTTCCTAGAACCCTGAGGGGTCTAAAATGTTTCTACAGAAATTCCTTAGTCCCCTGAGGGGTCTAAAAACGTTCTAAAACAATTCTTTAGACCCCTAACATTTTTCTAAAGAAATTTCCTTCACCCCTGAGGGTTAAAAAAAATTCTAAAAAGTTTCCTAGGACCCTGAAGGGTCTAAAATTTTTCCCCTGAGGGGCCTAAAAACTTTCTAAAGGAAATTTCTTACACCCCTGAGTGGTCTAAAAATGCTCTAAAGAATTTCCTAAGAACGCTGAGACACCTACAATTTTTTTTTTATAAAAATATTTTGGAGCCTTGGGGATTTAAAGAAATTCCTTAGATCTCTGGGGTTCTAAATATGTTGTAAACAATCATTGACCCCTGAGGTGTCTAAAAATGCTCTAAAGAATTTCCTAAGACCGCTGAGAGACCTACAATTTTTTTATAAAAATATTTTAGAGCTTTGGGGGTTTAAAGATATTCCTTAGATATCTGGGTGTCTAAATATGGCGATAAAAAATCTTTAGACCCTTGAGGTGTTTAAAAATGTTAATTTAGACCCTGAGGAGTCTAAAATTTTTCTAAAGCAATTTCTGAGGCCCTTGAGGGGTCTAAAAATTTTCTATAGAAATTCCTTATGCACCAGAGGGGCCTAAAATTTTTTTAAAGAAATTATAGGAATAAAAAATCGAAAAGTTTCCTAGAACCCTGAGGGGTCTAAAATGTTTCTACAGAAATTCCTTAGTCCCCTGAGGGGTCTAAAAACGTTCTAAAACAATTCTTTAGACCCCTAACATTTTTCTAAAGAAATTCCCTTCACCCTTGAGGGTTGAAAAAAATTCAAAAAAGTTTCCTAGAATCCTGAGGGGTCTAAAATTTTTCCCCTGAGGGGTCTAAAAACTTTCTAAAGAAATTTCTTACACCCCTGAGTGGTCTAAAAATGCTCTAAAGAATTTCCTAAGAACGCTGAGAGACCTACAATTTTTTTTATAAAACTATTTTAGAGCCTTGGGGATTTAAAGAAATTCCTTAGATCTCTACGGGTCTAAATATGTTGTAAACAATCATTGACCCCTAAGGTATCTAAAAATTTTCTAAATAAAATCAAATCATCAGCGAAGTAACCTATTATCAAATATTATACCAAAAGAAGAAACATATTCATAATTAATATCTTATCCAATAAAAACTTGCTCATCATAAATTTAATCTCGTTAGTAAAAGTCATTCATTTAACATAATTGCCAAACACAAACTGTGTTTCAGAGCGAAATGCCCCAAATTCCGATTAAAACATTTACAAAACAAGCAGAAAACATTTAATTTATGCATTTTATTTGAATGAGGTTGAACGAGGGGAAGGAAATTCACCACCCATCTATCTTACTTCCAACCACAAACTTTTAAATAGGCCTTTCGAATTATTGCATTTGGATCAATAAGTGAATGAATGGTTACTGCATAGATTATCACATCGATTACAACATTTGATATACTATTTTCATTTTGGGATCACAATAACCAATCAAATGAATATCAAATAGAAAATTTACATTTCATCAATTCAATGAAATCCGTTTTGAGAAGAGACTTCATCGACGAAATATTTTACAAAATGTTGGCCCCAAAACAAATAGACGACTACAAACAATGGCTTTCATGTTATGCATACCGGTTAGGTTTTATTGCTTTAGCAGAAGTTCATGTCCATGTAGATTGGCACAAAACAAAAAACATTGACATCCAAAACATTATTACCTCATGAAATTAGTGCAATATCCACAAACACATTGTATAAAGTACACCAAGTATGAAGTACGAATCTCAAAATGTTGACACCTTTTTTTTGGTGGTCTTAGTGGAGCAACAAGCGCCCAACCATGATGTTATTTACTTACCTACATGCCTGCATAACTGGGAAGAGATGTCAATCGTTTTGGACCCCCCCCAACGTACCCAAATGGTGGCACTATCAACAAATTTGTGTTTATACAACAAACAATCATGCCTTAAGACATCGTCGGACGTCACATCGTCTTAAATTCATTCATGAATGTGCAATGACACGCATGAATTTTGAATAATTCAACAAAACGGTTATTTCGTGTTAACCCCTCTTTTTGCTGTTGTTGGTTTGTTTGTTGTTCATTATTTGTCTGTTTTCTATGAATATAATCCAAATAATGGCTGCTCACGAGCCAAAATATTCATAGCCGAACAATGAGCAAAGTTACAGTGGAAAGCAAAAGTGTGGAGAGATTTTACTATATAATAGTTAAAATCTATTGACCGGATATTTTATTTATGTTGGTTCTAAAATCGATTTTGCCATTCTTCATAAATGATATCCAAGCATCTCGGCCTTTTGCTGTCTTCAGCAAAAAATACTCATTACAAAACCCCCTACTAACCCATTATTTTAACAAGGGTTGTTCGAAAAAAATTGTTATTTTTTGACCTCTAAATAAATAGTTTAATAAGTAGTTATGAATTTTAGTAACTACCTATTTAAGTGGCAAAAATAACTTTTTTCGAGCGACATGCCCTTGTTAAAATAATGGGTAGTAGTTTGTAATGAAATATATCTACCAAATTCTTTGAAGAAGTTCACGGAATTACCACTGGTATGTAACGCTTCCCTGTTAGCTAACCAACATTCTTATGAATATCCTCCTTGAAAAGTAAAAATTGGGACCACCTAATAAAGGAAGTTTCTTATTTCCCATTTCTGCTTTTGCCTCCACTGTACCCCTACACATCCAACACAAATTGTTTGTGTGCGTACGTCCGTCCATTTGAATTTGGTGCGCCATCAATCGGTTGATGTTCGTTCGTACGCATTGCATTAACACCCCTGTCAGCGTCATTAACTAACTCACGTATAACGTGTTGCGACTGCGCTCATTCGAATGTCATGTTATGGGTGTCGCGTTGCCGCATACAAAACAAACCAAACCAAGAAAAAAACTACCAGCATTTTTTAGGGAGCAGTCAATTTGTTGTTGTTTCTCATTAAACAAAGCAAACACACAAACGCAAACGTTTAAAAATGTTACTAGGCATAGAGGTGCTAAGCGTTTTATGTGGTTGTTGTTATTATTTTTCAAATTATGTTTTTCGTAAATAAACAAAAAACCAAATATTATGTCGTTAACTTTGCCAACTTGGTTTGGTATAGCTGATGGCTTCTTTGGTTGTTGTCGTTTTTTTCTGAGAAAAGAAAAAAAACAACAAAATTTGTTTTGAATTTTTGTCAATTAATTAAAATCTCAATAGGAATTTACATATCAATCTAACGTTTCGTTTCGTTGTCTTTCTTTGGAGATGTCATTGTTTCCCAAGAAAGGTGATGCCTTCGATTGAGGTTAGGTTAAGTTCGTGCAGGTTTTATGGATTTATGAAGACCATATTATACAATAAAAACTCAAACATAACGTGTTAATAAATTATTTTAAGATGTTGGCATAAATTTGAAAATGTTTAAATACTGTAAAATTGGGGTTCTCTCTCTATGGCAGAAACAAAGACTTAAATACATAAAGATTGGAAAACTCAATTGTTAACATTTGTCAATAGATGGAGTTAAGCTCTGTTGTTACGATATCATAACAACATTCTGTTAAGTAGTTAACCATTTCAAGCGTTTTTAACCGCTAAGTTCATATTCAATGAACTAGAAACTGCTATGGAATACAATCCTGAGTCCAACTTTTTGCTTTCCTACAATTTGTATAACCCGAATTGCACTTTAATCTGGGGTTTATCATTAACATACCTCTGTTGTTGGTAAAATGTTTATATACTTTGTTTCATAAACATTTGTGCATTATGCATCTTTTCCAGTCTTTACAGTTATATGTCTTTGGCAGAAAGAACCTTTGGTCTACTGTCTAAAAATTTTCTATAGAAAATCCCTAGACCCTTGAGGGGTCTAAAAATTTTCTATAGAAAATCCCTAGACCCCTGAGGGGTCTAAAAATGTTCTATATAAAATCCCTAGACCCCTGAGGGGTCTAAAAATTTTCTAAAGAAAATCCCTAGACCCCTGAGGGGTCTAAAAATTTTCTAAAGAAAATCCCTAGACCCCTGAGGGGTCTAACAATTTTCTAAAGAAAATCCCTAGAACCCTGAGGGGTCTAAAAATTTTCTATAGAAAATCCCTAGACCCCTGAGGGGTCTAAAAATTTTCTATAGAAAATCCCTAGACCCCTGAGGGGTCTAAAAATTTTCTATAGAAAATCCCTAGACCCCTGAGGGGTCTAAAAATTTTCTATAGAAAATCTCTAGACCCCTGAGGGGTCTAAAAATTTTCTATAGAAAATCTCTAGACCCCTGAGGGGTCTAAAAATTTTCTATAGAAAATCCCTAGACCCCTGAGGGGTCTAAAAATTTTCTATAGAAAATCCCTAGACCCCTGAGGGGTCTAAAAATTTTCTATAGAAAATCCCTAGGCCCCTGAGGGGTCTAAAAATTTTCTATAGAAAATCCCTAGACCCCTGAGGGGTCTAAAAATTTTCTATAGAAAATCCCTAGACCCCTGAGGGGTCTAAAAATTTTCTATAGAAAATCCCTAGACCCCTGAGGGGTCTAAAAATTTTCTATAGAAAATCCCTAGACCCTTGAGGGGTCTAAAAATTTTCTATAGAAAATCCCTAGACCCCTGAGGGGTCTAAAAATTTTCTATAGAAAATCCCTAGACCCCTGAGGGGTCTAAAAATTTTCTATAGAAAATCCCTAGACCGCTGAGGGGTCTAAAAATTTTCTATAGAAAATCCCTAGACCCCTGAGGGGTCTAAAAATTTTCTATAGAAAATCCCTAGACCCCTGAGGGGTCTAAAAAATCCTTAGATCCCTGAGGGGTCTTAACATTTTCTAAAGAAAATTCCTAGACCCTTGATGGGTCTAAAAATTTTCCATAGAAAATCCCTAGACCCCTGAGGGGTCTAAAAATTTTCCATAGAAAATCCCTAGACCCCTGAGGGGTCTAAAAATTTTCTATAGAAAATCCCTAGACCCCTGAGGGGTCTAAAAATTTTCTATAGAAAATCCCTAGACCCCTGAGGGGTCTAAAAATTTTCTATAGAAAATCCCTAGACCCCTGAGGGGTCTAAAAATTTTCTATAGAAAATCCCTAGACCCCTGAGGGGTCTAAAAATTTTCTAAAGAAAATCCCTAGACCCCTGAGGGGTCTAACAATTTTCTAGATCCCTGAGGAGGAGGGGTCTAAAAATTTTCCATAGAAAATCCCTAGATCCCCTGAGGGGTCTAAAAATTTTCTATAGAAAATCCCTAGACCCCTGAGGCGTCTAAAAATTTTCTATAGAAAATCCCTAGACCCCTGAGGCGTCTAAAAATTTTCTATAGAAAATCCCTAGACCACTGAGGGGTCTAAAAATTTTCTATAGAAAATCCCTAGACCACTGAGGGGTCTAAAAATTTTCTATAGAAAATCCCTAGACCCCTGACGGGTCTAAAAATTTTCTATAGAAAATCCCTAGACCCCTGACGGGTCTAAAAATTTTCTATAGAAAATCCCTAGACCCCTGAGGGGTCTAAAAATTTTCTATGGAAAATCCCTAGACCCCTGAGGGGTCTAAAAATTTTCTATAGAAAATCCCTAGACCCCTGAGGGGTCTAAAAATTTTCTATAGAAAATCCCTAGACCCCTGAGGGGTCTAAAAATTTTCTATAGAAAATCCCTAGACCCCTGAGGGGTCTAAAAATTTTCTATAGAAAATCCCTAGACCCCTGAGGGGTCTAAAAATTTTCTATAGAAAATCCCTAGACCCCTGAGGGGTCTAAAAATTTTCTATAGAAAATCCCTAGACCCCTGAGGGGTCTAAAAATTTTCTATAGAAAATCCCTAGACCCCTGAGGGGTCTAAAAATTTTCTATAGAAAATCCCTAGACCACTGAGGGACCTAAAAATTTTCTATAGAAAATCCCTAGACCACTGAGGGGTCTAAAAATATTCTATAGAAAATCCCTAGACCACTGAGGGGTCTAAAAATTTTCTATAGAAAATCCCTAGACCACTGAGGGGTCTAAAAATTTTCTATAGAAAATCCCTAGACCACTGAGGGGTCTAAAAATTTTCTATAGAAAATCACTAGACCACTGAGGGGTCTAAAAATTTTCTATAGAAAATCCCTAGACCACTGAGGGGTCTAAAAATTTTCTATAGAAAATCCCTAGACCACTGAGGGGTCTAAAAATTTTCTATAGAAAATCCCTAGACCACTGAGGGGTCTAAAAATTTTCTATAGAAAATCCCTAGACTCCTGAGGTGTCTAAAATTTAAAAAAAAAAAAAAACAAGTAAAAAAGTTTCAGTGCCGACAGATATATACCCTCAGCCAATGTGAAGCGAAACTTTCACCTCCGGACAGATCGAATGTATTTAAGGTCTCTTCAGAATTTTGTGGACCAAATTGGTTGCCCCATTCCAGTGATATTGTCCTAGCATTTTAGTGACATTTTTAAATATTGGGGAGAAGTACCGAAAGTTGTGGTTGAACAGTTCGAGCGTTATCGTGCTCTCCAAACGCCACATATGGCGGCACAGGGGTTTTTACACCTTCCGGGCTGTTTTCCCAAGAGAAAAACCCCTGAAAAAACTTTTACTGTCGTAATGGAGATAGCTACTGCAAATTGCTTCAACAAAAATCAAAGTGATTCGAGAGCAGGTCTTGAAGTGAAATTATCCGAAATTTTGTGTGAGAGGTACCGGAAGGAGTAGACGAATATAGTCCATATTCGAAGCTGATCTACATCTGGTAGATATATTAGGATGCGTAAAGTATGGACCAAATCGGTCCGTGTCTTCTAGAGTTATCGTGCGCACAATTTTTCCGAACATTTGAACCGATATGGCTTATCTTCGAACTTAAACTAAGTTTGTACAAAATATTATGAAGGCCAAATTTGGGATCGAATCGACAGATCCGTTCGAGAGTTATCTTGCGTTCCAACCACTACACACGGTGTCATAGCGGTTTTTTGCAACTTGCAGGCTATTTTCTCAGGAAGTATGGACTTGCCCCTGGTGAAACTTGTACCGCCGTAGACCCCTGAGGGGTCTAAAAATTTTCTAAAGAAAATCCCCAGAGCCCTGGGGGGTCTAAAAATCCCTATACCCCTGAGGGTCTAAAAATTTTCTATAGAAAATCCCTAGGAACCTGAGGGGTCTAAAAATTTCTAAAGAAAATCGCTAGACCCCTAAGGTGTCAAAGAATTTTCTAAAGAAAATCCCTAGACCCCCTATAGAAAATCTCTAGAACCCTGAGGGGTCTAATAATTTTCTAAAAAATCCTTAAATATTTTCTAAGAAAATCCCTAGACCCCTAAGGGGTTTTAAAAAACTTTCGGTCTTCTTTAAACCTTGGTGTTCTTTAGGAAGATGTTTTAGTCTGCTATAGGAAGACACTTTGGTCTTCTATGGGAACATCCGTTCGTCATCTGTAGAAAGAAGACTTTTTGGTCCGCCATAGGAAGACCCTTTGATCTTCTATATAAAGACACTTTGATCTTTAAGAAGACACTTTGATCTTCTTTAGGAAGACCCTTTGGTTTTCTATAGTTAAAAGCCGCTTTGGTCCTTCATAGGAAGATCCTTTGGTCTTCTGTATGAAGACACATTTATCTATTGTAGGAAGACCCTTTGGACATCTTTGGGAAATCCCATTGGTCTTCTATCGGAAGAAGGCGGTTTGGGCCTCCGTAGGAAAATCCTATGGTCTTCTATAGGAAGGCTCTCTAATTTGCCATAGGTAGACCACTGTCTTATATAGGGAAAATAGTCTTTGATCTTCTTTAGGATAACCTTGTGGTCTGCTATAAGAAGATCTTGTGGTCTTCTATGGAAATACCCTTTGGTCTTGTAAAGGAAGACCCACTGGTCTCTATGGAAAGACCTCTGGTCTTTTATAGAAATAAATTCTGCTGTTCTGTAGGAAAACCTTTGAGTTTTCTATTAGGAAGACTCTTTGGCCATATAAAGAAAGAAGACCCATTGGTCTTCTATAGGAATATGATCCTTCGATCTTCTATAAAATACGTCTACTTGTCTATAGAAAGACCTTCTGGTGTTCTATAGGAAGAGCTTCCCGTCTTCCATAGTAGAAAGATTCGGTAGAAAGTTTTTTGGCCTACTATGGGCAAATCCTCTGGTCTTCTATAAGAAAACCTTATAACCTCCTGTAGAAAGACCTCCCTCTCCTGAACACCGGTCTTATAGAACAAAAGTTTTTCTAATAGAAGATCAAATATTAAATTCCTTTCTGGTATTCTATAAGAAAACGTTCTGCTCTTCTATAGGAAGACATTCTAGTCTCCTACAGGAAGAGGTTTTGGTCTTCTACAGAAAGACCTACGAGAAGACCTTCTGATCTTCTAAGAGAATATGTATTGGCCTTCCATAGGAGATAATTCTGGTATTCCATAAGAAGACTTTCTGATCGTTCTTTTGTTATTTCATTATTTTTTAAAAGTAGAAGATAAGAAGATTTTATTGTCTTCCAGAGAGACCTCCCAATCATCAACTAGAAAACTTTCCGGTCTTCTTTAAGAAAACCTACTTCCATAAACTCTCCTTCAGGCATCCCTAAGCAATACCTTCTTAATTTTTATACGAGAAACTTTTGATCTACTATGAAGCGATCTTTTTGCCTTTCATGAAATGGCCTTCTTCTGATTCTGATTCTGTAGTTCCGCCCAATCGAATTATGGAATGTTCTTTAAGGAATGTTCTTTAACTCCTTTTTAGACAATTTATACTGAGACATACAGACCTGCAGCTATGAGGCCGAAAACCCCGGACAACTGTACAAATGTTTAATGCCGTCTGAACCATGTTTGTACTAAGGAAAATGTCTTCAAAAAGGGGCCTAATTATTATGGGCGTATAGTATAGGATTATCATTGATCAGTTTAATCTAAGTTGTGATAAGATGGCCCAGAGTATTCTGGAAAGTGACCGTATTAGACTGAAGATAAACTGCCGGCTTCGTTCATGAGTATTTATAGCTTGCGGATGTGTCTAAGTTTCAGTCAGTACATGTCTGATTCTGATAAGATCTGATGTCCTTGCAAATACGTTTGGGGTTGGTTGGGACACGGAACCACTATGTGTGGTAGTTGGGATGCGTAAGAAAATGCTGGGTTAGCACGAACTGTAAAATTAACTTTATGCACATAACTCAGACTCCTCATATGAAAAAAATCCGTTCCATTCAACCTCAATATTTATAACTTTATAACTATATAATGCTACTGAACCATTTAATTGCTTGTTCATTGTCCCATATACCAAAAGTACAGCTAGCCAGGCTTAATATGGCTTGTACTTCTACAAGGTATTCGCTACTTGTAGCTCCCAGATTTTATACCCCAAACTGTTTACTGTTTTTTTTTTTTTTTAAATTAAAATCCATATAAAGTTTTATGCTAATTGAATTTTCGGGAACCGTATTAACCCATTAAACGAGATTTGAATATCAAAAACATATCATTTTAGCTTGTGCCCTTAAACGTCAACCAGCTGTATTCTGAGTACAGCTACATTCATAAATTTAAAATATATAAATATCCAAATTTGTCACGGTTCCGTTGGATTTGAATTTTTTTTTCTGATATGGTGTATTAAATTTCACACATTCAAATAACTTGATGTGAATAGTTTTCAATTTAGAAAGACAGCAGAAAGATAGATGGAATAAAATATACATTTCATACCTTTGTTTAACAACAAAAACCGACGCCGCCACCCACACAATTTATGTAAAACATTCCTTAATGCCTCCTCCCTCACATAAAGTTTGGCAGCGAAGCGGAAGATAAATGAGCTGTTAAAGATATTAGCTTGATAACAAGATTTTTTGTGGAGGGATGAGGTTTATTAGCTAAAATAATAATCATAATTGTCATAGGTGGCCTTAAAAAAGGTGTCAAGCTGGTGACAGTAAGGATCATTAGGAATTTAAATATAAACTATGGGCGTAGATGAATAATTCAATTAGGAGACCAAGGGATTTGGTTAAGATATGAAACGTGGTTGTGTGACTAAAAAGATATTTAATAAAGCTACTACATCTAAAGTAACCAAATTGTGGTTATTTACAAAACAAACTCTCTCTTAAGCTACCCTGCATTCATTCAAAATACTTTGGAGATACTCTAGCATTTTTGCCCATTATATTTAGAAAGTTTTGAAATTTGTATTTCTTCAAAACCAAAGGTCATTATTAATACCTTTTACCTTTTATTACGACTGCAATTAAATTTCCATTACCAGCTTGGCAGACAATTTGGCCAAATAAACCGCTTATTTCTTGGCAATAAATGCAGTTTAATTTCCAATATTGCCCCAAAGCATATACTTTGAATACAAATTATTCATTCACTCATTGATTATTAGGCCTTCATTGCAATGTTAAGTTTAAGGTGATTTTAAAGGTTTGCATAAAACCTCATTTTCAACAATACAAATTTACAAAAATCCAGATCGAATATCAAAGATAATTTCAAACAAAGCCCAAAGAAAATGATTTCCAATAATAATTGTAATAACTCCATTGAATGTTTAACAAATATGCCATGTCAGAGGGAAAATTTTCAATACAACACTAGTTCGTTTTAAAACTGAGCGGCATGACACAAACACACACAAAATATTTGCAGTGAACCACAAAACGGGCCAATAGATAGCAAAGTAAATGGTAATAATGGGGCAAAAAGTGAACTGCAAGATAAACTAACCTAGAATTGCAATCGAGTTGTTATTTGTGTTTTATTACAAAAATCAAATACACTCGAAAAACTGACTTTTTCAATAGAAAAATGTTTCTGACCGAAATTTTTCTATAGAAAAACGTTCCCAACTGAACTATTTCTATAGAAAAATGTTCCCAACTGAACTTTTTCTATAGAAAAATGTTCCCAACTGAACTTTTTCTATAGAAAAATGTTCCCAACTGAACTTTTTCTATAGAAAAATGTTCCCAACTGAACTTTTTCTATAGAAAAATGTTCCCAACTGAACTTTTTCTATAGAAAAATGTTCCCAACTGAACTTTTTCTATAGAAAAATGTTCCCAACTGAACTTTTTCTATAGAAAAATGTTCCCAAACGAACTTTTTCTATACAAAAATGTTCCCAACTGAACTTTTTCTATAGAAAAATGTTCCCAACTGAACTTTTTCAATAGAAAAATGTTCCCAACTGAACTTTTTCAATAGAAAAATGTTCCCAACTGAACTTTTTCTATAGAAAAATGTTCCCAACTGAACTTTTTCTATAGAAAAATGTTCCCAACTGAACTTTTTCTATAGAAAAATGTTGCCAACTGAACTTTATTTATAGAAAAATGTTCCCAATTGAACTTTTTCCATAGAAAAATGTTCCCGGCTGAACTTTTCCTCTAGAAAAATGTTTCCAACTAAACTTTTTCTATAGAAAAATGTTCCCAACTGAACTTTTTCTATAGAAAAATGTTCCCAACTGAACTTTTTCTATAGAAAAATGTTCCCAACTAAACTTTTTGTATAGAAAAAGGTTCCCAACTGAACTTTTTCTATAGAAAAAGGTTCCCAACTGAACTTTTTCTATAGAAAAAGGTTCCCAACTGAACTTTTTCTATAGAAAAAGGTTCCCAACTGAACTTTTTCTATAGAAAAAGGTTCCCAACTGAACTTTTTCTATAGAAAAAGGTTCCCAACTGAACTTTTTCTATAGAAAAAGGTTCCCAACTGAACTTTTTCTAGAAAAATGTTCCCAACTGAACTTTTTCTATAGAAAAATGTTCCCAACTGAACTTTTTCTATAGAAAAATGTTCCCAACTGATCTTTTTCTATAGAAAAATGTTCCCAACTGAACTTTTTCTATAGAAAAATGTCCCAAGCTGACCTTTTTCTATAGAAAAGTGTTCCCGGGTGACCTTACTCTATAGAAAAATGTTCGCAGCTGAACTTTTTCTATAGAAAAATGTTCCCAACTGAATTTTTTCTATAGAAAAATGTTCCCAACTGAACTTTTTCTATAGAAAAATGTTCCCAACTGAACTTTTTCTATAGAAAAATGTTCCCAACTGAACTTTTTCTATAGAAAAATGTTCCCAACTGAACTTTTTCTATAGAAAAATGTTCCCAACTGAACTTTTTCTATAGAAAAATGTTCCCAACTGAACTTTTTCCATTAAAAAATGTTCCCCACTGAACTTTTTCTATGGAAAAATGTTGCCAACTGAACTTTATTTATAGAAAAATGTTGCCAACTGAACTTTATTTATAGAAAAATGTTCCCAATTGAACTTTTTCCATAAAAAAATGTTCCCGGCTGAACTTTTCCTCTAGAAAAATGTTTCCAACTGAACTTTTTCTATAGAAAAATGTTCCCATCTGAACATTTTCTATAGAAAAATGTTCCCAACTGAGCTTTTTCTGTAGAAAAATGTTCCCAACTGAACTTTTTCTATACAAAAATGTTCCCAACTGAACTTTTTCTATAGAAAAATGTTCCCAACTGAACTTCTTCTATACAAAAATGTTCCCAACTGAACTTTTTCTATAGAAAAATGTTCCCAACTGAACTTTTTCTATAGAAAAATGTTCCCAACTGAACTTTTTCTATAGAAAAATGTTCCCAACTGAACTTTTTCTATAGAAAAATGTTCCCAACTGAACTTTGTCTATAGAAAAATGTTCCCAACTGAACTTTTTCTATAGAAAAATGTTCCTGACAGAACTTTTTCTATAGAAAAATGTTCCCAACTGAACTTTTTCTATAGAAAAATGTTCCCAACTGAACTTTTTCTATAGAAAAATGTTCCCAACTGAACTTCTTCTATAGAAAAATGTTCCTGACAGAACTGAACTTTTTCTATAGAAAAAGGTTCCCAACTGAACTTTTTCTATAGAAAAATGTTGCCAACTGAACTTTTTCTATGGAAAAATGTTGCCAACTGAACTTTATTTATAGAAAAATGTTGCCAACTGAACTTTATTTATAGAAAAATGTTCCCAATTGAACTTTTTCCATAGAAAAATGTTCCCGGCTGAACTTTTCCTCTAGAAAAATGTTTCCAACTGAACTTTTTCTATAGAAAAATGTTCCCAACTGAACATTTTCTATAGAAAAATGTTCCCAACTGAGCTTTTTCTGTAGAAAAATGTTCCCAACTGAACTTTTTCTATACAAAAATGTTCCCAACTGAACTTCTTCTATAGAAAAATGTTCCCAACTGTTCCTGACCTAACTTTGTCTATAGAAAAATGTTCCTGACCGAACTTTTTCCATAGAAAAATGTTCCTGACAGAACTTTTTCTATAGAAACATGTTCCTGACCGAACTTTTTCTATAGAAACATGTTCCTGACCGAACTTTTTCTATAGGAACATGTTCCTGACCGAACTTTTTCTATAGAAACATGTTCCTGACCGAACTTTTTCTAAAGAAACATGTTCCTGACCGAACTTTTTCTAAAGAAACATATTCCTGACCGAACTTTTTCTAAAGAAACATGTTCCTGACCGAACTTTTTCTATAGAAAAATGTTCCTGACCGAACTTTTTCTATAGAAAAATGTTCCTGACCGAACTTTTTCTATAGAAAAATGTTCCTGACCTAACTTTGTCTATAGATAAATGTTCCTAACCGAACTTTTTCCAGAGAAAAATGTTCCTGACCGAACTTTTTCCAGAGAAAAATGTTCCTGAGCGAACTTTTTCTATAGAAACATGTTCCTGACCGAACTTTTTCTATAGAAAAATGTTCATTGGTGAATGTTTCTATAGAAAACTGTTCATTCATTTTGTTTTTTCATTTAGTGAATTTTTCTATAAAAAATTTTTAATTGGTAAACTTTTTCTATAGAAAAATGTTCATTGGTGAACTTTTTCTATAGAAAAATGTTCATTGGTGAACTTTTTCTATAGAAAAATGTTCATTGGTGAACTTTTTCTATAGAAAAATGTTCATTCGTGAACTTTTTCTATAGAAAAATGTTCATTGGTGAACGTTTTCTATAGAAAAATGTTAATTGGTGAACGTTTTCTATAGAAAAATGTTCATTGCTGAACTTTTTTAATAAAAAAATGTTCATTGCTAAACTTTTTCTATAGAAAAATGTTCATTGGTTAACATTTTTCTATAGAAAAATGTTTATTGGTGAACTTTTTCTATAGAAAAATGTTCATTGGTTAACTTTTTCTATAGAAAAATGTTCATTGGTTAACTTTTTCTATAGAAAAATGTTCATTGGTGAACTTTGTCCATAGACAAATATTCATTAGTCAACTTTTTCTATAGAAAAATTTTCATTAATACCTTTTTCTACAGAAAAATGTTCATTGGTGAACTTTTTCTACAGAAAAATGTTCATCGGTGAACTTTTTCTACAGAAAAATGTTCATCGGTGAACTTTTTCTACAGAAAAATGTTCATCGGTGAACTTTTTCTATAGAAAAAAATATTCATTGGTGAACTTTTTCAATAGAAAAATGTCCATTGGTGAACTTTTTCTATAGAAAAATATTCATTAGTGGGGTGCTTTCATAAAAAATCCTTTGAAGGTGAATTTTTTTATAGAAAAATTTTTGATTGTTGAATATTTTATAGAAAAAAAACCGTATGGATGTTTTTCTAAAGGTAAAATATTCCCAAATTGTCAGTTACTGAAGTTTTTGTGCCACATTAAGAGTTCTCTTCCATTCCTTGCTTCTTACTAGTTGAAACGGTGAGGTACGCTCTGCAATTATTGCCACAGTAATATGGAGATACAATGTTTTGGAGCTAATGCCCACTTCCAACTTGTTTATTTCATTACAAATAACATTGTTTAAGCGCAATTCTGTTGTCGTGGTTTTTGTTTTGTTTTGCATTCTCTAGTGCAAGATAAATGGTACGTGCTTTTAGTTTTTTGTATGATGCACAATTTTGAAATTAGGTTAGATTAAATAGAAATTACAGCAATTCTTCTCCTCCTCTCCTCTGTTGCGGTACTTGATTGACTGACGGAAAGTCACATTAAAGACGACATTGATAAACATTGTTATTAAGATGTATTCGCTAGCTTGTTTTGTTTGTGTTTGTTTCTCTTTTGGTAAAGCTTCCAAATTTCAAATCTATATTTACCTTAACCTTGATTTTGAAAATTTCGTCTCGTGTTTTTAACAGACTGTTTAATTCTAATTACGTGTGCGATAAAGATGCAATTGGACTGCATATTGAGTTTTAACGCTGCGAGATAGAAGTTGCAAATTTCCTTATAGAACAGTTTTCCAAAATAGAAATTGATGTATGCCTTATGAGTAATCTCAAACCTTAGGGCCTTTTGTGTAACGTCTTTTAATTTATTGTCTGTTGTTCTACAAGTGTTATTGACATCATTGATTGTTTTTTTACGTTCCAGTGTTTGCTTCCATTACAAATCGTTATCTTAAGCAAATTTACACTCTGTATTGTAGATTCAGTATACGATAGCATCAGCTAGAGTTTGAGTATCGGGCAATAACGTTAAGCAAATAGACAAAAGTCTGGGCGCCTTTTATTACAACAATGCTGAAGTGTTGGTGACTTTCCGAACTATCATGCAGCTGTCTGGGTGGTAGCAGAGCAGCAGCAGCAGCAAGAGGTTTCAAAGTAAACAAATTAACAAAAAACGCCATAACAAACTCTTAACACTTTGTTTAATGCCCTTCTAGTGTTTATGGCCTATGGCCATAACACTTGGTCAATGCTTTCTTGGCCGCTTTAAACTATTTGTCACAAAATTTATTGATAATTTTTGTTTGCCTTATCTTTTAATGAATTCTTTAAATTGTTTGGCGGATTATCGTTTGCCAATTTGTTAACTTGGATTTTTGTTGGCATTGATTTTTTTCTTGTAAAATTAATGGATTTTAGGAGAGGTTTCCGTTGTTGGCATGATGAGGTAATGCGTCCGGGTCGGCATTCTTTTATTACAAACTTGGTAGTGAAAATCAATTATGGTAAGAAACAAAAACAACCGACAGCACTCCCTAAATATGACAGAAACAGAAAAGAACATTAAATGAAGAACTCAGTGCAGAAGCAATTGAGAAGAAGATATTAGGCAGGGTAATAGACAAGTGGAAGTACCCTAAATTTCAAATAAAAAGAGAAAAATTTCAACAATGAATAACAAGAAAAAGTGCACCAATGAACATATAGAAAAATTTGCCCATGAACATGTTTCCTTGAAAAACTTCACCAATGAATATTTTTCTATGGAAAAACTTCACCAATGGCGATTTTTCTATAGAAAATCTTCACCAATGAAGGTTTTTCTATGGAATAACTTCACAAATGAAGATTTTTCCAAAGAATAACTTCACCAATGAAGATTTTTCTATAGAAAAAGCTCACCAATGAAAATTTTTCTATAGAAAATGCTCACCAAAGAAAATGTTTCTATAGAAAAAGTTCACCAATGAACATTTTTCTATAGAAAAAGTTCACCAAATACATTTGCTATAGAAAAAGTTCACCAAAGACATTTTTCTATAGAATAAGTTCATCAATTAAAATTTTTTATGGAAAAAGTTCTCCAACGGAACTTTTCTACAGCAAAAGTACATCAATTAACATTTTGCCATTGAAATGTTCCCCAATGTAGATTGTTCTATAGTAAAACTTAACAAATAAAGATTTTTCTACAGAAAAACTTTACCACAGAAGATTTTTATATAGAAAAACTTCGCCAATAAAGATTTTTCTATAGAAAAACTTCACCAATGAATATTTTTCTATAGAAAAAGTTCTCTAATGAAAATTTTTCTATAGAAAACATCACCAATGAACGTCTTTCTATAGAAAAGCTTCACCAATGAACATTTTTCTATAGAAAAATTTCACCAAAGAAAATGTTTCTATAGAAAAACTTCACCAATGAAGATTTTTCTATGGAAAAATTTAACCAATGAAATTTGAAGATTTTGCTATAAAAAACTTCACCAATGAAAATTTTTCAATAGAACAACTTCACAAATGAATATTTTTCTATCGAAAAAGTTCACTAATGAAAATGTTTCTTTAGAAAACGTCCACCAATGAACATTTTTCTATAGAAAATATTCACCAATTAAGATTTTGCTATAGAAAAACTTCACCAATGACGATTTGTCTATAGAAAAACTTCACCAATGACGATATTTATATAGAAACACTTCACCAATGATGATTTTTCTATGGAAAAACTTCACCAATGAAATTTGTTCTATAGAATAACTTCACCAATGAAGATTTTTCTATATAACAACTTCACCAATGAAGATTTTGCTATAAAAAAAACTTCACCAATGACGATTTTTCTATAGAAAAACTTCACCAATGAAGATTTTTCTATGGAAAAACTTCACCAATGAAAATTTTTAAATAGAATAACTTCACCAATGAAGATTTTTCCATAGGATAACTTCACCAATGAAAATTTTTCTATGGAAAAAGTTCACTAATAAAAATGTTTCTATTGAAAACGTTCACCAATGAACATTTTTCCATAGAAAAAGTTACCAATGAACATTTTTCTGTAGACAAAGTTCACCAATGAACATTTTTCTATAGAAAAAGTTCAGTCGAGAACAGTGTTCTAAAGAAACAATTCAGTCGAGAACATTTTTCTATAGAAAAAGTTCAGTTGGGTACCTTTTTCTATAGAAAAATTTCAGTTGGGAACATTTTTCTATAGAAAAAGTTTAGTTGGGAACATTTTTCTATAGAAAAAGTTTAGTTGGGAACATTTTTCTATAGAAAAAGTTTAGTTGGGAACATTTTTCAATAGAAAAAGTTTAGTTGGGTACCTTTTTCTATAGAAAAAGTTTAGTTGGGTACCTTTTTCTATAGAAAAAGTTTAGTTGGGTACCTTTTTCTATAGAAACATTTCAGTTGGTACCTTTTTCTATAGAAAAAGTTCAGTTGGGAACATTTTTCTATTGAAAAAGTTTAGTTGGGAACATTTTTCTATAGAAAAAGTTTAGTTGGGAACATTTTTCTATAGAAAAAGTTTAGTTGGGTACCTTTTTCTATAGAAAAATTTCAGTTGGTACCTTTTTCTATAGAAAAAGTTCAGTTGGGAACATTTTTCTATAGGAAAAGTTTAGTTGGGTACCTTTTTCTATAGAAAAAGTTCGGTCAGGAAATTTTTTCTGTAGAAAATCGTTCATTCAGGAACTTTTATCTATAGGAAAGTTTGTGTAGAAAAATTCGGTCAGGAACATTTTTCTGTACACAAAGTTCACCAATGAACATTTTTCTATAGAAAAAGTTCAGTCGAGAACATTGTTCTAAAGAAACAATTCAGTCGAGAACATTTTCTATAGAAAAAGTTCAGTTGGGTACCTTTTTCTATAGAAAAAGTTCAGTTGGGTACCTTTTCTATAGAAAAAGTTCAGTTGGGTACCTTTTTCTATAGAAAAAGTTCAGTTGGGAACATTTTTCTATAGAAAAAGTTTAGTTGGGAACATTTTTCTATAGAAAAAGTTTAGTTGGGAACATTTTTCTATAGAAAAAGTTTAGTTGGGAACATTTTTCTATAGAAAAAGTTCAGTTGGGTACCTTTTTCTATAGAAAAAGTTCAGTTGGGTACCTTTTTCTATAGAAAAAGTTCAGTTGGGTACCTTTTTCTATAGAAAAAGTTCAGTTGGGTACCTTTTTCTATAGAAAAAGTTCAGTTGGGTACCTTTTTCTATAGAAAAAGTTTAGTTGGGTACCTTCTTCAATAGAAAAATTTTAGTTGGGTACCTTCTTCAATAGAAAAATTTCAGTTGGTACCTTTTTCTATAGAAAAAGTTCAGTTGGGAACATTTTTCTATAGAAAAAGTTTAGTTGGGAACATTTTTCTATACAAAAAGTTTAGTTGGGTACCTTTTTCTATAGAAAAAGTTCGGTCAGGAATTTTTTTCTGTAGAAAAAGTTCGTTCAGGAACATTTATCTATAGAAAAGTTTGTGTATAAAAAGTTCGGGCAGGAACATTTTTCTATAGAAAAAGTTCAGTTGGGAACATTTTTCTATAGAAAAAGTTTAGTTGGGAACATTTTTCTATATAAAAGTTCAGTTGGGTACATTTTTCTATAGAAAAAGTTCAGTTGGGTACCTTTTTCTATAGAAAAAGTTCGGTTGGATACCTTTTTCTATAGAAAAAGTCCAGTTTTTCTATAGAAAAAGTTCACCTGTGAACATTTTCCATATAAAAAGTTTACCCATGAATATTTTTCAATAGAAAAATCTCAACGATGAACATTTTTCTATAGAAAACATTTTACCAACTAACATTTTCTGTAGAAAAAGTTCACTAATGATCATTTCTATAAAAAAATCACCACTGATCATTTTTCTATAGAAAATGTTCATGTTTATATAGAAAAATTCCCCAAGGAACATTTTTTTATAGAAAAAGTTGAGCAACGAACATTTTTCTATAGAAAATGTTCAACAGTGAACATTTTTCTATAGAAAAAATTCACCAATTAATATTTTTCTATAGAAAAAATTCACCAATTAAAATTTTTCTATAGAAAAAATTCTCCAATTAATATTTTTTATAGAAAAAATTCACACATTAACGTTTTTCCATAGAAAACCATCACTTCTGTAGGGTATATCTTCGAACAAATCAAAGATGATGCCAATTGTTATGTTATGATTGCATTGCTGTTGAATGTTTCAAATCCCACACGTCAGGAACAAAAAAGTATGAAACAAAGAGATCGTTGCGTGGTTCTTAAATAACTTTTTTTTTAAATTAAATAAAAATTAACACCCCCAAGCAAAATAACTTAATTATAAATTAATAATATCTTAGAATATTGCACATCAGTTTAAGTTTAAAGCGCAATCAAGGCAGACGTTCAATTGAAACGAAACTAATACTCCGAACACTACATTCTAATCGATACACTCAAAGGAAGCAGTCCGTCAATTTAGATGAAGTGCGTAGATTTGTAATGGTATTCAGTGGACAATCTATTTCCTTTCACAACTTTTCAACACCAATGCTAACAGTGAAACATGAAGCAGGCAAAACGCAAAGAAAATAAACGTGCAAAACCATACGGAATGACGTCTTTTGATAAGATAAACTAAAATAAAAGCAAAGAGAGTGGCTACAATAAAAATTAAAAACAAACGTAACAACTGCCGTATTGGTTGGAGCCACAGAGATGTTGAGTTGTGTGTGTATTTTGGCAAAGTAGCCAGAAATTTAATTAAATTTGGTATATTAGAAAATACTTGCGTTTATGCAGAGGTTCCAAAACTACGGCAAAATTCGTATGTAAAAATCTTCTAATCAAATGTTCGTTGTTGGCATTTCGTTGGGGAAGTTTTTCTGTTAAAAAATATAATTGCTAATTTTTTCGGTAGAAAAATCTTCTTTGGTGAAGTTTTTCTACAGAAAAATCTTCTTTGGTGAAGTTTTTCTACAGAAAAATCTTCTTTGGTGAAGTTTTTCTACAGAAAAATCTTCTTTGGTGAAGTTTTTCTACAGAAAAATCTTCATTGGTGAAGTTTTTCTATAGAAAAATCTTCATTGGTGAAGTTTTTCCATAGAAAAGTATTCAATGGTGAAGTTATCTAAAGAAATATAGTCATTGGTGAAGTTTTTTCTATAGAAATATCTTCATTTGTGAAGTTTTTCCGTAGAAAAGTATTCATTGGTGGAGTATTTCTATAGAAAAATCTTCATTGGTGAAGTTTTTCTGTAGAAAAATCTTCATTGGTGAAGTTTTTCTATAGAAAATTTTTCATTGGTGACGTTTTTCCGTAGAAAAGTATTCATTAATGGAGTATTTCTATAGAAAAATTTTCATTGGTGAAGTTTTCCTATAGAAAAATTTTCATTGTTGAAGTTTTCCTATAGAAAATTTTCCATTGGTGAAGTTTTTCTATAGAAAAATCTTCATTGGTGAAGTTTTTCTACAGAAAAATCTTCATTGGTGAAGTTTTTCTACAGAAAAATCTTCATTGGTGAAGTTTTTCTATAGAAAAATCTAAATTGGTGAACTTTTTCTATACAAAAATCTTCATTGGTGAAGCTATTCTTTAGAAAAATCTTCATTGGTGAAGTTTTACTATAGAAAAATCTTCATTGGTGAAGTTTTTCTATAGAAAAATCTTCATTGGTGACGTTTTTCTAAAGACAAATCTTCATTGGTGAAGTTTTTCTATGGAAAAATCTTCATTGGTGAAGTTTTTCTACAGAAAAATCTCCATTGGTGAAGTTCTTCTATAGAAAAATTTTCATTGGTGAAGTTTTCCTATAGAAAAATTTTCATTGGTGAAGTTTTCCTATAGAAAAATGTTCATTGTTGAAGTTTTCCTATAGAAAAATTTCCATTGGTGAAGTTTTTCTATAGAAAAATCTTCATTGGTGAAGTTTTTCTACAGAAAAATCTTCATTAATGAAGTTTTTCTACAGAAAAATCTTCATTGGTGAAGTTTTTCTACAGAAAAATCTTCATTGGTGAATTTTTTCTACAGAAAAATCTTCATCGGTGAAGTTTTTCTATAGAAAAATCTTCTTTGATGAAGTTTTTCTATAGAAAAATCTTCTTTGATGAAGTTTTTCTATGGAAGAATCTTCATGGGTGAAGTTTTTCTACAGAAAAATCTTCATTGGTAAATTTTTCTACAGAAAAATCTCCATTGGTGAAGTTTTTCTATAGAAGAATCTTCATTGATGAAGTTTTTCTATAGAAAAATCTTCATTGGTGAAGTCTTTCTATAGAAAAATCTTCATTGGTGAAGTTTTTCTATAGACAAATCTTCATTGGTGAAGTTTTTCTATAGAAAAATTTTCATTGGTGAAGTTTTTCTATCGAAAAATCTTCATTGGTGAAGTTTTTCTATAGAAAAAACTTAATTGGTGAAGTTTTTCTTTGGAAAAATCTAAATTGGTGAAGTGTTTCTACAGAAAAATCTTCATTGGTGAAGTTTTTCTATAGAAAAATCATCTTTGGTGAAGTTTTTCTATAGAAAAATCTTCTTTGGTGAAGTTTTTCTATAGAAAAGTCTTCTTTGGTGAAGTTTATCTATAGAAAAATCTTCATTGATGAAGTTTTTCTATAGAAAAATCTTCATTTGTGAAGTTCTTCTACAGAAAAATCTTCTTTGGTGAAGTTTTTCTACAGAAAAATCTTCATTGGTGAAGTTTTTCTATAGAAAAGTCTTCTTTGGTGAAGTTTATCTATAGAAAAATCTTCATTGATGAAGTTTTTCTATAGAAAAATCTTCATTTGTGAAGTTCTTCTACAGAAAAATCTTCATTGGTGAAGTTTTTCTATAGAAAAATCTTCATTGGTGAAGTTTTTCTATAGAAAAATCTTCATTGGTGAAGTTTTTCTATAGAAAAATCTTCATTGGTGAAGTTTTTCTATAGAAAAATCTTCATTGGTGAAGTTTTTCTATAGAAAAATCTTCATTGGTGAAGTTTTTCTATAGAAAAATCTTCATTGGTGAAGTTTTTCTATAGAAAAATCTTCATTGGTGAAGTTTTTCTATAGAAAAATCTTCATTGGTGAAGTTTTTCTATAGAAAAATCGTCATTGGTGAAGTTTTTCTATAGAAAAATATTCATTGGTGAAGTTTTTCTATAGAAAAATCCTCATTGGTGAAGTTTTTCTATAGAAAAATCTTCATTGGTGAAGTTTTTCCATAGAAAAATTTTCATTGGTGAAGTTTTTCCATAGAAAAATCTTCATTGGTGAAGTTTTTCCATTAAAAAATCTTCATTGGTGAAGTTTTTCCATAGAAAAATGTTCATTGGTGACGTTTTCTATACTTCTTCCTTGCTTGGATTTTTCTTTACACATTATTTGAGTGAAACTTTCTATAACAAAATTTCATTTCCGACATTTTACTGAATTGCTTTGCCCATTATCTAAATTATCCTGAACAATTAACTGCCACTTGCCTTAATTTTCCTTTTATCTTTTTTCGTCCCACCCTCTTCTTGCAATCTCAATAAAATCAATTCATTATTTCCAATCATAATTGCTTAGTGTGGAAAATCACGAAAGGCCCACCCTGAAAATGGAATCATTCTTACCATACCCCAATAGAAATCCTTAAAACCTATTTCCTGGCGAACACACCCACAGACTTAAAGAAAGTCGGTCAAAATTACTACAAAACGCATCCGTTTGCTAATTGTTATCACCTCTGTACACACTTCGTGTTTTCAAGACACCTTCACCATGCAAAGGCAATAAAGAACGCAAAAATACTCCGGTAAATTAGAGTTGTTATCAGCAGAATGCTCACTCACATTCGATTGCCTACGAAAGAGGGCGGAATGGTGGTTAAATGTGGTTGACGCTTTGGTCGTTTCAGCAAATGCTATTCGCGAATATCTGAAAAATTGTTACGGTTCTGGTTCAGTTGTAACGTGACGTTTGACCAAGTTTCACACACATGCCACCGAAGAGCTCTACTTTGTGGATTTAAAGAAAAACATAAAGAATGCGGTGTAGTGCGTAGCTTATCGTTGCGAAGAAATTTTAATTTGAATGGTAGAAGAACCTACTTTGCAAACGCCTTTCTTTTATGTGGGTGATAAGAATTTTATTAAAATATGAAATTGAAAACTTCACAAAAGTGACAAAATAACAAGAATAAAAAACGAGATTAATAAAAAAAATTAACATAACAAAAGTGAAAGATAAACAAAAGTTAAATAACTGGCAACAAAATTAATTTTAAATGTTCAATTTTCTGCAGAATCTAAAAATAGAACTCAACATTTGACAGCAGAAAAACACAAGGTAAGTTCTACGCTTAATACTAAAATCATACAGCAAAACGAAAGATTGCCGCGAGAAGAAAATTTTGTTATCTTATCTTGAAACATAATTGGAGAATTTTATCTGAATCATAAGGTATACCGCAGAGCTGGAGACAAAGTTCGCACCTTAACAATCTTTGTTGGCTTTTAAACAAAAACATAAATTCCATTCGAGAACAATTCATTTTTAAGAAAGTTTACATTTCAGGGAAAAATTCCGCCAATGGCCATTCCTAAGAAGAAAGGTCATTATTCGACAGTTTTTATAAAAAAAGTTCAGCATGTTTGATTTTTCTATGGAAAAAAATCATTAGTGAAATATGTTCTATGAAAAAGTGCCACAATTTTCTATGGAAAATGTTCGTGAAAATTCTTTCATTGAAAATAGTTTTCCAATAATAAACTTATTACAGAAAATTATCATCAATCAACAATTTTCTATGGAAAAATATCACCAATTATTTTTCTTTAGAAAGAGATCATCAATTATCATTATTCTATAGAAAAAAAAGAACAGTGGTGTCATATTTCGAGAGAAAAGGTTGAGAAAATTTTCATTTTCCTGTAGAAAAAGTTTAACAAAGAAAAAAAATTTCCAACGGAAAAGTTTGCCAATGAGCATTTTTCTACAGATAAGGTTCAGCAATGAACATTTTTTATAGGAAAAGTTCACCAATAAAATTTGTTCTATAGTAAAATTTTTCTACAGAAAGATTTCACCGATGAACATTTTTCTACAGAAAGAATTCACAAATGAACATTTTTCTTTAGAACAATTTCACCAATAAACATTTTTCTATAGAAAAAGTTCACCAATGAACATTTTTCTATAGAAAAAGTTCACCAATGAACATTTTTCTATAGAAAAAGTTCACCAATGAACATTTTTCTATAAAAAAAAATTCACCAATGAACATTTTTCTATAGAAAAAGTTCACCAATGAAAAATTTTCTATAAAAAAATTCACCAATGAAAATTTTTCTATAGAAAAAGTTCACCAATGAACATTTTTCTATAAAAAAAGTTCACCAATAAACATTTTTCTATAGAAAAAGTTCACCAATGAACATTTTTCTATAGAAAAAGTTCACCAATGAACATTTTTCTATAGAAAAAGTTCACCAATGAACATTTTTCTATAAAAAAAAATTCACCAATGAACATTTTTCTATAGAAAAAGTTCACCAATGAAAAATTTTCTATAAAAAAATTCACCAATGAAAATTTTTCTATAGAAAAAGTTCACCAATGAAAATTTTTCTATAACAAAAGTTTACCAATGAACATTTTTCTATAGAAAAAGTTCACCAATAAACATTTTTCTATAGAAACTGTTCATTAGTGAACTTTTTTCTACAGAACAATGAAAAACTTTCACCAAGGAACATTTTTCTATAGAAAATATTAAACAACATATGAAGATTTTCCTGTTGAAAATTCACCAATAAAAGTTTTCTATACAAGCATTTCCCCAATGAACATTTTCCTTTGGAAAAACGATAACAAACTAACGTTTTTCTATAGAAAAAGATCCACAATAAACATTTTGCTACACAAAAATTTCACAAATTAAAAGATTTCTATAGAAAAGTTTCACCAATGAACATTTTCCATAATTTTCTATAGAAAAGTTTACCAATGAACTTTTTTCTATAGAAAAAGTTTCACTAATGAACATTTTTCTATAGAAACAGTTCTCCAATGAACATTTTCAATAGAAAAAGTTCACCAATGAACATTTTTTATAGAAAAAGTTCACCAATGAACATTTTTCTATAGAAAAAGTTCACCAATGAACATTTTTCTATAGAAAAAGTTTACCAATGAACATTTTTCTTTAGAAAAATTTCACCAATGAACATTTTTCTTTAGAAAAATTTCACCAATGAACATTTTTCTGTAGAAAAATGTTCACTGGTGAACTTTTTTTACAGAAAAAGTTCACTAGCAAACATTTATATTTAGAAAGGTTCTCCAATAAACATTTTTCTATAATTCACCTATGAAAATTTTTCTATAGAAAAAGTTCACCAATGAACATTTTCTATAGAAAACGTTCACCAATGGGCATTTTTCTACAGGAAAAGTTCACCAATGAACATTTTTCTATTGAAAAAGTTCACCAATGAAAATTTTTCTATTGAAAAAGTTCACCAATGAAATTTTTTCTATTGAAAAAGTTCACCAATGAAAATTTTTCTATAGAGAGAGTTCACCAATGAACATTTTTCTATAGAGAAAGTTCACCAATGAACATTTTTCTATAGAAAAACTTCACCAATGAACATTTTTATATAGAAAAAGTTCACCGATTAAAATTTTCCTATAGGAAAAATTCACCAATGAACATTTTTCTATAGAAAAAGTTCACCAAAGAACATTTTTTTATAGAAAAAGTTCAACAATGAACATTTTTCTATAAAAAAGTTCTATAGAAAAAGTTCACCAATGAACATTTTTCTATAGAAAAACTTCACCAATGAACATTTTTATATAGAAAAAGTTCACCGATTAAAATTTTCCTATAGGAAAAATTCACCAATGAACATTTTCCAATAGGAAAAATTCACCAATGAACATTTTTCTATAGAAAAAGTTCACCAATGAACATTTTTCTATAGAAAAAGTTCACCAAAGAACATTTTTTTATAGAAAAAGTTCACCAATGAACATTTTTCTATAGAAAAAGTTCACCAATGAACATTTTTCTATAGAAAAAGTTCACCAATGAACATTTTTCTATAGAAAAAGTTCACCAATGAACATTTTTCTATAGAAAAAGTTCACCAATGAACATTTTTCTATAGAAAAAGTTCACCAATGAACATTTTTCTATAGAAAAAGTTCAGCAATGAACATTTTTCTATAGAAAAAGTTCACCAATGAACCTTTTTCTATAGAAAAAAAAAGGTCACTAATGAACATTTTTCTTTAGAAAAAGTTCACCAATGAACATTTTTCTATAGAAAAAGTTCACCAATTAACATTTTTCCATAGAAAAAGTTCACCAATGAACATAGAAAAAAAAGGTCACTAATGAACATTTTTCTATAGAAAAAGTTCACCAATGAACATTTTTCTATAGAAAAAGTTCACCAATTAACATTTTTTATAGAAAAAGTTCACCAATTAACATTTTTCTATAGAAAAAGTTCACCAAAGAACATTTTTCTATAGAGAAAGTTCACCAATGAACATTTTTGTATAGAAAAAGTTCACCAATTAACATTTTTCTGTAGAAAAAGTTCGCCAATGAAAATTTTTCTGTAAAAAAAGTTCACCAATGAAAATTTTTCTATAGAAAAAGTTCACCAATGAACATTTCTTGTAGAAAATGTTCACCAATGAACATTTTTTGTAGAAAAAGTTCACCAATTAACATTTTTCTATAGGAAAAAGTCTGTCGCTGAGCCCTTCCGATAGCAACAGGAATGTTAGCTTTTATTTTACCTATTCATTCATAATATTGCGTTGTTTACCGACTTTTGACGGTAACGAAAAAAGGGTTACAGGATCGCACTACAGGGCGTCCCGAAGAATAGTGTTGTTAACCTATCAAAAGTCTGCTATACTTTCAACCACTCTATATTATTTGAGGACCCTGCAAACAAATCAATACAAATCCACCTACTAACTCATTATTTTACAAGGCCAAGATAGGAATTCGGTAACTGTTATCGATTAAAAAATTGACAACTTGTAACAACTAGAAAAAAAAAACAAATGAAAGTGTTCTGAAATAAACTATTAGTGAAGTTGTTAAGAAGTTACTGAATAGGCTCTCTGGCCACAAAACGACCACTTATTTTTTGGTAACATGGCCACAAAAATCTTTTGTATTTTAATTTTGAAATTATCAGAGTAGAATTCAATGAGTCAGCAGCTGTTCTTCAGTATTTTTTCCTTATCGGTTGCAACGAGAAAAAAAGCGAAAAAGTGAACTACTGTTATTGAAGGCGTCACAGTTATTGAAGGCGTATACTGCAGTTAGTGAAAACGTAGCCCAAAAGTACTTAAACATATTGTCTTCAGTTAGCGAAGGGATGATTTCCAGTTTCAAAAAGTGTAATCTACAGGTACTGAAAGCGTAGACTACAGTTAATGAAAACATAAGATTCAATTACTGAAAACCTAGTCCCAGTTATTGAAGACGTTGACTAAACTTACCGAAGGCGTGAATTTTAGTAACTGAAAGCTGTAGTCTACAGTTCGAAAAAAAAAACATAGACTACGTTCACTGAAAATATACGCTTCAGTTACTGAAGACGTAGGCATCAGATATAGAAAACCTAGCCCTCAGTTACTAAAGACTTTGACTTTTGTGTTCGAAGACGTTGATTTTATTTACCGAAGGCGTGGACTACAGTTATTGAACGCGTAAACTACTGTAAATGAAGGTTTAGACTACAGTTACAGAAAACGTAGGGTTCAATTACTGAAAAATGTAAAATTTCAAGTTCAGTGTCATAATTTTAAAATGCTTAAACAGCACTTTGTTCCCCCAATGACAAAGCCTACCTACATTGTTATTTTATCCCTTAAGTGTATATTTATAACTATTTTTAATTTTTTTTTAACAAAATGACACATTGCAGCGTCATAATTTTATGACACGCATTTTTAAACTCACAAAATTCCATTATTCACTGCCACCACAAACAAACAAAAACATGACTCAAAATACATAGTAGCCGCTACTTATTATGGATTAACACATAATTTCAATATTTATTGTTTATTTATTTATAAAAAATATGATTTATTTATTCTATGCTTGTCAACAATGTTGTTATTGGTTTTAAGCGGCGGGTGTCACTATTGTTTTCTTGCTTCAATTGAGCCATTGAATAATACACTGACCAGTTTGGGAATGTGCCTACTACCCTCAATGGCTTTTTTGTTTATTGGGTTACGAGTTTGTCGGTCTATTTTTATTTTTATATTTTTTTGTGTATTCAAACTCATTAAAGGTTAATGGCCTTTATTTGTAGGTGTCATTACTGTCATTCATATTCTGTAACAATTAGCCATGGCTAACCAAGCCGGGCAAGCAAACAACTATCCACCCATCCATCCAACCATCGACCCACCATATTTGTAAACAAACTTTTAATGAAGCTCATTACCAACTTTGGAGGTGGGGTGTATTGGTCTAACTGTTGTTTTGTTTTGATTATTGTTTATAACATTAGAACTGGCCATAGAATTTATAATTTCTGCAATGTTTTGAAAAATAATTATTATTATTTTATTGTATCATTGGAATTTATAGTGACTGTTTATGGGGGTCGCTAATTTGTAAAATAAGTGGGTAATTTCCAAAAATAATTTTTAATTTTATATGACAAAACCCAACGAAAATCAATACTCATTATCAAAAAATAATAATAATAAAAATTAAAAGCAAATACAATAAGTTAAATATGTGTGCACATTTTCGACCCCAAAATTCCTATAATCCGTTAGAAGCTAAGAAGCACAATCTTAATCGCAAAAAATTATTAAAATACTAGAGTTACTGAAGGCGTAGACTAAAGTGAAAGCATAGACTACAGTTACTGAAGGCGTAGACCACAGAGAAAGCGTAGACTACAGTTACAGAAATCGTAGTCTACACTTACTGAAGGCGTAGAGTACAGATACTGGAGGCGTAGACTACAATTACTACTAATTACTGAAAGCGTAGTACAGTAAGTTGAATATGTGTGCACATTTTTCGACACCAAAATTCCGTTAGAAGCTTCAAGCTAAATTTTAGTAGCAAACAAACCATGAAAATACAAACATACATACGATACTGAAATCATAGACTACAGTTACTGAGGGCGTAGACTGTAATTACTGAAATCGTATTCTATAGTTACTGAAATCGTAGACTACAGATGCTGAAGGCGTAGACTACAGTTATTGAAGGCTAAGAATACAGTTACTGAAGGCGTAGACTACTGTTACTAAAGGCGTAGACTGCAATTACTGAAATCGTATTCTACAGTTACTTAAATCGTAGACTACAGTTATTGAAGGCGTAGACTAAAGTTACTGAAGTCGTAGACAACAGTTACAGACGGCATAACCTACAGTTACTGGAAATTTAACCCTCATTTACTCAATACTTTGACTCCAATTACAAAAGTCTGTTACCGAACGGGGTGCACAGCAATTACTGAAAGCACAGACCACAGTTACTGAAAACATAGCTCCCAGTTACCGAAGGCGTTGATTTAAATTATTGAAAGCCTTGTCTTCGGTTACCGAAGGCGTGGACTTAAGTTACTGAAATCATAGGTTTTAATTACTGTTACTAAAGACGTTGACTTAAGTCACCGAATACGTGAATTTCAGTAACTGAAGGCGTGGAATACAATCGTTGAAGGCGTAGACTACAGTTACTGAAAGCGTAGACTACAGTTAATAAAGGCATAGCCTACAGTTATTAAAGGCGTATACCACAGTTATTAAAGGCGTATACCACAGTTATTAAAGGCGTAGACAACAGTTACTGTAGATTTCAGTTATTAAAGCCGTAGACAACAGTTACTAAAATCGTAGACTACAGTTACTAAAGCCGTAGACAACAGTTACTTAAGGTGTAGACAACAGTTACTAAAGGCGTAGATCACAGTTATTAAAGGCGTAGACAACAGTTACTAAAGGCGTATACTACAGTTATTAAAGGCGTAGACAACAGTTACTAAAGGCGTATACTACAATTATTGAAGGCGTATACTACAGTTACTGAAATCGTATTCTACAGTTACTGAAATCGTAGACTACTGTTACTAAAGGCGTAGACTGCAATTACTGAAATCGTATTCTACAGTTACTTAAATCGTAGACTACAGCTATTGAAGGCGTAGAATACAGTTACTGAAGGCGTAGACTACTGTTACTAAAGGCGTAGACTACAATAACTGAAATCGTATTCTACAGTTACTTAAATCGTAGACTACAGTTATTGAAGGCGTAGACTACAGCAACTGAAGTCGTAGACAACAGTTACAGACGGCATAACCTACAGTTACTGGAAATGTTGCCCTAAGTTGCTCAATACTTTGACTTACAAAAGTAAGTTACCGAACGGGGTGCACTACAATTACTGAAGGCGCTGACTACAGTTACTGAAAACATAGCTCCCAGTTAACGAAGGCGTTGATTTAACTTATTGAAGGCGTTGTGTTCAGTTACCGAAGGCGTGGACTTTAGTTTCTAAAATCATTGTTTTTAATTACTGAAAACCTAGACCCAGTTACTTAAGACGTTGATTTAAGTCACCGAAAACGTGAATTTCAGTAACTGAAGACATGGAATGCAATCGTTCAAGGTGTAGACTACAGTTACTGAAGGCGTAGTCTACAGTTACTGAAGGCGTAGACTACAGTTACTCCAATTGTGAAATCGACTCCAATTGTAAAAGTCAGTTACCGAACGGGGTGCACTACAATTACTGAAGGCGCTGACTATAGTTACTGAAAGCATAGCTCCCAGTTAACGAAGGTGTTGATTTAAATTACTGAAGGCGTTGACTTCACTTACCGAAGGCGTGGACTTTAGTTGCTGAAATCATTGGTTTTAATTACTGAAAACCTAGCCCCAGTTGCTTAAAACGTTGACTTAAGTTACCGAAAAGGCGTGGACTACAGTTGTTGAAGACATAGACTTCAGTTACTGAATGCGTAAACTATAGTTAATGAATAAGTAGTCTACATTTACTGAAAACAAGTAAAGCAATAAAGGACTTTTATAATGTGTGCGCTTTTTCGACTACAAAATTGCTTTAAGCCGTTAAAAGCCTTCACACTGAATTTTAGTGGCTAACAAATGATGACAATTTACATCATCCCATATTTACTGGTGAAGACTCTTTTTGATTGGGTCTGTCAGTGGAATAATTAGACTCACTATTTATATTTAACGCATGAAAGCCTTGAAAATTACCCAGGAATTTTTATTACCTACAAATATGAGATTTACTTTAAAATTTAGGAACTTTTCATAGCACCTTTTGGGTCCAACACTCATGATACTACGCTATTAAACTGACTGATTCTTTTTTACTTTTTTATATTTTCTTAGCTTCTCCCCGCCACATAAATAACTATACGTAAAGTTCCATTAACTTGACCCTCAATTACGAGTGAGTAGATATGCCGGGGTGATTGCCTTATGATTGGAATTTTTAATCTACGTGGTGAAGGTAATACCAACCATCTTATCAAGCGAAACACCAACAAGAATGCTTATCGCTTTTAATATGAATAGATTTAAATTTAATAAATAGTTACAATATGCTTAGATAATGGTATTGAAAATTCCACAACAAAAAGAGGCTTTTTATCATTTATCTGTGAGCGAGCGTGTGAGTTATAAAAATATCATTTTTCCATATTAAAATTTCAAAGTTCAAAGTTATAGTTTTGTATTATTTTTTAATGTAAAAATTTTGTAAGCCATTGTATCTTAGAACCAAAATTTTTGAAGACAGATACACGGTAGCAGAATATGAAATATGAAAAAAGATGAAATAATGTTCGTAAAAGATGATGTTGCCAAACATGATCTTCGAACTAATAACTCGCATCTGATATAACTGATGAGCTGAATAACATCCAGCCAGGCGATCGTAGCATACTGGTTGAATATGTTGAACTTCGCTTCATGATAGCTCCATTGATAAAATTAAGAATTAATAAGAAATGCCGTTAAAAATACCTTTTAAAAAGTAGAAAAAGTCGAATGCTGCTTGTAATTACATACATATCTCCTGTAACATATGATACAAACTCGGTCTGGGAAACTTAACGTTCAAAACGTAAAGAGAGAAAAATAGCGAAGTGTTCTTTGTTCATTCAGACCTGGTTATGCATTGCCAATTATCATCAGTCCGAACAAATGCCCCCATTTCGTTATGAATTGGTGAGGGTGTTTGCTAATTTTCTCTCTTGTAGGTTCAAAAAACTGAAACACGATTCAATGAAAGGCCTTCGGGCTCATAATATAAAGCAGCGTCCGGCAAAAAGGGCACACCTGCCCTTAATGAGAATAACAACAGAACAACCACCATTCAGTCTTCGTTCAGAAGTCAATAAAGAAGCTTCTGCTGTCGCTTATTTCAATGATTTTTAATTTTAGCAATGCATAAATGCACACGCTGTTTATGGAGAGAGCGAGAGAGAGTCGTATGCCTGAGACCGCAAACAATGCGTTTGTATTAGTGCCGATACCTGATATAAAGATCAGTTATGAACGGGACACTTTATAGATTTTGTGTTGTCAATTTTTTATGGTTTGAACCACAATTTTCCAAGGAACTCATTATGCGTTGCCATTGATCGTCTCCCGAAGCAGTATCTGAACATAGTTATAAATTGGTGAGTGTCTTTGCTCATTTTTTCTCCTATAGGTGGCGTCTTTCAATCAAAAGAGAAAAAGGTAGCGAACTATTGCTGATCCCATCAGACCTAGTGTCCTTACTGCATTTAAATCCCAGCATTCGTTTCATTTTTATACCCTCCACCATAATATACCCCCATTAAGTTTGTCATTCCGTTTGTAACTACTCGAAATAATCATTGTAGACCCCACAAACTATATATATTCTTGATCAGCGTGCAATTCTACATCGATATAGCCCTGTCCGCCCGTCTGTCCGTCTGTGGAAATCACTCTAGCGTCCGAACGGATTGACGTAGGTGGATGAAATTTTGGGAAAATCTATTATATGTACGTAGAACTTTTGGTATTGAAAGCGGGCTATGTAGGTCCACGCTTTCGTATAGCCCCCATACAAAACTACGCGTGACGTGTCGTCGTTTTAAGGAATTTTTAAGATATTTTGTCCCATTTTACCACCGAATTGGTTGTAATTTGGTATCTTGTGTCGCCAGAGGCCGAAAAACATTCCTACCAAAGTTGGTTTATATAGGTCCACGTTTTCGTATAGCCCCCATATAACGCCCCATATAAAGTACGCGCCATTTTTATATATTTTGAATGTATTCGTCCCATTTGACAACAGAATCGGTTGTAACTTTGTATTTTGTGTTTCCAGAGGCTAAGAAACATTTCTACCATAAAATGTTTATATAGGTCCACGTTTTGATATAGCCCCCATAGGACGATATCTCCAGATTTTCGGTATTTTGAAGGTTTTGGTCTCATTATCACACCGAGATGGCTGAAATTTGGTATTTAGTCTTCGTTGAGGGTATAAAACTTTCACCAAGAAATTTGTAGGGATAGGTCCACGCCATCATATAGCCCCTATAGGAAGGTACCTTCCGATTTTCGGTATTTTGAAGGTTTTGTCCACATTAATCCACCGAAATGGCTGAAATTTGTGGTGGAGGGTAAAAACAGTTCGGCCCGACCGAACTAACCGCTTTTCCTACTTTTCTTTGGATAAGATGGGCACAAACTCGTTGAGGATGATGATGATGATGATGTAAAAATTTTTTAGCTGTCCCGTTTGAGCTTTCATGGTGTTTTCGTGGTCTTAACATACATTTAAAAGGCCAGTTTTCCAATAAAAGTAAATTGATGATTTTCCCTTTTTTTACTTTTGAACGGTGTGAAGTTAAG
The DNA here is from genome assembly GCF_047663935.1 of Musca autumnalis. Taxonomy (NCBI): domain Eukaryota; kingdom Metazoa; phylum Arthropoda; class Insecta; order Diptera; family Muscidae; genus Musca; species Musca autumnalis. Next base: position 28,899,149 of record NW_027411866.1, on the reverse strand, counting down.
GTGTTATCCCTAGTTGTGCAGACCAAAAAAAAACTCATTTTCATTAATGTTTTTAAAGAAACTACCAATATTTTTAAGTAGTTTTTCTTTCATCTGAAATAGCACATCCTACACTACTTTCGGTCTCAGACATCTCAGCCAATTTTGCAGCGATCGACTTAACATTTTTTTGCGGCAAAATAGCCAATAATTTGTTTCGAAATTGATAAGTAGAGGTAACCCCTTAAATCCAGCGAAATTGATAAGTAGAGGTAACCCCTTAAACTCAGCGATCCCACTTAGTTGTCTTTGCATTTGCTTTTCTCCCTCACATCATTTGGTAGTTGCTTTGTTCCCTCATACATTCACACATGCATTTGTTTTCTTTGTATTTCTCTGCTCTAGAAACTAAGCAACTTAAGTGAAAAAGGAACAATGATGATCACGAATACAAATAAAACAAATTGCACATATCCTACAACGCCACCTGTACTTCAAATTTCATAGTTTTATTATTCCAGATGATTTATAAATTAAAGAGCACACTTTTAGGCAAACTGGAATGAAATACTGGGGATACTGGGGTCATAACTGTGAAAACAATGAAACAAATTAAAAATTTTGACATCCAGTGGCATTTTAAGAACAAATTTGTAAGTTTTTTATGGTAATTCTCATTCAAATGAATCTATATTAATATCGATCTGTCTTTCGTGGGTCGTCTCCAGTATTTGGCGCAGTGTGAAGATTTGGTCAATTCTTGATTTACCAGATCTAAAACCGCATTGGTAATAGTAATAATAATTAATTACAACAATAAATTCGGCACAAGTGTATTCCGCTATCTTCAACATATTCAAGATTCGAGATTTGATGATTAGACAGCGGAATTTTATGCAACCCCTATTTTTGGTCCCATTCATGTCAAATTTTGGGACTGGGCAAAAATCGATCTTTCGATCTTTTGATTCTTACTTAGAACTCAAGAATCGATCTTTCGATCTTTTGATTCTTACTTAGAACTCAAAAATCGATTTTTCGCTTCTTACGTAGGAATCAAAAACGATCTTTCGATCCTTTGATTCTTACTTAGAACTCACTTGGATAAAAGAATCGTTCGATCGAGATGACTCCTTAGTTGAAAATGTGAACGTTTTAGTGTACATTGCTTCGCGTGTAACATTGCCGTAACGTTAGATTAACTTTGTTCATCAGTACAACAAATAATATAATATTGATGTCTTGCTCTTACCAATGTAGTCTGTATATTTCATTTTTGTGGTACATCAAAAAGTCAAAACAGAATTGATCTTTCGATTCCCACTGCAAGAATCGAAGAATCATAATAGAAAATCGATCTTTCGATTCTCAATGAAGTCAAAACTCGATTCCGATTTTTAGATTCTTCAAATCAAAGAATCGAGGAACCGATTACTCGAAAATCGACTTGCGTATCCCTATTTTGGCTCCTGATTACATTGCAATCGAAACATATGACTTATGCAAAATGCCAAAATTTTTGCATATGCAAAATTTATGCATTTTACATATTTTCTTATGCACAACCTTCAAAATACCAGAAATCCGGAGGTAGCGTTCTATGGGGGTCATATAAAGACGTGGACCTTACTTACTACTTAGCTGATCCATTACAGAACATTTGTTCCATAGACCGAACTAAGAAAATATCTCCTTTTTATTTCTTCATCCACTTGTATGCTCCATCGAAGCTTAGGCCTGCCGATTCTGCATGCACCGCCATGTGGCGTTGACGTGGACCTATACCGACAAATTTCAGGTGGAAAGTTTTGTACCCACAACGAAGACAAAATCCCAAATTTCAGTCATTTCGGTGGGATATTGAGGCCACAACTTGAAAATACCGAAAATCGGCAGGTACCATTCTACGGGGGCTATATAAAGACGGGGACCTATACCGATAAATTTCAGGTGGAAAGTTTTGTACCCAAAACGAAGACAAAATGCCAAATTTCAGTAATTTCGGTGGGATATGGAGGCCACAACCTTCAAAATACCGAAAATTGGGAGGTACCATTCTATGGGGGCTATATGAAGACGAAGACCTATACCGATAAATTTCAGGTAGAAAGTTTTATACCCCCGACGAAGACTTAATACCAAATTTCAGTCATTTCGGAGGGATATTGAGGGCACAACCTTCAAAATACCAAGAATCCCGAGGTACCTTTCTTTGGGGCTATATGAAGGCGTGGACCTATACCGACAAATTTCAGGTGGAAAGTTTAATACCCACAACGAAGACAAAATGCCAAAGTTCTGTCATTTCGGTGGGATATTGAAGCCACAACCTTCAAAATACCGAAAATCGGGAGGTACCATTCTATGGGGGCTATATGAAGACGAGGACCTATGCCGACAAATTTCAGGTGGAATGTTTTATACCCCAAACGAAGGCTAAACACCAATTTTCAGTTATTCCAGTGGGAGGCTACAACTTTCAAAATACCGAATATCCGTAGATACCGTTCTATGGGGGCTATATGAAGACATAGACCTCTGCGGACAGATTTCAGTTGTAAATTTGCATACCCCTAACGAAGACTTAATACCAAATTTCAGCCATTTCTGTTGGATATTTAGACCACAAATCCTTTAACATATGTTTGCATATGGTTGTGCATATGCTCATTTTATGCAGATATGTAAAAATATGTCAAAATATGTACGATATGCAAAAATTTCTGGGCCTAATTCGTTTTATTTTGTAATAAAACGAGTTTCTGTCTAATCAGATTTTTTCTACGACCATCCTAACCATAGCTTTGTTCCTTTACTTCTTTAATGGTAAGAGTGGTAAAAGAGAAAAGTGTCAAAATTGCTCTCTTATGAACAGTTTTACCAGAAAAGTAAAGGAACGGAAAAATGGTAGATCTGGATGCAATGTCAAAAAGAAACATAAAAAATCAATTTTCGTCTTTTATTTCACAGTTTTTAATTTAGTTTTGTCAGCGTTCGAATTTTTCTTCCGTTTTTCGTCCATTTTCTTCTTCATTGTGAAATAATCGTCAAACAAAAGTCGAAAAATCAGTTCTGCCATTTTTTACCTACAGAAATTTTGCTGGTAGCCTGTGGTAGAAGAGAAAGCCATTTTCGTCCTCCTTCCTCTCTCACTCTCTTAAAAATTGCTTCCAGTTTTGCCACTTTTCGGGGTTAAGGAACGCTTTGCAAGTTAAAAATGGTAACCTCAGTTAAGTAAAGGAACACAGCTCATATATGCATTTGCATTGGATTCCGCAGTCTAATTATGATCCTTGAACAACGCCATCTATACTTCCATATCATTGATCAAGTCTGAGCATACTTTTAGGCTGATTGTAATCAGTGAAAGCGGAATTTTCGATATTCAGCGGTATTAAACTGATAATAGTTAAATTCAACAATAAAGTGAAAATGAAAAAAATTAGAGAGAAAAATTTACATAATGAAATATAGAGAGTAGTTTTCTTTTTTTAATTTAGAAGAGGATATAAAGAGTTCTAGCAAAATGTTTAGACGATTAGTGGCAAATAAACTTGGTTACTGCTCCGTATTTAATAGTTATGTTAGAGAATCTGCAAGATTGTACTATTTTGTATCATTTTTACTACAACAATTGGTTTGTCTTTTTACGTACTGAACTTTACTGAACATTTTTTCTTCAGTAAAGTTTTGACAATTGTATAATTGAAATGTTGCTAAACATTACTGAAGAAACAATGTTCAGTAAAGTTCAGTACGTAAAAGGACAAACCTAATGTTCCAGTACTCCAAAAACTGTCAAACAATTTACACAAATTTTAGACAAAATTCACTAATGAAAAATCGTATTAAAATTAAATTTCAATAGTAATTTTTTCTAATCAGTATTTTTCACTTTTATTCTATTTTCAGATTTTGTACATTTCAAACTATTAATAAAACGGAAATTAAATTTCCCGTGTAATGAATACAAGGTAGGTTATTATTAAAAAACAAAACTAAATGATATTTTTTCATGATATTAATAGTAGACGATTATTAACATTACATCAGCAAATTTGAAATAAAATATTATAAAGTCATTTTCGGGCTGTCAATGATTTACAGACTATTGCGAAAAAATCGTGCCACCTGATAGCTAGATAGGTAATACTTAGAAAATAAAACAAGTGAAAGCCACAATGAATTTATTAATGCTTAAAATCGTTAGAACACAAAAGTTAATTTATTACTACAAATTAATGTTGAAAATCCAAGAATCCGAAACCACAGTCATTTTCTTAATATAATTATGCGTAAAAGGTTATTGGACGATATGTGATGACACATACATATGCATGTAATTAGTTCGAAGGACCATTATTGTTTTATTGATGTACGAGTACATGCATATTATGCATGTTTTTGTTTAGTTTCTTTGAGTGTAATAACCTTAACCTTCACCAGTTGTATTAATAAATTTATTTATTTATTATTTTTCAAGCGGAATTTCCAATGTTAAAGGAATTTAACACAAATTATAATTCCGTTCACAATTTTTGAATGTCTCATTTAATGGCAAAATTTATAAATTCGTGAAATGTTTATTGATGTGAAATTCTTTGATTCATATCTATGAGCAAGATAGATTTATGAGCTATGTGGCACCGTGTTTGGAAGAAGAAAAACAAGTGAACAATGTATGGACTAAATGTTCCTAAGGAAATGCCGACTAAAATGCACACCAATCAAGTCCCTTTTCACTGCAATCCTGTTTGCTTCCTAAGCACGAATTTTGGTGTATATATATTCAATACTCATCAGAATTAATGACATATAAATTTACTTTGAATCTAAGCGCATCTGAGCTGGCTTCTTCTGCTAAATCTGTATATTATCTTCGATTTATTAGTTCAGACTCCAACTAAACTTCATTCCATTAAAATGTATTATCCCAGCAAAAAAAGTCCTCCCAAAATCATGGGTTTTGTAAGGGATTTTTAGCAGCCGTAACTACTCTCAAACCCCCTTTCTTCCCCCTTATTTTTAATGGGACATGTCGCACTCAGTTTGTAGTTATTTTATGACCACTAGAATAACTAGTTATTCTGTGGCCACTAGAAGTTGAAAAGTAAGGTGAAAAAATTCTATTTTTAGACAGTTGATGTAGAGAATTTGTTTTTAATTTCATCACACATCTTACTTTTATTTTACTTTATTTTATTTCGCTGTCTGCCCGAATTGAACCCACGAATCCTCTGATTTCTAGCCAAAGACTTAAATGTGCAGTGCAATTGTGCACCACGGACTGTTATTTTTTAATTAAAAAAAACTCGCGTACCGATGTTGAGCGTTGAACACACAACCCTAGGATTTATAGTCGGACACACACTCACCGTGCCACCGTCGTCATTACTTAGTGAGGAGTAAAGTAAGTAGGTTTACCTTGTACATTTTTTAAGAAGTAACCCATTACTTTTCAGATTACTTGTAATGCGAAAAGAAGCTTGTTTACATTACTTTGTAAAGGGTTACGTAATGACTACCGGATCCAAATTTTTGCTGGGATACATTAACATTTAATGAACGGAGCTTATTTTCCACGACTCCGTTTGTTTCGCATCAAGCCAGGCAGTGAAATCACAAGATAGTAAGAACAATTTTTTTGCTGATTTGAAAGCAAAAAAACTTTACAACTTCTAGAAAAACCTATCAACACCACACGGTCACCTCTACTTGTTGTTCCATACAGTGATAAATCTGCCGCCTAAATGTATGCTTCGATTATACCTTGTTTTTAAGGTTTCATTTGACGTTTTCATAGAAAAGAAATAGCATTCAGCCCCTTGACAAGGATTATACACACGTGAAAACAGCTAACTGGGTTATTATAGAGCATGATACTATTCTATATTGACATTCTCTCCTGCCGGTGACAGTTTGTTGAATAATGTAGGTGCTAGTTTCAATAAACTAAGGTCGATAAAGATCAATTATTTGATTTAAAAATATATATAAACCACCTAATGATTATCGATTATTATTTATCGTTGGGACAAGGTATTTTCTAAGGAACTCACAATGATGTGTTTCATTATGAAACCAACTAGCCTTAGGCGTTGCCAATTATCGTCGGTCCGAACCCATTTCTCCAATTAGTAAAGAATATGTGAGGGTCTTAGCTAATTTTCTCTCCTATAGGTGGCGTCTTTAAATAATTTCTTGTAGTTTCAAGAAACCTCTTAATTTATTCACTCAGAGATCTGCTGACTGAACAAAAATTATCATTTAATTAGAAAAAATTATTATTTAAACTAAGGTAGAGAAAGATCAATTACACTGTGAACCGAAATTTTGGGGGGTGGAAAATTCCTATTGGAGATGAAAGCCCTTGGTGAGTATATACAGAACCCCGAAGGACAGATTCGCCGTGAGTCGACCTTTCGCGTTATGGCGTGATGAAGTTTTTGCTAGAGACCCTGTGAGCCATCAGGAATTAGCGTTATATCTTTGTTCACTGTTGCTTTAGCTTATTTTCGTAGAACACTTCGACCTTCTAACTCGCTTCCTTCAATGTCCTTTTCGTCCTTTATTTTAAGAGCCGCTATAAAAGTACCACAAGATGACGTTTTTCAGCTTCGAAATGTTCTGCAAAAATGTCGGCCAGAAAATTTTAGTTACGGCTCCCATTGACAACAAATCGATTTTGTCGAGTTTTCGTGGTCGTTTGTACAGTACAATGCCTTGCATCATATTTGATGTGATCCACCTACTACGTTGCCATGTATAGTCGGGCCAAACAATATCCACTGAGATAGGTCCGAGGCTTTGCTAAAGTTGTGTTAGTATTTCATCATGTATTTGGCATGAACGCTTAGAGGCGCTTAATTCTAAAAAAAATTGGTTTTGTTAAATATTAATTGTCTCCACTCTAAAACCATCTAAAATTGTGGATTGTCATTTATAGTCGGTCCCAACCAAAACCTGTCTTAAGTTATGCATTGGTGAGATGTTTCTAATTTTATGTTGACATTTTCTCCTATAGATGGCGTTCTTATTTCATGTTCGGTAGATTGAGTTCAAAAAATCTATTAGATGGTTCAATGAATAAGTCCATTGTGAAATCACCTAATATGGTGGGTTATCTTTTATTATCGGATAAAACGAATTCAAATTTAATTAGGCTTTGTTGACAGTCTGAACCCAAACCGGTTTTAATTTATGCATTTGTGAGATTTTCTAATTTTAGGTTGACATTTTCTCCAATAGATGACGTTTTTATATCATGTTCTGTAGATTGAGTTCAAAAATCTATCAGATGATTCCATTGTGAAACCACCTAATATGATGGGTTATTTCTTATTATTGGACAAATCAAATTCAACTTTAATTAGGCTTTGGTGCTTTTATGTTGGGATTTTGTACTTTAGGTGGAGTTTTTTAATCATTTGGTACCAAAGACCTTCTTTGGTCATTATGAAATTCTATCCTTATGATATAACATTATATGATAAATAACAATATTTATCATCGAACTGAACAAAAACTTATTTTTAGTTTTGCGTAGGTGAGATTCGTTGCTAAAAGTAAAATGTCATATTTTTCTTGTAGGTGACATTTTTAATACATTACTTTTAGGTTGGCTAAGTTAACATATTAAATATTAATGGACCTCACTGCAAACCATATGATATACATTGTTGCCTTTAATAACCGGGCCAAACAAACTCCAACATTAAGTTTGTGATTGCTCAAAAACTTTTTGTAATGTAGGTGGCGTGTTTGAATTATTTGGTTCCAGGTTAAGTTCTCTTCAGTCTAATATCTTTTTAGGTTATTAGTTATTAATATACCACATTGTAAAACTACCTAATACTAAAGTTACCGAATAAAATCTTCTTTTTAATTATGCATTTGGACCAACGTTCTCTAAGTGAAGCAGTCACATATACTATTAGATGACTGCGCATCCTTAAACCTGTGCAGTAGTTAGAGTCCTTACTAAGCCTTTACGTTGACATTACCTTCTGTAGATGTGCAAAATAAGAAAGAAATGAGGGAATTTTTGTTTAGAGGCCATACGGTTCTTTAGATAAGTATGTAATCGTATGGACTGTATTGTATTTTCCCATGCTGATACACGATAACTGCATAGTTAAATCTGATGCTGGGGAGGGGTGTAAAGCCTCATGCGTCTTGCTACTACTGCCAAATACGAATTGGTTTTATGCGATTCACCTTTGCGGACATCATTGCATGGCTTCTACAGTGGGACTTCCCTACTCTTTCCAGACTACGTATAGTGAATGAAAGTGTCTATTGAGTTAATGGGGTAATTGGTAAGGTACTCGATCCTCTTCAAAGGATCCAGTGATTATTTCCACGCACGCTTACACTTCCAAAATCGAACTACTATTTATAGTTTATAAAAATTCATCGACGGGAAAATATATACTCTTAAGCGAGCTGCTTAAATATCGCCGTCCTCCAATTTGGATTCAAGCTAGTGCATTTGCTATAAGAAATCCCCACAGAACAAAAATGATTTGTTCGTTCATCAACTCAAATATACTTAAGTTAATATTTAAAATCATTTGAAAAATCATATAGAATATCCACAGAAGTTTATGGCCTGCTTCCCTATGATGATTCCAATTCATGATCGTGGGATCAAATATTTTTCGAAACGGAGAAGTTTTGCAATAAGTTCGCACGAATAAGAATTAGAATCGTTTTAGTGAAACACACCATTATGTTCTGGTAGATTTTTCGCAAACAGAAAGTTTTGAATTAATTCCGGACTTAATACCACTTTCTATAAGTCTGAATATTTGGTACTGTATAGATTAAGATTTGTATAGGGAAGTTCTATTTAGTTAGGTATAATAAATAAAATATTTTAATATTTATCCACTAAATATCATACATAGTAGGTGAGATATGCGGTCCCAGGCAGAAACTGGTCAAGTCGTTCAGAGAATTTCCACTAGAGTACGTTTTTTGTCAAAAAATATCAAATATTTTTCGCAACGGAGAAGTTTTGCAGTAAGTATGCACGAATAAGAATTCGAATCGTTTTTGTGAAACAGACCATTAGATTCTGGTAGATTTTTCGCAAACAGAAAGTTCTGAATTAACTCCGTACTTAATGCCAGGTACTGTAGGTACTGTATAGATTAAGATTTGTATAGGGAAGTTCTATTTAGTTACGTACAATTAATGAAATATTTTAATACCTTCTATCCACCAAATATCATGCACAGTAGGTGAGATATGCGGTTCCAGGCAAAAACTGATCAAATCGTTCATGGAATTCCCACTAGAGTACGTTTTTCGCCACTTATATCCAGGACATAAACCTTTGTATATTAAAATACCAAAGACACAGACCTTATATCTTTAAAGATTGATAGTTAAGTATGGGATGAGTAGTTTTTGAAGATTCTTGTCAATTGTCTCTCTAAAACAAACGAATATTAAGCTTATAGAAATTAATCGGCGGGAATATATATGATCACTAAAACTGTGAATTGGCAGCTTTCCATTTGCATTTCTTTCTCTGTTAGGCCAAATTTAGACACTTTGTGTACAAAGAGGTTAGGCATTCTCTTTTTAGAAATACCAAACTTTGTAAGAATTTTAAATATTTTTTTCCGTTTTTCAAACACAGTGCCCACGAGCCATGCATTTAATGTTTTCTCCCATCTCGCAATTAGAATATTAACGAATAAATGCAACAAGTGGTTGTTGTTGTTGATGATACTTTTTTATCGATTAACTCATCTGGTAAACTTGGTAAATTTGTTGTTGTTGTTGTTTTTACTATTGTTATTGCTTAAATAAAATTAATTACTCACAATATTTCGCATGTTATCGCCGTTGTGCTTGGTTGGTATGAAATCTCAAGTACTGTGGCGGCAGCAACGCTGTTGATAATGAACATCTTCATAATGATATTAATTTGACGGAGGAATGCGAGCGCCGGGAAAGGAAATTCACGCCTCACTTCATTGACAAATTCAATAATAAAGCTTTTTTGCGTATTAACTGAAGCTTTTGTGTATGTTGTTGTTGTTTTTTTTTTTATAGCCATTCTAGCTCCTCTTCTAAAGAAAGCTAGTAAAAGTTCTAAATTAATTCCAATAGAGCGACGGCGACGATACTCTCTCAGGCTAAGGTGTTGTTGTTTGCGGCCAGTAGCATTCGGTTTGTGCTTAGGGCTAAAACGCGATTTACGGTAATAACGGTTGGAAGAAACCAAACGAAAAATAAACGTGATTTTGCATTAAAGTAAATTCCAATACCTCCGACAGATTTTGAATTCATTATTACGAGTTTTAGAAAGGTGTGTGATAAATAAGCAAATGAACTCAGTAATAATTTATTAATAATTATTGGACAATTTAAACAAATTACCTTCTATATATTTCATCAATTGTCCAATACATCATTCCATGCGATAATAAATAAATATAGGTCGTCGTAACATCGCCTGCATTGACTGGAAAAATACAATTAATTCCCCATTTGAAGTGTTTGCATTCGGTGTTTTTGTTGCTGTTGTTGTTGATATCAAATACATGTCGCATTCAAGTGTTGTATATTTGTACAATAATCGGCGTAACACCAACAACAAAACCAAGTTTTTTATTTCGTATAATACTACTGTCAAGTACTTGTATCGATTAAATATCTATGAGAATGACAAATCCCTGGAGTATGTACGATTTAGCGTTGTTTTTTTTCAAACAGAGACACGCAAATAACTACGAATTATGACGAATTTCAATGAAATTCCAATTATTTGTTGCCGTTTATAGCTTGCTTTAAAATTGAGATGTGATTTGGATTTTAAATGCTAACTAGTGTTTTCTATGTGTAAATGTTTCCTAATCATGTGATTCCAATGGAATTGGCAAGGTTTTTGGTGCATACTTTTAGGATGTGGTACCTATATCGTTTATCGAATAGCCCTAAAGGACAGGGAGAATATTTTTGATGTCAATGTTTGTAAATTTTGTGATGCATACTTTTAGGATGAGATGTATTTATCTATTAAATACTCCTAATGACCAGGTAGACTTCTCTGATAGCATTATGTGCTTCATGGGGCTCAATTCAGTTTCTATAAAAATGTGAAATGAAAAATATTACAAATATTTTTCATTTAAATTTTTCATAGAACTAGAATCCAGCCCCTGGTCACGATGAGGCGTATAATTAAAAAATCGTTTTTCTACTGGAATTTGTAGGTACTGATATGAAGTACATTGCTCTTTATTCTTCTTCTATAGAATCTATCTACTAAATGCCATAGTAGGTAGGGTATGACGACGCAGTTAAAAACCAATTCAAATCGTTCATGAAATTCCAACTATAGAAACCTTTGGGTCATTTTGGATATTAAAATACCCAAGACAAATACCTTATATCTTTGAACGTTCTCTCCATAGTTAAGGATATGTTGAGAAGAACGTGCGTGTATAGCAGCCAATATCATCCATATACGTTAACGTGACTACATGATACGTGTACTCACAATGAGAATAACAATCAGTCGTCGTTGAACAGCCGACAAGTATACATGTGCGTGGATGTACGCATAATTTTTGTGGGGACACTGAACAAAACCGCACACACCCGCAACATGTTTACTGGTCACAGTTCTAACAACCACTGAATGCTGATACAAACTTTCTTGTTTATTTTGAGCATCAATGGTGTGTAGCACAAAGTTTAGAGAAATCTTCAAAAGCATTTATGTTAGGTTCCCACTGCAGTTAGCAATGCATTGCACGGGAGGTTGTTTAGCAAAAGGCTCAATTTCTATGACAAAAATATCGGTTTGAAAACCACAACACCACGATTTCTCAGACCCTATTCCGTAGGGTCTGTATTCTCGACAAGAAAGAAATAAAGGAGATGCTCAATCATTTCATCCTCTCCCCATTTCTTCAGCTGCCGCTGTGATCGTTTTATGGGAGTTTTAAATGTCTCGAATTTTTCCCAACTGTCTCTGTAGAAGGTTTCTATAGAACAAAAGGCCTCTGTAGGAGACTTCTATAGAGTAGAAAGCCTCCGTGGGAGTGATCTATATAATAGAAAGCTTCCGTAGGAAGCTTCTATAAAATAGAAGCCCTCCGTAGGAGGCCTCTACAGAATAGAAGACCTACGTAATAGGCTTCTATAGAAGAGAAGACCTCCGTAGGAGGCTTTTATAGAATAGAAGACCTACGTAGGAGGCTTCTATAGAATAAAAGACCCCCGCAGGAGGCTTCTATAGAATAGAAGACCTACGTAGGAGGCTTCTATAAAATAGAAGACCCCCGTAGGATGCTTCTGTAGAATAGAAGACCTCCGTAGAAGGCTTCTATAGAATAAAAGACCCACGCAGGAGGCTTCTATAGAATAGAAGACCTACGTAGGAGGCTTCTATAAAATAGAAGACCTACGTAGGAGGCTTCTATAGAATAGAAGACCTCCGTAGGAGGTTTCTATATGATAGAAGCCCTTCGTAGGTGGTTTCTATATAATAGAAGACCTACGTAGGAGGCTTCTATAGAATAAAAGACCCCCGCAGGAGGCTTCTTTAGAATAGAAGACCTACGTAGGAGGCTTCTATAAAATAGAAGACCCCCGTAGGATGCTTCTGTAGAATAGAAGACCTCCGTAGGAGGCTTCTATAGATAGAAGACCTACGTAGGAGGCTTCTATAGAATAGAAGACCTCCGTAGGAGGTTTCTATATGATAGAAGCCCCTCGTAGGTGGTTTCTATATAATAGAAGACCTACGTAGGAGGCTTCTATAGAATAAAAGACCCCCGCAGGAGGCTTCTTTAGAATAGAAGACCTACGTAGGAGGCTTCTATAAAATAGAAGACCCCCGTAGGATGCTTCTGTAGAATAGAAGACCTCCGTAGGAGGCTTCTATAGAATAAAAGACCCACGCAGGAGGCTTCTATAGAATAGAAGACCTACGTAGGGGGCTTCTATAAAATAGAAGACCCCCGTAGGATGCTTCTGTAGAATAGAAGACCTCCGTAGGAGGCTTCTATAGAATAGAAGACCTACGTAGGAGGCTTCTATAGAATAAAAGACCCCCGCAGGAGGCTTCAATAAAATAGAAGACCCCCGCGTGATGCTTTTGTAAAATAGAAGACCTCCGTAGGAGGCTTCTATAGATAGAAGACCTACGTAGGAGGCTTCTATAGAATAGAAGACCTCCGTAGGAGGTTTCTATATGATAGAAGCCCCTCGTAGGTGGTTTCTATATAATAGAAGACCTACGTAGGAGGCTTCTATAGAATAAAAGACCCCCGTAGGATGCTTCTGTAGAATAGAAGCCCTCCGTAGGAGGCTTCTATAGAATAGAAGACCTACGTAGGAGGCTTCTATAGAATAAAAGACCCCCGCAGGAGGCTTCTATAAAATAGAAGACCCCCGTAGGATGCTTCTGTAGAATAGAAGACCTCCGTAGGAGGCTTCTATAGATAGAAGACCTACGTAGGAGGCTTCTATAGAATAGAAGACCTCCGTAGGAGGTTTCTATATGATAGAAGCCCCTCGTAGGTGGTTTCTATATAATAGAAGACCTACGTAGGAGGCTTCTATAGAATAAAAGACCCCCGCAGGAGGCTTCTTTAGAATAGAAGACCTACGTAGGAGGCTTCTATAAAATAGAAGACCCCCGTAGGATGCTTCTGTAGAATAGAAGACCTCCGTAGGAGGCTTCTATAGAATAAAAGACCCACGTAGGAGGCTTCTATAGAATAGAAGACCTACGTAGGGGGCTTCTATAAAATAGAAGACCCCCGTAGGATGCTTCTGTAGAATAGAAGACCTCCGTAGGAGGCTTCTATAGAATAGAAGACCTACGTAGGAGGCTTCTATAGAATAAAAGACCCCCGCAGGAGGCTTCAATAAAATAGAAGACCCCCGCGTGATGCTTTTGTAAAATAGAAGACCTCCGTAGGAGGATTCCATAGAATAGAAGACCCCCGTAGGACGCTTCTATAGAATAGAAGACCTCCGTAGGGGGCTTCTATAGAATAGAAGACCCCCGTAGGATGCTTCTGTAGAATAGAAGACCTCCGTAGGAGGCTTCCATAGAATAGAAGACCTTCGTAGGAGGCCTCTATAGAATAGAAGACCTACGTAGGAGGCTTCTGTAGAATGGAAGCCCTCCGTAGGAGACTTCTATAGAATAGAAGACCTGCGTAGGGGGCTTCTATAGAAGAGAAGGATGCTTCTGTAGAATAGAAGACCTCCGTAGGAGGCTTCCATAGAATAGAAGACCTCCGTAGGAGGCTTCTATAGAATAGAAGACCTACGTAGGAGGCTTCTATAGAATAGAAGACCCCCGTAGGATGCTTCTGTAGAATAGAAGACCTCCGTAGGAGTCTTCTATAGAATAGAAGACCTACGTAGGAGGCTTCTATAGAATAGACGACCTACGTAGGAGGCTTCTGTAGAATGGAAGCCCTCAGTAGGAGGCTTCTATAGAATAGAAGAACTGCGTAGGAGGCTTCTGTAGAATAGAAGACCTACGTAGGAGGCTTCTATAGAATAAAAGACCCCCGCAGGAGGCTTCTATAGAATAGAAGACCTACGTAGGGGGCTTCTCTTGAATAGAAGACCCCCGTAGGATGCTTCTGTAGAATAGAAGACCTCCGTAGGAGGCTTCCATAGAATAGAAGACCCCCGTAGGACGCTTCTATAGAACAGAAGACCTCCGTAGGGGCTTCTATAGAATAGAAGACCCCCGTAGGATGCTTCTGTAGAATAGAAGACCTCCGTAGGAGGCTTCCATAGAATAGAAGACCTTCGTAGGAGGCTTCTATAGAATAGAAGACCTACGTAGGAGGCTTCTGTAGAATGGAAGCCCTACGTAGGAGGCTTCTATAGAATAGAAGACCTACGTAGGAGGCTTCTATAGAATAAAAGACCCCCGCAGGAGGCTTCTATAGAATAGAAGACCTACGTAGGAGGCTTCTGGAGAATAGAAGACCTCCGTAGGAGGCCTCTATAGAATAAAAGACCCCCGCAGGAGGCTTCTATAGAATAAAAGACCTACGTAGGAGGCTTCTGTAGAATAGAAGCCCTCCGTAGGAGGCTTCTATAGAATAGAAGACCTACGTAGGAGGCTTCTATATAATAGAAGACCTCCGTAGGAGGCTTCTGTATAATAGAAGACCTCTGTAGGAGGCTTCAATAGAATAGATGACCTACGTAGGAGGCTTCTACAGAATAGAAGACCTACGTAGGAGGCTTCTGTAGAATAAAAGACCCCCGCAGGAGGCTTCTATAGAATAGAAGACCTACGTAGGGGGCTTCTATAGAATAGAAGACCCCCGTAGGATGCTTCTATAGAATATAAGACCTCCGTAGGAGGTTTCTATAGAATAGAAGACCTCCGTAGGAGGTTTCTATAGAATAGAAGACCTCCGTAGGAGGTTTCTATAGAATAGAAGACCTCCGTAGGAGGTTTCTATAGAATAGAAGACCTCCGTAGGAGGTTTCTATAGAATAGAAGACCTCCGTAGGAGGTTTCTATAGAATAGAAGACCTCCGTAGGAGGTTTCTATAGAATAGAAGACCTCCGTAGGAGGTTTCTATAGAATAGAAGACCTCCGTAGGAGGTTTCTATAGAATAGAAGACCTCCGTAGGAGGTTTCTATAGAATAGAAGACCTCCGTAGGAGGTTTCTATAGAATAGAAGACCTCCGTAGGCGGTTTCTATAGAATAGAAGACCTCCGTAGGCGGTTTCTATAGAATAGAAGACCTCCGTAGGCGGTTTCTATAGAACAGAAGACCTCCGTAGGCGGTTTCTATAGAATAGAAGACCTCCGTAGGAGGCTTCTATAGAATAGAAGACCTACATAGGAGGCTTCTATAGAATAGAAGACTTATGTTGGTGGCTTTTATAGATTAGAAGGCCTCTGTGGGAAGCTTCTACAGAATAGAAGGTCTCTGCAGGAGGCTCCTATATAATAGAAGTCCTCTATAGGAAACTTCTATAGCATAGAAAACCTCTGTACAATAGAAGTCCTCAGTAGTACGCTTCCGCGTGATGCTTGTAGTAGGATAGAAGGCCTTCTTAGAATGCTTATGTGGAATAGGAAACTTTGTGGCCCAGGGACAAGTGTTAACATATTCCGATTGTGCTCAAATTTTGGCAATATTAAATTTTTAACCAAAGTAAACACATTAAAGCGGAGTCGCCTAAAAAAATCCGACATAGATTTTTTAAAACCACCCTAATGCTCACATTTACTGAAAAACATGCTTAAGTTATACTGTGGAGGACAAATATTTACTTACTTGCCTTGTTATGCAGGAAGCGATTCAAGGTTTCCTTATAGGATTACGTTTTTAATTCGATAATCTTAGGACAAGTTGAAATTCAAACTAAATGTAAGCATTAAGGAAATTTCAGCAAGGAATGACGCAATTCAATTCAAACAGATGCTGTTACCCACCAATATTCCACACTATTAAATGTATGAGAATGTGTATCTAGCCTAAAAGTATGCTTCAGACATGTAAAATAGAAACCAAAATTAATTTCTGGTTTTTGTTATTTTTTACCAAATCGTTTTGAAGACTTTTGATATGAAATCATAAGCATTTTTTGTCTCCACCAAACATTCCATCGCTGTCAGTCCATAAATCTGTGACATAAAATATTTTTTAATAGAGTTTTTTTCTCCATATTTATTATTTTTTTTTTGTTTTTTTTTCAAATATGTCAATCATATTTTCCAACGGAAAGCCAAGACGTTTTTTTTAATTAATTATCAGTATTTTATTATTAAATTGGCCTAAAGTATGATGACTAAAATAGTCACTGCTGCAAAATATTCAGTGATTGTAGTCTCCTCGCACCAAACAAAGTAAGAAAAAACGTCAGCAGCAGTAACCGAACTGGACGTGACTAAATTTGTACATGTCATTTAAAATTTGTTGTTGTTTTTTTTTCTTCTTTATGTGTTTAGATTTCATATCAAAGTTAAGATAGCGACTGTGAAAACATAAATACAGTCATTAAATAACAATAAAAAACAATTATTGATAATGGACTCACAGGAGGGGCGTGAGGAGACGAAAAATTCGGTGTAAAAAGCTTGGCAAACAAAAAAAAATAAAAAAAAATTGCAAGGAAAACTTTTGAATATTTTTAAGGGCTGAATAGGCTCAGAGGGCTCTCTAGAAGGTTAAACAGTAACAGAAACCATGATGAGCATACAGATTCCGAACTACATGAATAGGATCGCGATAAAAGTGAACATTTTTATGCGAGAAAGAATTTGGATCCGTAGATGCTTATTTGTAGGCATTTAAATTTTGGCAGAAAATTTTTAAACTTCTTGACCATGGTCCTTAAAGTATTTTTTCATCAATTAATTATTATTAAAATATTGGGCACCATTTAAATGCCACATCACACATCAGCTGGATTTCAGATAACATTGCGCATTCAATGTTCACGCACAAAAACTATACAAACTTTAGTTGAAACATTCGCTCTCTGTTGATGGCCTCCGACAAGGATTTATGGACCGATCATGGTCCACGGAAAGTCTTCACAGACTTTTTGCAAATAATGTTTAGTTTATACACTGTACAAAACCCTTTGTCATCTCCAGATTCAACCTGGTGAAAAATGACTACCGATGATCTCTATCTGGGGCAATTACAAGCGAAAGTAATACCCAGAAGCAGAGTTGAAATATATTGTAGGAAAGCTTAGAGAGGCCATATAACCAATGTCCCGACATGCTATTATAACAAGTCCTTAAGTTCGACCGGGCCGAACCTTTCATACCCTCCACAATAAAATAGTCTTAATTAATATGGAATAATTAGTTTATTTTCACAATTCTAGGTGGAAAATTTTTCGACCACGGATACCGCAAATGCCTAAATTATCTAAGCCAGGTGAAAGGGGTTATTTCAAAGTGGGGACCCATCTTTACAACATTTGATGGAAAAGTTTTATAACTGAGGGGAAAATCAAAAATCAAATTACGGGAAGTTCTGTCATTGTAGGTAAGGCCCTCAAAATACCGAAAATCGGGAGATACCCTTATATGGGGGCTATATCAAAACATGGACCTACGTTGAAGATTTTTAGTGAAGAAGTTTCGTGACCACAGATTACCTCAAATGTCAAATTTCAGCTAGTTCGGTTAAAAATTGTAGCTAAAACCCTCAAAATACCAAAAATCGGGAGGTACCCTTATATGGGCCTATGTTGAAGATTTTTAGTGAAGAAGTTTCACGACCACAGAGAACCT
Source organism: Musca autumnalis (assembly GCF_047663935.1). Taxonomy (NCBI): domain Eukaryota; kingdom Metazoa; phylum Arthropoda; class Insecta; order Diptera; family Muscidae; genus Musca; species Musca autumnalis. The sequence continues at coordinate 28,880,894 of NW_027411866.1, read as the reverse complement.
CAAATGTCCAATTTACCTAGTTCGGTTAAAAATTGTAGCTAAAACCCTCAAAATACAGAAAATCGGGAGGTACCGTTATATGTGGCTATACCAAAACATGGACCTATGTTGAAGATTTTTAGTGGATAAGTTTCGTGACCACTGAGAACCTCAAATGTCAAATTACAGCTAGTTCGGTTAAAAATTGTAGCTAAAATGATCAAAATATTGAAAATAGGGAGGTAGCGCTATATGGGGACTATACCAAAATATGGACCTATGCCCATAATTTTTCCAATATACCTTTTTTGACCACTATAAGCTACAAATGTCAAATTATAGCTAATTCGGTTTGAAAATGTGACTAAAAAAGTCAAACTACCTAAAATCGGGAGGTACGGTTATATGGGGTCTATACCAAAACGTGGATATATATATGTATGTACTTTATAGGATCGCAAAGGATTATTTTAATGCGTTACAAACGGAAAACAAGCCTAATATACCCTCCTTACTTTGGTGGAGGGTATAACATTGTTCTTGCGATTTAGATTGAAAAAAGAAAGAAATTGTTAACAAATTGTCGCAAAATTTTGCCTCTCCGAAATCGCAGTGGTGTAATTAAAAGTACGCTCCTATTATTCAACCTCCATACTATGGTGGAGGGTGTAAAAATGTTCTTGCGATTTTGATTGGAAAAAGAATAAAATTGAATAAATTGTCGCGGCAATTAAAAGTACACTCCTATTCTTCATCCTGTGTTAATTATAACGTTGGGCGCCAAAATCGTCATTTTGATTATGTTTTATTTTCTCAAACCTTCAGGAAATGAAAATAAACCTTTTACTTCTGATAAAGAAGGTATTCTACATTTAGAAGTTCCCAATGGGAGGTTTTCTATCTACAGAAGGCCTCCATAGGAGGTCTTCTATCTATAGAAGGCATCAATAGGAGGTCTTCTATCTATAGAAGGCATCAATAGGAGGTCTTCTATCTATATAAGGCCTTAATAGAAGGTCTTCTATCTATAGAACTCCTCAATAGGAGGTCTTCTATTTGTAGAAGTCCTCAATAGGAGGTCTTCTACCTATAGAAGGCCTCAATAGGAGCTCTTCTATTTATAGAAGGCCTCAATAGGAGCTCTTCTATTTATAGAAGGCCTCAATCGGAGGTCTTCTATCAATAGAATGCCTCAATAAGAGGTATTCCATCAATAGAATGCCTCAATAGGAGGTCTTCTATTTATAGAAGGCCTCAATAGGAGGTCTTCTATTTATAGAAGGCCTCAATAGGAGGTCTTCTATTTATAGAAGGCCTCAATAGGAGGTCTTCTATCGATAGAAGGCCTCAATAGGAGGTCTTCTATCTCAATGGGGGGTCTTCTATCTGTAGAAGGCCTCAATAGGAGGTCTTCTATGTATAGAAGGCCTCAATAAGAGGTCTTCTATGTATAGAAGGCCTCAATAGGAGGTCTTCTATCCATAGAAGGCCTCAATAGGAGGTCTTCTATGTATAGAAGGCCTCAATAGGAGGTCTTCTATCCATAGAAGGCCTCAATAGGAGGTCTTCTATCTATAGAAGGCCTCACTAGGAGGTCTTCTATCTCAATAGGGGGTCTTCTATCTGTAGAAGGCCTCAATAGGAGGTCTTCTATCTCTAAAGAAGGCGTCAATAGGAGGTCTTCTATCTATAGAAGGCTTCAATAGGAGGTCTTCTATCCATAGAAGGCCTCAATAGGAGGTCTTCTATCTATAAAAGGCCTCAATAGGAGGTCTTCTATCTATAGAAGGCCTCAATAGGAGGTCTTCTATCTATAGAAGGCCTCAATAGGAGGTCTTCTACCTATAGAAAGCCCCATATATACACAAAAACCTCGATAAGAAATTGTCTATCTACAAAATACCGCAATAGAAAGTATTCTATCTACAGATGACCTCAATAGGACCTCTTCTATCTATAGAAGACTTCAATATGAGGACTTCAATATAGAAATGACATCAATAGGGGTTCTTCTATCCATAGAAGGTCTCAACTGAAGGTCATGTACTTATAGAAGGCGGCTTCTATATATAGAGTACCTCAATAGGACAGCTGTAGTTTATAGAAAACTTTATTGAAACGACTTATGAGGGCTTCTATTCATAGAAGACCTCAAGAGTGATGCTTTATTTATTTAGAGAAGTCCCCAGTAGGAGATCATGTACCTATAGAAGACTTCTGGTAGAGAGAAGATTTGTGCTGGGCGCATAAGAACATGATTTCATTATTTTTTGAACATGCTAATTCTGCAGGATCTGCAAAATGACCTTACTTCCATATTTTTTGACCTTCATATTCTACAAAATTACATTAACCTCACTGTTACTTTTTTTCATTCGATCATCAAATTGCTGTTCTTTTACAATGTATTTTCGAAAAGACTGTGTAAATTCAACCTAATCTCTCACAAAACTGTCACTTCTATAAAACCTCCACCAAGGAAAATGTCACTTCTTCCGTTTGCAAATAAAAAAATCCCTACGAACGCAAAATATTTTCTTAGCACATAATATGGGCGATGACGACGTTAGACTATGCTTATCATCTTTGTGGCATTTATTTACCTCGATTCTTAAGATAAGATTATTAATCACTAAAGAAGAACAAGAAGAAGTTATACGCTTATTTTAAACGTTATTCTTTTCTTATCTTTACAGAAATCTGCAAAATTTATTTAGTTGAATTTGAAACGGTGTGAAAAGGAAAGCAAGCGGCACAACATTTTTTTAGCTTATCCAAGGCCATATTAAAAAAAAGGGAACTGGTAGTAACGGAATTTCGCACAAATTTAACAAAATGTTACAACCAAACTAAAAAGGAAAAAGACACAAAAGGAAACTTAAAATTAAGAGGATTTTTTTATTTTTGAAAGAAGGAAAAAACCTACGAGCTTATAAAAGGAAACCCAAGAATTGTCTTTCTTTTCATCTGGTTAAAATTATAGAAATTAATACACAATGAGTAAGTCGGGATTCTCCACACTCAACCGTTGGCTGGGTAGAAAAAATAAGGGTAAGTATGATCTAAATATCGGCATTTTTCACATTTGAATGATTTTTATTTTGTTTCTTACAGAGAAATCCATGTCGAATGGCAAATTATCCAAATCTAGCACAAATCTATCCATTTCCACAACAAATATCAATGAAACTAGTCAACTGGAATATAATCGTATAACACCATTACCAGCTGCCACCACAAATGCTCCATTCGAGCAAACATTTCGCATAACCGTATTACTGCCCAAAGATCAGCTATATGTGGCTCGTTTGGGTGCCCGTGTTCCGTTAAGTAAATTGTTGGAATTGGTGTGCGATAATAAATTGCTGGATCCACAAAAATATGAATTTCGTAATCCAGGTAAGTAATTCATAGAAGTTTATAGAAGTTTTATCCCCAAAAAAATGGAATACGTTGGGCGAAACAAGAAGTTTTTTTAGAAAAGCAGTATGGTTGGGCGCCACATTCATTACTACTTACTCATTACTTTGAAAATGTGTATAGTTGTGTGGCTTCTTACATAAAACTCTATCCTAAAAAATCCTAATTTCTCTATTCTATTGGGCGCCATTTTGTCTTCTATTCATTTGATCTTTTTGAAAACTACTTTTAATAATCAATTGGGCGCCATTTTTTTTTTTTTTATTAATTTGACATTTGCTAATTTATAATTTTTTTCTTTTCTTGTTTTCCTTTTCAGTTGATGCTAGTCAAGTCTACAGTTGCGATTTAACCATTGGAGCTGTGGGTCTTTCCGAAATACGTTTATGTCACAAATCCGAGTCATATGATAATTTCAATACCGATGAAATCATGAAATTACAACGTACCACAATAATACGTGAATCGTTGACCTCATCGGAATTCAGCGGTCGCAATTCAAAGCATACAACAAAAACCACTAGTCCATATAGTTCGACAAATTCACTGAACTCAATGGATTCGTCGGGCATACACAGCACAAAGGCAACTAGAAGCGCACAACCAAAAATTGCAGCACCACCCAGGAAGAAGCGGGTTGCACCCAAACCGCCCAGTCAGGCTGCCATACCAGAAAAAAGTGCCTTGATTACACAGAAAACACAACAAAATGGCACGCTGCAATCGCCTGAAGGAGAACAAAAATCTTTGACAACCAAAGATTTTTCCGTTTCTACGCCAAATTTAAGTTCTACATCCAATACCTTAACCACGGCTCACAGTGATATAAATGGCAATGATTGCAATGGTCACTTAGCCGAGGAAGAGGAGGAACAGGTGTCATCCAAAAATCTAACCAATGGTTATACGGAAGATACTGTTCTATATGCCCAGGTACAAAAGAAGAATGCCTTGAATTTGAATAACCTAAATGGCAGCTCTGTGGCAAATTCCCCCTCACACTCGCCTTCCCCCGCCACTCCAGAGATTGGAGACCACAACAAGTTCCCCGAACCTTCGCCACGTAAGAAGGTAGTACCTGTGCCTCAGAAAAAGAAAACTGCTGCTCCAGCAGCACCACTCAACCGAGGTTCAATGTATAATGATGATACTGAGTCAATTGCCTCCAGCAATGTGGCTTCAGAACCAAGTACCCCAGTGACATATACCGCCCCTAAACCTGCTGAGAGGGCAATGAGCAGGGAAGACTTATCCAACGACATGCCGAAACCACAGCCACGTATCACCACCAGCACCACCATGTTAAACACTCCAGAAGAGGAAGTGATCACCACGAAACAACGTACCACAGGCAACAATGTTTCCAAAGTTATGCTAAATCGAACTCCCACCCCTGAACCACGTTCCCTGTCATGTGAACCACCCGATATGGATGTTTGCTATGAAACCCAATTGGAGAACCTAAAACGTCCCATAGAAGAAGACAACGTCTCAAAACAAGCCGATTCTGGCATAGGTGAGCCTGTACCCTCACCCATACCCGATTGTCTGCCTTCCGAGGTTTGCCATTTGGATGTGAAATCTAATTTTGAATCCTCTTCCGATGATGATGACATGGTCAAGGTTTATAACTTTAAATTGGGCAAAACTCTGGTAAAGCCCTTGAATGAGACCAAAACCTTGGAGGAACTAACTCTGATGAATGCTGGCCAAGAGGAAACCGACAGCGAACTCCAAACTCCTCTGACACAGGTGCCGTGTTCGGCAACGCCATCAGAGACTTCATCATGGAATTTTTCCATTCCCATTTCACCACCTCCCAACTTTGCTGATGGTAAATTTGGTGATGCTTTTGAAAAGGAAAAACAACAGGAGCAGGAAAATCCCATAACACCAAAGATTGTCGAAAGACCTGTACTAAATTTTGAGGTACTCAAACAAGAAGAAGCCGAGAAGAAACCAAAAGTTGTGGAAAAGTCACCCACCACACCTTTGGATAATATTTTGGGTGAACTGTCTGCCATAATCCAGGATAAGGGTCTGGATACCTTGATAAAGAAATCAGAGGAATCCGCTGAAATTGAGGCGGCCAAACCAAATACTCTAACCAATTTCAGTATCACCTCTGGGGCCCAAAGCAATTTAACCAAACCCAAAGAAGTCCAATGCGAAGAGAAAACACAAAAAGTGGTGGAGGAGACCGAGAAGCCAAAGACCACATCGCCGCCCGAATCGCCCATAAATGCTCCAGACGAAGAGAAACTTTATCGCAAACGTAATAGTGTTACAAGCCTTAAACAAAGGCGTTCCATAAATCGTTCCGATTCATTCCACACCACAGCCATAGCCACGGAGAATAGTAGTAACCTTAACAGGAGGACCTCTTCTCAAATGTCTTTGGATCAAATTTCAGGCAATCTTAATCGTCGACGATCTTCCAGTGAGCTAAGCATAGGCGAATCACCCTCCCTGCAAAGTTTAGAGGTTATGAAGACCATATTGAATTCGCGAAAAAATAGTCTAGCCCAAAGTGCCTCAGAGGAAGAAGAACCCATAGAGGTAAACACCAGGAGACCTTCGGAAGAGTTGAAATTTACCAGCCTGGAGCTGAAAACGAAAACTTCTGGCGAAAACAAAATCCAGGAGCAAGAGAATGACAAAAAGCTCTGGGAGACAACAAACAAGGAGAGTGAAAGCTCTAAAGCTTCAGAAGAATTGGCTGAAAAGAAACAGCTTCCAAAAGAGGCCTCTGTGGAAAATGTGGAAACCAAACCCAAAGAGTTGCCCAAAGTTTATCGCTACTCTGGACCACCCAGCATAAACTTTTCCACCTGGAGTGAAAGGCCAAAGGCCCAGGTGGCCATTAAAAATGAGGGAGATTATATATTCGGTGGCAAAATGAGTCGCCAATCCACACCTGCTGGTCTCTATGAAGACCAACTAAATTTACAAACACCTCCAGTGGCGCCCAAACCAGATACCATACAACGTATGGGTATACCAGAGAAAGATTATGAAGTACCCATATTGGTGAAACCTCTACCAGATGTCATTATCGACAAAACTGTAGTTCAGGCTAAACTGAAAGCCGTGCAGACACAAAAAGCCGAAAGCCCGATCAATGAAAAACCCACAAAACCACCAACACCTGTGAAAAATATACCCAATGGCAGCCTAAAATTGAATTTACAAAGACCCACAGTGGAATCTGTACTCAAGCCACAAACCCAGACCATAGTCAGTACAGCTACCCTGCCACGCAATAATAATAATAAACGATTTAACACTCCCTCTCCCAGCAGCAGCACCGCCACGACACCCATTACCCCTGGTCCTCAATTGCTGCGATCCACTTCCACAAAACGTGATGACAGGAATACTAAATCAATGGTTGTGGTAAGTGAAAATAAAGCTACCACTCCCATTACACCCGGCCCACAGTTGTTACGTTCCACCTCAACTAAGCGTGAGGAGCGTGAAACCAAATCCATGGTGATTACAAATGAAACGGTCGCCGCCGCACCATTCGGTCAAAATACCTTGAGACGCACCGGTTTCAAGGAGAAAATGTTGGCCCAGGAGGAAGAGGAAAAACAGAAAATCAGCAGCAACCAGCCATCCAAAGCTTATACAAATGGTGGCGAAATTAAAGTCACCTCTACCACCACTACCTTGAGCAGCAGCGCAAAACCCCCCACTAGTGCCAAATTACATTTAAATTTACAAAAATCAACATCGATAACCATTACGAATGGCGGCGGCAGTAGTAGTGCTACGATCACACCCGTTACTCCTACCCTTCGACCCAAACCTCAAACACCAAAAACAGCTCCTGTCACAAGCACTACAACACCACCTCCAGCAGTTGCAAACAAGCCTCCAATTCCACCGCCCATGTTAATGAGTGTAAATCTGAAACCTGTTACCGCAGTGCGGTCTCCCCTGCCAGCTGGTCATCCCAGAGATCAGTTAATGGATGCTATAAAAAACTTTAAAAGAGAACAATTGAAAAAAGCGTAAAAATCCAAGCCAGGAAATCAAGCTTTAACCAAGTCGAATTGTTGTAAGAGTAGAGAGAGAGAAATAAAGGTTTTTTCTTCTAAGAAGGAGAGAGAGTTTATGAACGAAATGTAATGAAAGAGGGAGATAGAGATAGTGAGCGGGCGGAAAAATGAATGGAAGTTTGAAGAAATCGAACTAGGTTGCCCCACAAATATGGTCAGGGCAAATATTTCTTTCTGGATATTTCATGTTAAGAAAATTGTTGAGTCCTCTTTTCTGGGAATGGAATGTGTAGTAATAAATTGAGAAACAGCGAACATCGATGTTTTCCATAGAAATTTTCCAAAATTCCCAAATTTTAAGATGATATTTAAAAAATTTATTTGTATTGAATTTTAAAGATCAAAGAAATATCATCTTCCCAAGACAAGGGGTCAAGGTATGTGCTGAACTATATATATTTCAATATATATATAAATACAGTGGTCCTTCATTACATTTTGGTATATAGAAAGTCGTTACTAGAGCATATGTTGTACTTCAAAAACAACTTCACCACAATTTCAAATACGTATTTTAATAAATGTGGCAACCAGGCTTATTGTTAGATTTATCTATGAGATTTCCAGCTCATATGCGTTCCTCACTCATTCATAGAGCACCATATCCGTAACATAAAGCTTTTTCGTTACATCTAACGGTAAATGGCAAGGCAAGCCAAAACTTCAGATAACAGTAAGAAATTCGGCATTTTTTCTGATGAACAAAAGTCTAAAATCGATTAGAAGTCACTTCGAATTTTAATGGATTCCTTGTGAATCAAAAAGAAATTATGGACGTGTTCTCAGCCTGTGTAGCCTAAAGAAATAGTGTTTTCAGAAATGGTCCAGACTTGTCTGACATACGGCATGTGGGTATGCTCAGATGAGATATGGTTGAAATTATTTAACAAAATGTGAATTACAAATTCTGTACAAATTCGTTAAAATTTCAACGGTTGTGAAATCGATCAGAGCACGTTTCTTAAGTCGTTGAGTTTACTCTTTAGGATTGGTATACCGAAAATGGAATTAAAATTATTGAAGGAGTTTAAAGCGATTTCTGTAATTGAATGTCGATGTGAGTAGTCGAAATAGTTCAGTTATTGTTCAGTTATGTATTTCATAAATCTTTAAGAAAGTCGGCATTTACTCTGACATGTTCATAAATGAGAAATCAAAATAAAAGTCACTTAGTAAGTCAACACTTTGAGATAATTCGATTACAAACTCGAGACAATTTCGTTTAATGAAAACAAGATTTATAGAACAAGTTCTGACATTGATTTACATTTGAAGGAAATTCCCATAAGAGCATAAGAGAGCCTTAAGAGCATTCATATGGTTGGGCTAATAACAGCATCATTCCCATTCATTATCCGAAGTACAAGCAAACATTTCAGACTTTGTTAAGAAATGTTGGACATAAGTCTGACATGAGTTTAAGTGTCTTCGCCAATCAGTTTGATTTGGACTATAAGAAAGAAGATTGCACTAAATACAAAATAGCCGGATTCTCATTCCTATAAACAAAGCATTCTAAATCTACACTGAATAAAATGTGTATTTTCTATATGGAAATCGTATTTATTGGAGAGATTATTGTTATGATCTAATTGAGTATTCCGTTCATATCTTCTAGCATTCACTGGTTCAGAATGGATTAGGATTACAGTGCCTTTGATATAATCATCAACAAAAAATATTACTCAAAATTCTTCTTCTTCAGTCCAAAATTAATTTGCCTAATGAATTTTCAAGATGTTTTAGGTATTTGCAAGAATTAAGGGAGAATTCTGCCTTATGAACCAGTTCACTATAGTTCAGTAACTCAACCATTCACTGTTTCATTTGGAATTGGTATTTCCAAGCTTTGGATAAGACCATTAACAAGAATGAACTAGTTCAGTACCTCAACCATTCACTGTTTCAGTTTGTATACTTATTTCCAAGCCTTTGATAGGATCATCAATAAGAATGTTATTAGAAACCGATCTACATAACTCGAACTAGTTCATAATGTAGTTCAGTAACTCGAACCATTCGCTGTTTCAGTTTGAATCCGTATTTCCAAGTCTTTGATAGGATCTTCAACAAGAATATGTATTTAAAATATGTATCTTCATAGCATGAACTAGTTCATTATATAGTTCAGTATTCATCATTCACTGTTTCAGTTTGAATCTGTATTTCCCAGTCTTTGATAGGATCATCAACACTAATATTTGCTAAAAACTCTTTTTCATAATAAAGTTCAGTAATACAATAACTCTCTGATTGAGTTTGGATCCGTATTTCCAAGCCTTTGAATTATTTATTTAAACCCTTTTTCACAACATGAACTAGCCCATTACCATTGGACATTTTCGTTATTTAATTCAGTAGTTCAATCAATCGCGATTTCAGTAGAAATGAATCTATCAGTAAGCTCAGCTATTTATGTAACAGTAGTGTTTTTTCAGATGCTCTTTTAATAAATAATTGAAAAATGTACTAATTAATCCTGCTTAGTACGAACGTTCGTTTCGATGAATCACTCGTTTGAACTAGTTCGTCCTTGCACTATAGTTTTTTCGATAAGCTTTTGATCTGAAGTAATTCACGTGGCAGCAGTTTTCTTCGGGAACTACAGATAGTTTTTAGGTTGTTTTTGTTCCAAAAGTACTTACTTACTTAGCTGGCCCATTACAGAACATTTGTTCTATAGGCCGAACTAAGAAGAGATCTCCATTCCTCTCTATTTGTTGCTTTGCACTCTGGAATACCGCGCCTTTTCATCTCATCATCCACTAGTTTGAGCCATCTATTCCTTGGTCTGCCAATTCTGCGTGCACCGCCATGTGGCATGTATTCGTACGCCTTTTTGGCGGGTTCATCATCGCTCATTCTTATGATATGGCCTAGCCAACGCAATCGCTGCATCTCGATACGTTTAACAATATTGATGTCGTTGTATAGCAGATACAGCTCGTGGTTCATGCGACGTCGATATTCACCGTCAACGCAGATTGGTCCGTAGATCTTTCGAAGAATTTTTCTCTCAAACACACCAAGCACTGCCATGTCTGCTTGCGCAAGTACCCAGGCTTCGGAGCCATACATCAGCACGGATAGTATCAGTGTTTTGTAGAGCGTTATTGTTGTTTGACGAGATGTGGCTTTGTTTCTAAACTGCTTACTTAAACCAAAGTAGCATCTGTTGGCCAATACAATTCTTCTTTTTATTTCACAATTGATGTCGTTTGTTGTGTTTACGGAGGTGCCGAGGTAGACGAAGTCTTTTACTACCTCAATATTATAGGAACCAACATCCACAGTCGGTCCGAGTTCAATGGATGCGCGTCGACACCATCAACTTGGTCTTCTCACCGTTTACCGCCAGACCCACTTTAGCAGATTCTCCTTCGACCTTTATAAAGGTATCAGTTACTTCTTTTACTGATCGGCCCATGATGTCTATATCATCAGCATTAGCAAGTAACATGTGACTTGCCAGGTCTAAAGCCGCATTGGTATGGTCCAATTATCTCGTAGACCATAGGCTTTAGTCGTTCCAAAAGTCTTTGGTGTAAAAAACCTCTCAGTCATGTATGTGTTAGTAGTTTTCTTTTTAATCGCTCTTTTAGTGGCCTCAAAGATGCTTAGTTGCCAGTCAAGCTTCAGTTGCTCCTTTTTGTGAATCATTCATTTGAACTAGTTCCTTTATAAACTGCTTAGTCGAGCCTTTCTTACGATTTGTCTCTTTTAATGAATGGGTGAAAATACGTACGATTTTGACTGAACAAGTCCGTTCGCTCTTTTTGGTGAATCATTAATTTGAACTAGTACTTCCGTGAACTACCGAAAACTCTTGGAATGTTTTCTGTTTTGATAAGATCTTGATCTTAGAAACCATAAGAGTTGTAGTTCGATTCTGTAACTAGTTAACGACAGAATTACCAAAAATTATCGATAACTGTAAAATTTAATTTGCTTAGAATTTTTATAATTAAAGAAATTTGTCGCTAATTTACCGACCAAAATAAAGTTGTCGCTAACCTCAAAATAAAGTTGTCGCTAACCCCTACAGAACCGTAAAGGTTGTCAACTTTTCATTCACAATTTTGCGTTTTGATTTTACGAATTTTTGTCGGTAACGGAAAAAAAATTACATAAACCCACTACTGCTCCACTTGCTTGTGTTTATAAATCAATTATTTGAAATAGTTTGTTCGTGGACTAATTAACTTGAGTGTTTTCAAGATATATTCTCCAAAATTCGTCCAGTTTGTTGTATATTCTAAAAAATTTCTCAAATGCTAATACATCTGTTCGTTTTATTTGAACTAGTTCGTTCATTTGAAAAAAGTTTTTCGTCTAACAAAGTTATACTTTTACGTTATCGGAACTACAAAGAAAATTTTTCACAGAAAGACTAATGAACAAAATATTTTGAGCAAAACTCCTGTAAAGAAACATGCTGAAATATGATAACACTGGCATATTCATTTCCTGTTTAAAATTTTAAACGTGGCAAAAGTAGTAAGAGTTGTGAACTGCTCTCATATGAAGTATGGGAACGCTTTTTGAATAAAAAGTGGTAAAACTTGAAGATTCTTGCACATAAAGGAACAGATTTATTGCCACTGTTCTCCTAATGTATCATGGCATAATTACCAGGGTAGCTGCATCAGCGAATTGTTACAAAAAATCGTTTGTGGTACTCTTAAAATTTCAAAATTTGTTATGTTTTTACAACAACTTATTTTGACAGTTGAAGTTCGATCAGCTAGGCTGATGCATCTGGCTTGGTAGTTTTGTTATGAAACGTATTCAAGACCCACTCCTCTGTGTCTATATTTCGCTCTCTCTCTCTCTCTCTCTCTCTCTCTTTAAACCAGAGATGAACACGTCGAGAGTTTTACTGAATGTTCGTGTATGGTGAGACTCATTTTAAATTAAAGGCCTGTTCATGCCTGGTCTCTCTTTAATAGCTAGATCCCTTATTTTGCTATGCTAAAGCTTGGTTCTGTATTGCATGCATGTCTCAGATTTGAATAGGTAATGGAGGGTCAATAAAGGTGTCATATGATTCTCTCAAATCATGCTCCACATTAAAGGCATTTCGTTAAATTAATTTGAATTCTTCTTCTTTATTTGCCTATTCGTTTTACGAATTTATGGTGTCAATGCAGTTACATAAAATGTATTACAGTATATTCGGTACATATATGTGTTTATAAGTTGTTGATTATTTCAGCAAAAGATTGTCGAATTTGAATTACGTAAGTCTTTAAAAATAATGGTCATGATTTCAAGCGAAGCCAGCATTATGTCTTCATTATTGAGCTTTCCGCGTAACTTAAAGATGAAGACATAACATAATTATTGCTTCGCTTTCATTGTGAAATGTACAAGAATGAATAATAACGGAGACCCAATCCAGTGTGGCTCCTCAAAGCGAGGGAGTAATTCCTTTTTGTGTTCTTTCCTTTACACAACGACTTTGTTAGCTTTGTTTGTCTATATTTCTTGTTTTTTTTCTGTATTCCATATAATAATTTATAATTTATTATTTTCTTTTAATGTTATTATGGTATTCTTTTAGTTAAAAACTTTCTAGTGAAACTTGGTTCTAAACCAATGCTTAACGCGCATCTGTTTGTTAAAGAAAAAAACACAAACCCCCCAATTACTTAAGTCACAAAAAATTATAAAATAATTTTATTTATAAACAAAAATTCTTATTTAAGAAAAATAAAAAATATTTTTATGTAAAATAAAACAAGATTTCCCCCTTTCCCTTAAGGTACTGGTCTTTATATAGCTTTTAAATGTTCTTATTTAACAAATTAACAAAAAACGATTTTAATTTTGCAAGAATCAGCCTCTTTCGGAGCATACAACCAATGAAAGAAAGCATCAAGTGGCGATTTGGTGTGTCATCTTTGTCATTATTAAGGGATTCGAAAACAAAATTGCAGGACCCCTTAAGCATGCCATGGCTGCCTCTAATCACCAACATTCATTTGAAATTTCTTAATTTGGAAATTCGTAATTTCCTTGTTTATTTTTGTTTTAAGTTTTCTATTTTTTGTTTCGTTTCAATAACCAAATGTTTTTAAGACATTTTTGTTAATAAGTGTAAATTATATAAATACATATGTATGTTTTAAATTAGTTATAATTATTTAATGCTATTATTGCAGTTATATATAATTTCTTTGTTTTTTTATTTAAATTTATTGTTTATTTTATATTATTTACTTTATATTATATTTAAAAAATGATATTTTTAAAAAAATAATTTAATTATTATATCTTTATTGAAATGTAACCAAGCTGTATGATTTTTTTAATAAAACTGTATTATAAATAAAGTTTTAAAAACAAATGAAAAGAAAATGATATTTTATTGAAGCGGTTTAAAAATAGATCCGGAGATATTATATACAAGATACACGGAATTAAGGCCTCGTCACATAAGAGGATTTCTGGCTTAATTCATTAAGTTGCATGTTCTTCCGGCTTTAAGTCAAAAGTCAAAGCATACGAAAATCGTGTTTCAGCGCACATTCAGCCGCAACTCTACCACTATTTAAAAAAAAAAAAAAAACATTGCAATAAATTTAAATTTATTAAAATTTAAAGAATGCCATTACGGCCAATTGTTTCTTCTACAAACGTGCCTTGCTACCAATTGTCCAAATTTTTAGGTCAAATATTGAAAAATATCATTTCGAGTGACCTCAATATTAAAAATTCCACTGAACTGAAACAAAGTCTTAAAAATGTCCATCTCGAGAGTTCAGACATTTTGGTATCTTTTGATGTTGTTTCATTGTTTACAAATATTCCTATACACACTGCAATCAAAATTATAATGGGGAAATGGGACCTTATAAAACAATACACGAATATCTCCAAAAAACGTTTCCTTCAAATATTGCAGTTTTGTCTCAAAGAGAACAATTATTTTATGTTCGAGAATAAAATCTACAACCAGGCATTCGAAATGCCTATGGGAAATCCACCATCGCCGACGATAGCCGATATAGTTTTAGACCACCTTCTTGAGAATACAATCTCAAATCTTAAACAAAAGGACAAAGGTATCAAATACATTGTTAAGTATGTAGATGATATACTAGCAATAATTCACGAAGACGATGCCGATGATATCTTAAAAACGCTCAACCAATACCACAATAAAATACAATTCACGACAGAATTTAAAAAAGAAGGTGCAATTCCATATTTAGATATAATGCTAAAACGCAACAATGATCATATATGTTTTGACTGGTACACGAAAGAAACATCATCAGGAAGAATATTAAATTACAACGCAACGCAACCAAAACACAAATCTTCAATACAGCAAAGAGTCTGATATATAGAATATTAAAAATAAGTGATGATCAGTTCCACAACAAGAATATCCAAATAATAACAAAAATCTTGAAAAATAATAGTTTCCCAACCAACGTCATCAAATCTCTAACAGATGAAACCCAAAGAATAATCAAAAACGAGAAAAATACAACCTCAACCAACATTACCAACACAAGTCAAACAATTGAAAGCCAACCAAAATATTTTTACGGTGTACCTTACATCCCTGGTTTGTTTGACAGCCGAAAATTACGACAAGTCATAAACAACAACAACATAAACTTTGCTTATAGGCCGAATGCTACGTTAAGCACAATTTTCACAAACACAAAAAGTCGAATTAACAAACAACAACAACAACACAATGTAGTTTATCAAATTAGGTGCAAAGGCAAAATAAACGAAAACTGTCACAAGATCTATATCGGGACTACAAAACGAACGTTGGGAACCAGAATGGGAGAACATAAAAGTGACATTGACAAGAAAAAAGAGACAACAGCCTTAGCACAACATGCAATGAGCACTGGTCACTCTCCTGACTTTGAGAATGTCACTATATTAGACAAAGAGAGAGTTGAAAAGAAAAGATTGATGAATGAAAGTTTGCGAATACAGCAAAACATTGAGAAAACCATGAATCTAAAAGAAGATACCGACAACATCAGTTCGTGCTATGGGATTGCCATCAAATAAACAGTGGGAGACACAATTTCAGGCGTTTTTATACCCTCCACCATAGTATGGGGTGTATATTAAGTTTGTTTTTCCGTTTGTAACGCATTGAAATACTCATTTGCGACCCTATAAAGTATATATATTCTTGATCAGGGTAAAATTCTGAGTCGATCTGTGCACGTCCGTCCGTCCGTCTGTGGTAATCACTCTAGCATCCACAAAAATGGAGATAGGACGCTGCAATTTTGGGAAAATGCCTCTTTTGTTTGCAGGCAGGTCAAGTTCGATGATGGGCTATATCCGTCCAAGTTTTGGTATAGTCCCCCGATTTACGGTATTTTGATGTTTTTAGCTACATTTTCAGACCGATAAATTTGACATTTAGGGTTCTTAAGTGCCAACGAACTTATATAACAAAACTTGTGGACATAGGTCCTCGTTTTGGTATAGCCCCCATATAACGGTACCCACCGATTTACGGTATTTTGACGTTTTTAGCTACATTTTCAGGCTGATGTAGCTATAATTTGACATTTAGGGTTCATAAGTGTCAATTAACTTATATAGCAAAAGTTGTGGGCATAGGTCCACGTTTTGGTATAGCTCCCATATAACGGTACCCCCGATTTACGGTATTTTGACGTTTTTAGCTACATTTTCAGACCGATTTAGCAATAAATTGACATTTAAAGTTCTTAAGTGTCAATAAACTTATATAACAAAACTAGTGGACATAGGTCCATGTTTTGGAATAGCCCCTATATAACGTTACCGCCCGATTTTAGGTATTTTGACATTTTGAGTCACATTTCGAGACCGAATTAGCTATAATTTGATATTTAAGGTTCTTAGTGACCAAAAAACTTATATTCGAAAAAAATTATGAACATAGGTCCATGTTTTGGTATAGCCCCATATAACGGCACCTCCCGATTTTCGGTATTTTGAGAATTTTACTTACAAGTTTTAACCAAATTATCTGTAATTTGAATGTTTGACATTTGAAATTCCTAGTGGTCACCACACCTCTCCACCAAAAATTGTCGAGAAAGATCGATGTATTGATAAAGCCCCCATATAACAGTACCTCTCTATTTTCAGTAATTTGATGATTTTAGCTACAATATTAAACCGAACTAGCAGTAATTTGACATTTGAAGTTCTTAGTGGTCACAACACCTCTCCATCAAAAATTTTCAACATAGGTCCATGTTCGGATATAGCTCCCATATAACGGTACCTCCCAATTTTCAGTAATTTTTAACCGAACTAACTGTAATTTGACGTTTGAAGGTTGTAGTGGTCACCACACATCTGCATCAACAATTTTCAACATAGCCCCAATATAACGATACTTCCCGATTTTCGGTACTTTGAGGATTTTACTTAAAATGTTTAACCAACGTAGGTCCATGTTTTGGTATAGCCCCAAAACAAACCTCCCGAGTTTCCGTACCTTAGCTTTGTTTTTTGATGAACTTTCTGTAATTTGAAATTTAAAAGCCAACAAAAATTGTTCATTTAAGTTAATATTTTCGTATACCCACAAACCTCCGAACTAGCTGTTAATGTCATTTGAAGTTCCCACGTTATGTACCGATTTGAGGTATTTTGAGGATTCTAGCTGCAATTTTTAACCGAATTAGGAGTTATTTGACATTAAAGGCTCCCATCAAAAACTGTCAACATAGGTCCATGTTTTATTATAACCCCTATATGAGGAAAAGTCAAAATTTTTTAGTTTCCATGAAGCCAAGGTTTGCACTATTATAATACACGAACTATTGTAGTTTACCAGTAACTATGACTATTGCTGGATTAATTTAGATGTTTTTGTACAAAGCTCAAAAATTTAGCAAAAAAATTTAATTTACGTGTTAGTTACGACCGCGTAAAGGAAAAAACATAGGTAAAAACACGTTGAAGCTAAACAGGTTTTTTACATTGCTATTCGATTTCTGATTAAACCATTCAAATGACGGACATCTGTCCAAAGTAAAAGTAGGAGAATACAAAATGAAGATTACACTTCTAATGTAGCACTTTCCAAAATTTCCACTGCATCCACCTTTTATGGATGCTGACATTTTGAAGCCGGATTTCAGGTGTTTTTTGTATTTTTTATGTAACTGGGACGCTCATTCGGATATTTCGAAAAACCAATTATAGGATTAAAGAACTCGCGATTTCGCATAATCTGATATGTATATTGAGTATGTAGCCCACACAGCAGCAGAGTAATCTACTGGCAAAGGCCAAAATTTAGTGTGATATTTTTTCTAAAAAACCTATTTTTTGGGTACAGTATTTACAATATCGTTTTGAGTGTGCTGGTACCCCGCGATATTTTAGTTTTTCGACGATCCGGATCATATGAATCACAGATCGTAAAAATCCATCTACTAGAACGGCGGAAATGGCTACTGCAAAAATTGAAAAATTTGCGAAAAATGTTTTTCAAAATATCGCTGACTAATTCGCGTTTTATGTCGATCGTTTCCATTTCAATGAAGAAAGTGAGTCATCACTCGCGTTTGTGCGAAAACAGCGGTTTGAAAAATTTAGTGGCATGGGAGCTGTATCTGATTTATCCAAAAAATACTGTGTGATGCTACATCCACGATTCTTGATGGATTTTATTGAAATATGTTTAGATCGATGTATTTTTTCACGGTTGATAGTGAAATCGGATGCGCATAAAAAGTGTATGCACATTGTGCAAAATATAAGCGTTATACAGTTTGTTGCACACTAAACTGCAGACGATGCTACATCTTAGCGACCAAAGTAAATCCTGGCAAATGTGTACAAATTAAAAGAGAAGAATTCGCTGTATTGGTAAACCGCATGCGCATCAAGTGATTTTGAGGATTTCGCGATTTACACGCATTTCAAAATGAACATTACCCGATACAATTTTATTTCAAGATTATACCCCATTTAAAGGAACCCAACATTTATTTGAAAGATATCCATATCTTCTGCTAGATGTTAGCGTGTTTTCGAGAAGTGATTAGAATAAAAAATGTGATTTATTGCGTGAAATTTAACTAAAATAGAAGAAAAACTCCGACCTATTTTTCTTACATTTTGTTCAACTAACTCACAAAATAAATTTTAATAAATATTTTCTCTTACAAAAATTTTATAAATTTCCTCAATATATTTTTTGTTTTTTTGCTATAATATGCAAACCGCTAAACGGATTTGCATAGTTTTGGTTTCATTTGAATCTTCGCGATGTTAAGATTACGTACATATTTTTTATATATTTTTCAGATGCATAAACAGCTTGAATTTTATTAGAACAAGTTGTAAACTACCAATTGTTTTGAATGCTTTCCTGATTTCTGCGAAAATGTACAACTTTTTCACTAAAGTTATGGGACCCCAGTAAACATATAGTAAACATATAGTATTAAGAGAGTTTCTCAATATAATGATTAGAGTCTTTTAAATATTTTTTCTTTTTATCAGAATTGAAACCGTCATAACTTTTGCGCGCAACAACCAAAATTAGTATCTCGAACAGATTTAAGAATGGGATTTTTTTCCCAATCTATGTACCAAAAATCTTTCATGTAGCTTAAAAAAAAATTTTATTTTTTTTATGGAAAACTAAAAAAATTTTTTTCTTTTTTTCATATATGGGCTGAAAGAGGAGACTCTCGGTCATCTTTCTGTGAAAAAAACATTGTTCCATGTTGTTCCACAAAAGTTCACGTCTACTAAATTTGCAATTTCATAATATTTAGTACCTGAGGAAAAATAAAATAGCTCATGTAGTGAAAACGCTACGGTAATTTATTAACACGAGTTGTAAAGGCCACAATCCTAACTACCTTAAAAAAAACAATGGACACAATGTCTATTATAGTTTCCGAGAAATATCTACTTCTGTCTCCAGAAATTTGCAAAAATTACGTATTTCCCAAAAATGGGAAAATGTTCGTTTTAGGGGCAACCCACGCCTACACCTTCCAATATTTTGGAATATATTTTGGTTTCCCTAGTTTTAATATGTTTACTATCGAATCCCATATAGAAATTAAATATCTTTGACAAAACAAAATTTTGATTTTTGGAAAATCAATTTCTGAACCACTGTGCGTCGTAATGGGGGTAGCGAGTGCAAGTTGTTGCAAAAAATGAATGCGATTCGAGTGGCCTTAAACTGAAGTTTTCCGAAATTTTTGTGTGGGAGGTACCCGAAGTAGTAGACCGATATAGTCCATATTCCAACCATATCGTTGCTGGCCCTCGAAAAAGTTTATGCTGCCTTTTCATAAGTCATGAATTATATTTTTCTTGCATCGCTAATTAGTCAGGATCTGCAAAATAAAAAACCTTCAGAAATGTTGGTGTCGATAGTCAATTGTAACATATCGCCAAAAAGCTGATGACTTGAGGCATGCATTTGTTTCATCTGCTGGAATAGTATAAGTGGAAGTGTTTGTCTGAAATCTTAACGTGAATTGCTTCTAAAATCTTTCATGAATCGATCTAAAGCTTCTTGAGTTTTTTATGTGGCATCGTACATTCGTTCCAGATGATAACTTATATTTAATATTGAGTGTGTGCCCTTCACTCAAATGAATGTCCAGTGCCAACTTAAGGGTCCACTGTGTCGTCCTTCCATCTTCCTATGATGTATATGTTATATACCTGATGAAGCTATATCTATCGATATGTTGCCTTCTAATTTAATTTCCATTGATTTCACAGTGAACCGAAATTTTGGGGGGTGGAAAATTCCTATTGGAGATGAAAGGCCTTGGTGAGTATATACCAGCGTCGCCCATAATATTTCCATCAATACTACAGCATATGTGTATGCATTGGTGATAAAAACAACAACCACATGATATTCATCGTTATTTACACGTACACTGTACGTGAGAAAGAGAAGCAAATGCAAAAACAACTCAGTGGGCGCCCTCACTATACTTCTTTGCAAAGACAGCGCGTCTCTGGTATATACAGAACCCCGAAGGACAGATTCGCCGTGAGTCGAACTTTCGCGATATGGCATGATGAATATTTTGCTGGAGACCCTAAAAGCCATATCTTTGTTCGCTGTTGTTTAAGCTTATATTTAAGATGACATGTCTGCAGTCAAATTAAATGAGGATTTTTTTCGTTTTTTTTTTTTTAAATTAAACAACAGCGAACAAAGATATAAGGCTGATTCCAGATGGCTTTTAGGGTCTCCAGCAAAATATTCATCACGCCATATCGCGAAAGTTCGACTCACGGCGAATCTGTCCTTCGGGGTTTTGTATATACTCACCAAGGGCTTTCATCTCCAATAGGAATTTTCCACCCCCTAAACTTTAAGCTCCATTTTGTGGCACAGTGTTTGTAACATATTTAGTAAAGTGAGAGTGGCCGGGTCTTATGGTTTATAAGTTTTATATATAGCGCATTTAAAAAAAATAGCGCTCAGGGCATAGCCCGCACCTCCGAAATTGAACAAAATATATAGCCTTTTTCTATCAAAGGCCATCCCTATATATCATCTGAAAATGACATGGAAATCGGTTTAGAAGTTTTGGAGATATAACATATTTAAAAAATAGGCCGTGGTAGGGTCTTAAGGCCAGAAATAAGTGCCTCGGGTCGGAGACACAACCACCATTGCTTCGCAAATTAACTTTCTCACCGATATGTTCGTCAGTTTTGCTAAAATAGCGTTTTAAAAAATAGGGCATTGGCGATGTACCCCGCCACCTCCGAAATTCAACAAAATATATAGCCTATTTTCACCACAGGTCTTCCCTCTACATTCTTTGAAATTTATTTAAAAAAGTGGGCGTGCTAAAATTTTGTTTTTAAAAAAATAGGGAATAGGGGAAAGTACCCCGCCCCCCTCAAAATTCAACAAAATATATAGCCTATTTTTTTACCGCGGGCGATCTCTGTACGCTCTCTGAAATTTTCAGAATATCGGTTCAGCCGTTTTTGAGTCTATACGGAACATAAAAACATACCAAAATACTAACATTCGGAGCGGGGTGATTCGGAGGGTGGAAGTTCGGAGCAGAGTGGTTCGGAAGGTGGAAGTTCGGAACGGGGTGGTTTGGGGGGGATGGAAGTTCGGAGCAGGGTGGTTCGGAGATTGGTGGTTCGGAATAAATTCAATATTTCGTTTCAGCTTCGATTAAATAGCGTTTTTAAAAATCGGACATAAGGGAGGTACCCCGCCCCACGAAAATTCAACAAAATATATAGCCAAGGGTCCTCCCTGTGCATTCTCTGAAATTTTCGGGAAAATCGGTTCTGTGGTTTTGGATATATAACATATTTAAAAAGTGAGCGTGCTAAAATATGGTTTTTATAAAAGTAGGGCATGAGCGAGGTACCCCGCCCCTTCCGGAACATATATACGGAACATAAAGACATACTAACATTCGGAGCGGGGTGATTCGGAGAGTGGAAGTTCGGAGCAGAGTGGTTCGGAAGGTGGAAGTTCGGAGCAGAGTGGTTCGGATGGTGGAAGTTCGGAGCGGGGTGGTATGGGGGGGTGGCTCGGCACGGTGGTTCGGAATAAATTCAATCTTTCGTTTCAGCTTCGCATAAATAGCGTTTTTAAAAATCGGGCATAAGGGAGGTACCCCGCCCCACGGAAATTCAACAAAATATATAGCCAAGGGTCCTCCCTGTACATTCTCTGAAATTTTCGGGGAAATCGGTTCA
The DNA here is from genome assembly GCF_047663935.1 of Musca autumnalis. Taxonomy (NCBI): domain Eukaryota; kingdom Metazoa; phylum Arthropoda; class Insecta; order Diptera; family Muscidae; genus Musca; species Musca autumnalis. The sequence goes on along the minus strand of NW_027411866.1, from coordinate 28,858,707 downwards.
GTAGTTTTGGATGTATAACATATTTAAAAAGTGGGCGTGCTTAAATGTGGTTTTTAAAAAAGTAGGGCATGGGGTAGGTTCCCCGCGCCTTCCGAAATTCAAAAAAATATATAGCCTATTTTCACCACGGGTGTTCCCTGTACATCCCCTAAAATTTTCGGGAAAATCGGTTTAGCCGTTTTTGAGTCTATACGGAACATACAAACAAACAAATATACTAACATACACATATTGCCTTTTATATATACCCAGCAAACCAAATGTCGGATGTCCGACACGTCTGAACAATTTCGGAAGCAACGTCGTTCAGATTTCGTTCCGATTTCTAAACGATTTTTCCGAGCGGAAATAGTTCAGATTTTGTACCGATTTCGTTCCGATTTCGCAAATAATGTCGGAAAGAAATTTCCTTTCCGAATTTCCCAAGGATTTTCTTCAGATTTCGTTACGAAATCGGATCGAAATCGATATGATGTCGCTCCGACATTTCGTTCCGAATTAATGTCAACCACTTCATACAACTTTCGTCAAGATATCGTTACGATTTCGGATCAGACATCGGACGTATCGTCCGAATTTAGTTCCGATTTCGTTAAGATGTCGGTACGATTGGTTTGCCGGGTACATAAGAAGACATGTAATTTTATTAAACTCTCAAATAGAGTATAGTCTAAGAGTAAATTCGAGTTACATCGATTTGTAGGGTGGCAGTTCGGAGGGAGAGGTTCGGAGAGTGGAAGTTCGGAGCAGAGTGGTTAGGAAGTGGTTTGAAGTTTCTATTACTCCTAGGATATTTGGTATTGAAAATGGGCCATATCGGCCACGTTTTGATATAGCCCTCTTAGAACCTTACCGACCGTTTTTGAGTATTTTGAAGGTTTTAGCCTCATTACCACACCGAAATGACAGAAATTTGGTATTTAGTCTTCCTTGGGGCGCTTCAAAACGTTATCCCAGAAATTTATCAGTATAGGTCCACTTTCTGATATAGCCCCCACAGAACGGTACCTCATGATTTTCGGTACTTTTAGGGATTTAGCATCACTATCTTACCGAAATGGCTGAAACTTGGTATTAAGTCTTCCTTGAGGCTACAAAACTTGCTACCAGGAATTTGTCAGAAGAAGTCCAGGTTTTGATATAGCCCCCATAGAACTTTACTTCCGGATTTTCGGTATTTTGGAGGTTTTAGCTTCATTTTCAAACCGGAGTAGCTTAACTTTCGCATTAGCCTTCGTTGAGAGACTTAAATTTTTTCCCCCAGAAATTTGTCAATATAAGTCCACGTTTCTATATAGCCACCATAAAACTGTACCTCCCGATTTTCGGTATTTTGAAAGTTTTAGCCTCATTATCTTAGCAAAGTGGTGGACATTTGGTATTAAGTCCTCTTGAGGGCTACAGAAATTTCATCCAAACATTTGCCAGTATAGGTCCACGTCTTTATGTAGACCCCATAGAACGGTACCTCCCGATTTTCGGTATTTTGAAGCCACAATATCTTACCAAAGTGGCGGAAATTTGGTATTAGGTCTTTTTGAGGGCTACAGAAATTTCTCCCAGAAGTTTTTCAGTATAGGTCCACGTCTTGATAAAGTCCCCATAGAGCGGTACCTCCCGATTTTCGGTATTTTGAAGCCACAATATCTTACGAAAGTGGCGGAAATTTGGTATTAGGTTTTTTTGAGGGCTACAGAAATTTCTCCCAGAAATTTTTCAGTATAGGTCCACGTCTTGATATAGTCCCCATAGAGCGGTGCCTCCCGATTTTCGGTATTTTGAAGGTTACATAATCTTACCAAAGTAATATGGAGGGTATATTATGTTTGTCCGTTTGTATATATATATATATATATATATATATATATATATATATATATATATATATATATATATATATACTTTATAGGGTCGCAAATGATTTTTTCGATGAGTTACAAACGGACAAACTTAATATACCCTCCATATTATCCTCCTTTCTATAGGGGCCGTATCAAAACCTGGACCTGGGGGAAAAGTGAGCCCCATAGTAGACTAAATACCAAACTCAGTCACTTTGGTAAGATTATGTTGCTGAAACCTTCAAAATACCAAAAATCGGGAGTTACCGCTCTATGGGGTCTATATCAAGACGTGGACCTATACTGACAAATTTCTGGGATAAATTTCTGCAGCCCTCAAGAAGACCTAATACCAAATTTCCGCCACTTCGGTAAGATAATGCGGCTTCAAAATACCGAAAATCGGGAGGTACCGTTCTATGGGGTCTATATAAAGTCTTGGACCTTCACCGACAAATTTTCGGATGAAATTTCTGTATCAGCTAAAATTCTAAAATTCTAAGTCGATTTAGCCCTGTTCGTCCGTCTGTCCGTCTGTTGTTATCACGCTATCTTCCGAATGAGTTGAGTCTGAGTTGGTCTGAACTTAGATCAAGTTCGAACATGGGCTATATCGATCCACGTTTTTAGCCACACTTTCAGACCGAATTAGATATAATTTGACATTAGGGTTCCTAGTGAACAAGAAACTTCTCCACCAAAAATTATGGACATAGGTCCACGCTTTCTTAAAGCCCCCATATAGCGGTACCGCCCGCTTTCCGGTATTTTGACGTTTTGTAGCTACATGTCCAGACCGAATTAGCTATCTCAACCAAAGGTTATGGTCATAGGTCCACGCTGTGGTACAGCCCTCAAATAGCGATAAAAAAATCTGGCGGTACCGTTATATGGGGGCTATACCAAATCGTGGACCGATACAGTCCATCTTCGAACCTGATCTAAGTTCAGAGTGAGTTGAGCTAGACTGCTGAAATTTTGTACACATGTGTTTTTTGTCTGAACTAAGATCAGGTTCGAAGATGGGCTATATCGGTCCACGATTTGGTATAGCCCCCATATAACGGTACCGCCCGATTTCAGAGCTACATGTTCTGGCCGAATTGACTATAATTTGGCATTTAGGGTTTCCAATGGTCAAGTGACTTCTCCAGCTGAAATTGTGTGCATAGGTACTTTCGCAACAGAAAGAAAACTAATAATTCCATATCGACACCTCCAAATAATAGTATGCTAAGTCTAAAAAGTGAGTTTTGCAGGAGAAGCTCTCAAAGTGTGATAATTTTTTTGAACTTCAGTACTATGCTAAGTCAATATTTGCTTATAACTTCTGTTCGGATTGACCGATCATTACCAAAATTTGACAGAATTTAAGTTAAAGGACGTTCGACACCTACAAATAATAGTTTGTTAATTCTGAATAGTGAGTTTTGCAGGACAAGCTCTAAAAGTTTGGAAATTTCTTTGACCCTTAGTACTATGCTAAGTAAATATTTGCTTATAACTTCTGTTCGGATTGTCCGATTATTACCAAAATTTGACAGAATTGAAGTTAAAGGACGTTAAGTATAAAAATGTAAAGAACTTGAAAACATGCTAAGTCGACTTAGCATACTATTGTTTGGAGGCGTCGATATTAGCTCAGAGTATTTCATATGGGAGGATATAGAAAGTTCGGCCGGCCGAACTTAACGCTTTTTAACTTGTTTATATTTTCACGGTTATAGCTACATTATCCTACCGAAATGTCTGAAATTTGGTATTAGTCTTCTTTAAGATTACAAAGCCTTCCCCTAGAAAATTATAGGTATTACTTACTTACTTTACTTACTTAGCTGGCCTTTTACAGAACATTTGTTCCATAAGCCGAACTAAGAAAAAATCTCCAATCCTCTCTGTTTGCTGCTGTATTTTCCCAATCTGGGATATGTAGCTTTGTGATATCTCGTTTCACTTGTTCGCTCCAACGAAGCTTTGGCCTTCCAGATCTGCGAGAACCTCCATGCGGCCCGTATTTATACGCCTTTTTAGCGGGTTCATCATCACTCATTCTTATAACATGGCCTAGCCATCGCAATCGTTGTATCTCGATTCGTTCAACTATATTGATATCATTGTATAGTTGATACAGCTCGATCTTCATACGACGCCGATATTCGCCGTCAACACAGATTGGCCCGTATATCTTTCGAAGAATTTTTCTCTCAAACACACAAAGCACTGCCTTATCTGCTTGAGCAAGTACCCATGCTTCGGAACCATACATTAGCACGGGTAGTACCAGTGTTTTGTACAGTGTTATTTTTGTTTGACGAGAGGTGGCTTTATTCCTAAACTGCTTACTCAGCCCAAAGTAGCATCTGTTAGCCAACACTATTCTTCTTCGTATTTCACAACTGATGTTATTTGTTGTGTTTATGGCGGTGCCGAGGTAGACGAAGTCCTTTACTACCTCAAAATTATAGGTACCAACATTCACAGATGGTGCGGTGTTTATGGACATATTACGCGTCGATACCATCAACTTGGTTTTTACGCCGTTTACTGTCAGACCAACTTTAGCAGATTCTCTTTCGACTTTTTCAAAGGTGTCAGTTACTTCCTTTACCGATCGACCCATGATGTCAATGTCGTCGGCATAAGCCAGTAACATGTGGCTGTTCGTGTATATCGTTCCATTTCTTTTGACCTTCGCGTCTCGTATGACCTTGTCCAGCAGGATGTTGAATAGATCACACGACAGGCCGTCTCCTTGTCTGAGACCTCTTTTGGTAGTAAACTCTTCGGAGAGGTTCTTTCCAATTTTAACTGAGGATCTCGTCTCAGTTAATGTCATTCTACAAAGTCGAATGAGCTTTGCAGGAATACCAAAATCAGACATGGCTTGGAACACCTTTGAACGTATAGGGCTGTCGAATGCTGCTTTATAATCGACGAAAAGATGGAAGGTGTCGATCTGCATTTCTTGGGTCTTTTCCAGGATTTGTCTCAAGGTAAATATCTGGTCAATGGTGGATTTGCCAGGTCTAAAGCCGCACTGATAGGGTCCAATAATTTCATTGACCATAGGCTTTAGTCTCTCACACAATATGCCAGATACTATCTTATATGCAAACGGGAGCAGACTTATGCCCCTATAATTGGAACACACAGTCTTATCACCCTTCTTGTGGACTGGACATAGGATGCTCACGTTCCAATCGTCGGGTACGCGTTCTTTCTGCCAGATGGTGCTAACTAGCTGATGCATACACCTTATCAGCGTGTCGCCTCCGGTTTTGAACAGCTCGGCTGGTAGGCCATCTGCTCCTGCCGCCTGATTATTCTTCAGCCGGTTTATTGCTGTCCTTACCTCATCTTGGCTGGGCGGTATACATTCAATACCATCATCTGGGATTGGAACTGTGGTATCTTCGCCGTCTTCACTGCTATCGGATACCAACAGTTTGGAAAAATGTTCTTTCCATATCCTGAGCACACTATCTGTATCAGTTACCAAATTACCTTGTTGATCTCTACAGGAGGATATTCCTGTACCAAAGCCATCAGTTTGATGCTTCACTCTTTGGTAGAATTTTCGGACTTCGTTCTGTCTCCTGTACATCTCCATTTGTTCACACTCCCTCTTTTCCATTTCTCTCTTTTTCCTGAGGAAAAGACGTTTCTCCTCTCTCCTTTTCTCCCGATACCTCTCTCGTGCGCGTTGCTACTGATTGTAAAGTAGCCCTATATGCCGCATTTTTTTCTTCGGTAGCAGCACGGCACTCCTGGTCATACCACGGATTCTTTGGTGGAGGTCTCTGGTATCCAAGTACTGATTTTGCGGCTGTTTGCATGGAGTGGGCAATATTTTGCCATTGTGCTGATATGTTATCGGGACGAGAAGCGCTATCATTAAGCAATTGGGTCAGTTGAGTGGAATATGCTGTGGCTATCTGTTGTGTTTGCAGCTTGGCGATGTCCAACTTGCGTGTTGTGTCTGTCCGTGCTTTATTTGCAACGTTTAGACGAATCTATGTTTGCTCCTCGGAACGATCGTACATCCAACACGCTCGATGAATGTCTTCCATCTATCACAACGTGATCAATTTGATTTATTGTTCTTTGGTCTGGAGACAGCCAAGTGCCCTTATGAATATCGAGATGCTTAAATCTGGTACTGCTAACTACCATGTTTTTTGCCGCTGCGAAGTCAGCCTCATTCCATTGTCTGATGTTTCACTATGTAGACTGAATTTCCCAACTGTTTGTCCAAAGATATTCTCCTTTCCAATTTTGGCATTAAAATCGCCCAGAACAATTTTAATGTCATGGGCAGGACAACGGTCATATGTTTCTTCTAAGCTCTCGTAGAATATATCTTTGGTCTGTTCTTCCTTGTCTTCGGTTGGGGCATGAGCGCAGATAAAGCTGATGTTGAAGAATTTTGCTTTAAATCGAATTGTAGCAAGTCTTTCATTCACTGGGGTGAAGCTGGAGACCAGATGTTTTAACCTCCGACCAACTACAAAACCGCAGCCAAACTCATGCTTTGTGTCATGGCAGCTATAATACGGTGCGTCACCTTTAGGTGTTGTTGTGACATCTTTCCCAGTCCATCGTATTTCCTGTATGACAGTAATATCGGCTTTGTACTTTCCAAGTACGTCTGCCAATGCGAAGACTGCACCTTCTCTATAAAGAGTGCGAACATTCCAGGTGCAGATTCGCAGATCATGGTCCTTAAAACGTTTGCGGGGTTCGTCAACTTTAGAGGGGTTTGTTTTTCTTTTCTTTCGTTTTTTCATAGTAGGCTGTTTTTTTCTAGGGGAGGGTTACTAACCCGACGCCCAAACCCAAGTTTTTAACGTTCTTATGGGTGAACGCGCGGCACATGTTAGCTCACTACCTTTAACGGGTGTTAAAGGCAGTTCCCCAGGTGACACCACGGGGAGGTCAGTGTCCACTTGAGATGAAAGAGGGACCAAGATAAATCCTGGGCTTTGCCATGTTAAAACCGGTCAGGACCGTTCCTTGGTATCTTCCATCCCCATACGTCACCCAATTATAGGTATTAGGGATACGTAAAATCGATTTCGGTTAATCGATTAATCGACTATTAGCCGTAAAGTCGTAGTCGACTATTGACTGTACGAAAACCGGATAATCGATTATTCTTAATCGACTTTTGGAAGACGGAGTCAGTCATTATTCATAGTCGACCATTAGTCGTAGTCTATTATTATTCGTAGTCGACTATTAATAGTGGTCGACCATTAGTCGTAGTTGACTATTGGGTGTGGTAAAAGCGCGTAATCGACGGTACTTTTTTATACATATAACCATCATGGATCGCATCAACGAAAATGGTCGATTATATTCGATTATAATCGGTTTTCGGCGGTTAACGATTAATCGTAAGTCGATTTTTAGAACACTCTCAAATAATCGACTAACAGAAAATCGAGTTTTAAGTTTTTCACGAAAATCGAATAGTCGAAACCCTTATTATTGCATTTCACTGCGTATCCCTAGTAGGTATAGGTCCACGGTTTGATGTACCCTCCACAGAACAGTACCTCCCGATTTACGGTATTTTGAAGGTTTTATCTTCATTTTAACTTAATTTCCGAAATGGCTGGAATTTGGTATTTAGTCTTCCATGGTGCTACAAAACTTCCCGCCAGTAATATGTCAGTCCAGGTCCACGTCTTGATATTTTCTCTTAGAAAGGTAACTCCCGATTTCTTTCCCCCCGAAATTTGTCAGTATAAGTCCACGTTTTGATATAGCCCCCAATGAAATGGGAATATTTCCTATATTGTCTTTGTTGGGAATATACAACATACCTCCAAAGAATTGACAGTATATGTCCACGTCTTGTCATAGCCCACAGAGAACCTCCCTCCCGATTGATGTCTTATTGGTATTAAAGTTTATTTAAAAATCGTGATATTCTTCAGTTAGCATATTCTGACTTGTCGGGAGAGCTTAGTACTTTAATAGACCATAGGAAACTTTTTCAAGTTTACTTCGTGGTGGAGGGTATAAAAAGTTAAGGCCGGCCGAACTTTAAGCCGTTCTGCATGGGTCTGTATGTTCATACATTCATAAGTAGCTTAACCTGTACTTTAAAAACTACGAAGACTAAAATGTGTCTTTCCTATATCTTTTTTGTCTCCCCGCGAATCAACACTTGTAATGGTAATGTTCCTCAGGTAATGATTAGAGGCATTGGGGGAGTAAAACAAAACAATTTTTGATAAAAGCACAACAAAAAATATTTTCAATCACTTTGATAAGATAAAACAGCAAACAAATTGCAATTGTAATGAGTAATTGCTGAGGTAAAGAATATTTAAGAGGGGCCAATTTTCTGTTATACATTAACTTTAGACTTTTTTAAAGATATACGGCTTCTAAGGCCGTAGAAATTTTAACATGGGGAAATGAATTTAAGCAATTGGTATGGATTGTTTGACAACAAAATTGGATTGAATACTGCAGGCCAGGGACGTAGCCAGGATTTCATTTCGGGGGGGGCCCACCAGACCAAAATTTTTAATGTAAATGTTAGCGAAAATTTACTACTTATTTTACTGATGAAATAATTTTCATTACTATTTTTTAACTAAAATGGCGTAAGATTTCTTGGCCAATTTCCCCTTGTTTTAGGCTTCAATTTTTCACACCAGAGTATGGTAAATTTTTCAATTTCGGAAGTTCAGGTGTCCAATCGTTTTTATTGTCATAAAGAAACCAACTATCGTTATTTCCCTAAAGGTATTTTGGTGTCCAATCGTAGATCTTATCACAAAGAATTTCTAAAGGCCGATAGTGGTTTTCTTGATAAAAAAAATATTCTGAGCAATAGTGAGTCTATCAATCATGAAATTCTAGCACCTAATCGCGGGTATGTAAAAGACGAATTCTATTGCCCAATCGTGCATGTAAATATACTATTTTGGCGTCCAATCGTCGGACTTCTCTTATAGAAATTCTGGTTTCTGATCGTAGTTCCTCTCATAAATTGATCAGGAATTAGGAAAACTCTGGCAACCAGTATTGAATTCTTTTTAAATGAAATTCTGGCGTCCAACCCAAGATCAATACATGCATACATTCGTTTAGCAAAAATCCATGAACAAAATGTTTCCCAATCTACATTTTTTATACTCTCAGCCTTTAGTCAAAATAAACCTCATCGTAATAATGGTTTTAGGGACAAAGTGTGTTTGGAAGAAATCTGTTTCAGAAAACTTGAAGTCGACTTAGCTATGTTTGTCCGTCTTGGTGGAGGACACGATGATTCTCGAACAGATCGGTCCAAAATTTGACTTTCGTTTTATTTTGTCCAAATTTTGATCAACTTCAAAGATGGACCATATTAATCCATTCTTTCGGTAACCTTCCACAGAGTATTTCAAAAATGTTCAGAGATGTGCAGTTTAAGACCTCTCTCGACAATAAATAAGTGGATAAGTGTAAGCTGAAGACCTAAGTAGTCATGGCTTCACTTCCTTTTTGCTAATAATTTAGTTATAAGTAAAAATATGATATAAATAAATTAATAAATAAAAAGACCTCTCTGGAAAAGCTTTCCTTTTTTGCAACAATTGTTCTCGGGCCACTATTACTACAGTACAAGTTTTTCAGGGGCAAGTCCATACTTTCAGAGAAAATGGCCCGAAAGCTGTAAAGAACACCTACGGCCGTCATGTGTAGTGAATGGTGCGCACGACAACTTTCGAACCTTACACTGCGGTATATCCTTCAAAAACCATCAAAATAGTTGTTAAATGCAGTTTAAGGTCTGTTCGAGGATCCTTAGAAATGTTTACTGAAGGTATTCCTTGTGTTTTGAACGGTATTGTGTTTTTCGTGGGCAAGTCAGTATTTCCTGAAAAAAACTGAAAAATATTTTGTGACGAACTGAAATGACTGGGGGGACCAAAATCTTTTAAAAGGAATGACTTCCAAAATAAAGTCTACTTAAAAAATGAACTATGTCGGTCCGGTCCATTTCTTTAGGTACCTTATCCGCAACACTTGTGATCAATGATATAACGTCCGAAAATGGCTACACAATTCTGAAAATCTCCTAATACATAGCTTTAGGTTAAAGGATTTTGGTTGTGTGGCCCCTATTTGATCTGTCCATAGATGAAAATTTCAGTTCACACAGACTCAGGGTATATTCCTGTCCGCAAAGCCGACTGATTCCTGTTTAGATTTTAACGAAGAAGAGAATCTGTTTCCGATCAGTATTTTTTTTTTTTTTTTTTTTTTTGATATCGTTTGTCGTCACAAAATCCTTTGTTAAAGCAGGAAAAGGGAACATTTCTACAAATGTGCACCATAATTCCCAAAATACAATTCAAAGAGTAACACTATGCAACACTGAAAATGCAAACGACTTCTAGTATGAATTTTTTGAAAATACATGTTTAGACTACAAAAACCCTAGTAGGGTTTTGTCCTGTCAGATCCAGTTCGGATTTTAAGGCGTCATCTAAATCGGGCTAAATCTACACGTTTTTGCATTTATCAGGCCTTTATCTCAGAAACGAATAGGAATTTGGCCTTGCAGTCTTTAGCAATATTGTAGCCCTGTACTAGTAGAACTTATCTTCTGAAAAAACCCACATAAGAAAAACTCCTTCTACGGCATCAAAATCTATAAAATATAGAAAATTTTACATAAATGCTGACATTTTGGCCAGTATGGTCTAAACTATTGGGAGTTGAACCAAATAACCTTTTGCAAAAATCTTCCAAATAAAGCTCTCAACAACTCTTTAGAACATTCTGAAATTCTAAAATGCTTACTTCATGTTGTTTCAGCAGTATTTTGCATCATATCTTTTACAACACGTATTTCAAACACAGTTCACACCAACAGTTTATTCTCGCATTTCGGATTTCACTACATTATTGATATTTTTATTAAATCGTCGTTGAAAAATGCGCTGGAAACAACAGCATAGAGGCATTTTACAACAATGACATGTTCTGAAGAGTTGTGTATTACATTCCAGAGAATATTTTTCCAAAAGAAAATATTCAGAAAAATTTAACGGTTGTGGAGATACGGCGACATGTATAAAAATTGTGGAATTTTTGCATATATTTTGAAATTTGAGGGAATAAATGCAGTTTTTCGAGTTCATTATTTCTCCAAATATTTTATTCTTGTCCTTATCTACAAATTTGCTTCAGAGGTCAGAAGAAGATTCGCATTGGTTTCAGAGATATAGTGCCGAATTTCTTTAAAAACTCAATATTTCACCATGTTTAGATGGGGCCATAAAATCCGAGCTGGATCTCGCACAACAAAACCCAACTAAGGTTTCTTGTCGTTTGGGTCTGTACTTTCAAAAGATCACATTAAAAATGTTGCACAGTGTAATCGACAGAAAAAAATCCCTGAAGTTGAAATTCAATGTAATTTCGAAATATTGGAAATAATATGCAATAAATAAAATATAAATATTGACCTCAAGCTCATAAATCTTGGTTTTATTAACATTCGAAAGGTAGAACAAAACATAAAAGTACGACAGAAAAATTTTGTACAATAGACATTTACTAATTTGTAACAAGAGACCAGTTTCTAATAATCTCAAAGAACGAGACTGCGGTGGAACAGTAGTTTTATGATAAAAATGGTTGGTATAGTTCTTTTTATCCAAATTTGAAACATAATAAAGAAAAAGGACCACAAGAATGTTTTTTTCTAGATATTGTTTACAAGCCAGTAAACATCTTGTTCTGAACTCAACAACACTCAGAGTCAGCCTAAAATTACTATTAAACGCTTAAACAGCACCTTAAAACTTACCAAAAACTATGCAGAAAATTGTTCAAAAAACCTAACTTCTTCATTATTTCATACTTTCCATAAGTAAACCAATGTAGTTGACCCAAATACTTTACATATTTCTTTAAAAATCTAAAAACTTTTAAAATTTTACTCAAAAATTAAAAAATGTGTAACAAAAGCTAATATCCTATGGGAACGAAAATCATTTCGGGGGGGGCCCGGGCCCCCCGGGCCCCCCCCCTGGCTACGTCGGTGCTGCAGGCTATCTTAAACATGTGTTCAACCTGTCTATCAGAACTTTTAAGATCTCCGATATGTGAAAGATGGGGAAGGTTAGGGATGATTGCTTAAAACAGGTAATCTTGCGCAACAAGTAAGCTCCTATAGACCTGTAATCCCTCCATTGCTAGTGGTAAGGTTGTAGAAACCATTTCTCTGTTATCCTTTGCAGATCACCAACATTTGGCTGGCAAAAAGTTAAGGACTAATGTAAAAGACTAAAACGAAAGTGGCAACCTAGTTCAAATTTGGCTAGGCCGTTCTTTATTCATTTACCTTTAAATTACTTGAGAGTACCGAGAACAAAGATACCAATCTTGTGATTTATAAGCACATATATCGGGTGCCCTCTCGTTGACTATTCGATCCCATTACCGCAACCGACAGAAGCCATAGTGAATGTTACTTATATCGTAAGAAACAGGTCTGATGTCATTGCACTTCTTGTGTGGAGACTCCCTTACCGCTTCAGTAGTGTTCTTAGACTATAGGCTTAGTAACAACTCATCAGTAGGTGAGATGCATCTTGAGAGAATTTCCCCCTCCCATGTCCCTTTCTGGGTTGTTTACACAAGAGTATATCACATATCTAACTTACATTTCTTTTACGAACCATAGTTAAGGTTAACAGACACCGTAAAAACGGTCCTAATGGGAAAAACACATTACCATTATCAAGCCATATGTCATGGCTAATTTTTGCATTATAGGCATCACAACAAGTCAATATTTGTTTGAAAGGCGAAAAAAAACGAACAAAAATTAGTCTCGGTCATACAACGATACGGTCAACAGTGTCGAACTTTTGATGTTGGTTGCATTTTCACTATAATATGGAACCTGTAAATAAAACTTCCACTTTAACTCCGCGGCCGAAAATTGAAGATGTACTTAAACCACCTAAACAACTGATTGTAAATGTAGGTGGTGGAACATTACCTAGGGTAAAAGGAAAAGTTGACACACCCTCCACCAAATCATCGAAACCTATAGAAAATAATCAACAATTTATTCGTTGGCGTAGCTTCAATACGGGAGAAAAAAATAAAAATTTAGAAACCAATTCCCAAGGGTTGATGGGATTAAGGCCAAATGGTTTGAAGAAACTGCTGGACCAAGAGGAAAAGGAAAAAGAAAAGGTACTAAATGGTCATTGTCACAAGGATGCCAGTCTAAAGCATAATGCTGGTGAGAAAAATAATAACAAAAATGCCGGTATTTTCAAGGCCATCCCTGTAAAAGTTGAGGAACAAGAAATGCAAGGAAAAAATGGAATTTTCAAAGCATTACCGGCCGTTGCTGTGGAACAGAATGGCACAACGCAAACAAATGGCAATACAACAATTGCAGCAGCCATTGGCGGACATTCCCCAGCCCCAAAAAATTCGGAAGAGGAAGTACAGAAAGCCATTGATATACTTTTGGGGGTAGCCCGAAATACACCCAAAGATTTTAATGTTGCCTCTGCAAATGGTCAAGTTGCTAAGGTGTCCTGTATTGAAACCACATCAGCTGCTGAAAATTCCAAATCAACCTTACAACTAAGTTTACCCAACTCGGCTTCGGTAATAGTTATTACCCTAAACAACGGCAACAATATTTCAACGCCATCATCTACTACTACCCAATCTTTGGCAGCATCGTCTCATAATAATGTAAATGATCTGAGTGATATTCCTGCTAATACTAGCGACTTGTCAGAACGCAAACCCAAAACACCCACCTATAAAACCTTGTCACCATTTCAACGAGAACTGGTCGAAGAAGTGAAATCTTTCAAAAAGGAAAATCTTAAACCGGAAAAGTACCACCAAACATATTGAGCTATTGCTGAGTTTAAAGGAAGATAAAGGCCATGGGGTCCAGGAGGAAGCCATAACAAGTATTTGGCAGAGATTTTATAAAGAAATACCTCATTGATGGGGCGCTAGGAGACCCCTTATATATCTTGGAAAATTTTAAACGTAATAAATGTCTGAGGAAATAAATTGGAACATTAGATTTTTAGGATTGATTTAAAATTAACGACTATATATAATATTTCTAGGATAGTTTCTACTGTAATTATATGCAAATAAATTGTTTTTTGTGTTTCTTTTTTTACTTTAACTCTGCATTATTCGCCCATTGCACTATGGTATCATATCGAAATTTTCTGGCCAAAACTATTTCAGCGTTCATAAATGTGTAAAACCAGCAATTCTAAAATTTTGCGTCCAAAATTACCAAAAACTGCCAAAATGCATTGAACAGGGTGGTCCCTTTGTTTGGGGGTCTAAACCAAAACATTGACATATGTTAATCATTTTTTTGTACGCAGGATTCATACCTTCCAAGAAGTCGAAAAACCAAATTTCAGCCGAATCGGTTATAAAGTGAGCCTATTTGGAAAAAAATGTTTTTTTCAATATTTAAGGTTTTTATTAAAATATTTATTATATCCAAAAAAACAACGGGTTTTAAATAATTTGTTGTAATTGTAATGATAGTTATGTGAAACGAATTTAAAATGTTTAGTGTCGCCAATGAATTTCGCGTTTTTTTAATAATTGATGTCATTACTTGTTGTTTTTTTTTTAAGATCAATTTTCACAATAAATGTTAAAAAAAGTTGTGATTAGGATCGAGTTGGGTTGTATACCTTATTTCTTTGGTGCCTCACAGTAAAATTTAGCGGATAAAATTTTTGTTTTTAATTTAGCATATTTCTGATGAGTAGGTAAGATATAAAGGTTTGGTGTGTTCAAGGACCTATAGTAAAAATTGATGGCGAACAAATTTGTAGAATATTTTGATCTGTTACAAAGGGACCCCTTTAATGACCCTCTGAGGGTTAAAAATTATGAAAAATGAAACCAGCTACCCGAAAAACATAAGAAACCAAGGTTAGGTCTAAATCCATTAATTTTTAGAGTTTTGGCCAGGTTGTTCGTATAATTGGTCAGTGTTCATAGCCGAGTTCTTAAAGAAATTCTTCAAAAGGTTTCACATAGACGACCTTCAGACCTTAAGAATAACTCTCTTCGTCTTATATACGAATTTAAATAATCTAGAAGATCTGGGTGACGTAGGGGATGAATGATACCAAGCAACGGTCTTAACCGGATTTAACATGGCAAAGCCCAGGATTTATCTTGGTCCCTCTTTCATCTCAAGTGGACACTGACCTCCCCGTGGTGTCACCTGGGGAACTGCCTTTAACACCCGTTAAAGGTAGTGAACTAACATGTGCCGCGCGTTCACCCATAAGAACGTTAAAAACTTGGGTTTGGGAGTCGGGTTAGTAACCCTCCCCTAGAAAAAACATCCTACTATGAAAAAACGAAAGAAAAGAAAAACAAACCCCTCTAAAGTTGAAGAACCCCGCAAACGTTTTAAGGACCATGATCTGCGAATCTGCACCTGGAATGTTCGCACTCTTTATAGAGAAGGTGCAGTCTTCGCATTGGCAGACGTACTTGAAAAGTACAAGGCCGATATTACTGCCATACAGGAAATACGATGGATTGGGAAAGGCGTCACAACAACACCTAAAGGTGACGCACTGTATTATAGCTGCCATGACGTAAAGCATGAGTTTGGTTGCGGATTCGTAGTTAGTCGGAGACTAAAGCATCTGGTATCCAGATTCACCCCAGTGAATGAAAGACTTGCTGCAATTCGAATAAAATCTAAATTCTTCAACATCAGCTTTATTTGCGCTCATGCTCCCACTGAAGAAAAGGACAAACAGACCAAAGATATATTTTACGAGCGCTTAGAAGAAACATATGACCGTTGCCCTGCCCATGACATTAAAATCATTCTAGGCGATTTTAATGCCAAAATTGGAAAGGAGAATATCTTTGGCCCAACAGTCGGGAAATTCAGTCTCCACAGTGAAACATCTGACAATGGTATGAGGCTGATAGACTTTGCAGCTGCAAAAAACATGGTAGTTAGCAGTACCAGATTTAATCATCTCGATATTCATAAGGACACCTGGCTGTCTCCAGATCAAAGAACAAGTAATCAAATTGATCATGTTGTAATAGATGGAAGACATTCATCCAGCGTTTTGGATGTACGATCGTTCCGAGGCGCAAATATTGATTCGGACCACTACCTTGTTACAGCAAAGGTACGTACCCGTCTAAACGTTGCAAATAAAGCACGAACAGACACACCGCGGAAGTTGGACATCGATAGGCTGCAAACACAACAGATAGCCACAGCATATTCCACTCAACTAGCCCAATTGCTTAACGCGAGCACTCCTTGTCCCGATAACATAACAACACAATGGCAACATATTGCCCACTCCATGCAAACAGCCGCAAAATCCATACTTGGATTCCAGAGACCTCCACAAAGGAATTCATGGTATGACCAGGAGTGTCGTGCTGCTACCGAAGAGAAAAATGCGGCATATAGAGCTACTTTACAATCAGTAACAACGCGTAGCGCACGAGAGAGATATCGGGAGAAAAGGAGAGAAGAGAAACGTCTTTTCCGCAAGAAAAAGAGAGAAATGGAAAAGCGGGAGTGTTAAAAAAATCGAGATGTACAGGAGCCAGAATGAAGTCCGAAAATTCTACCAAAGAGTGAAACATCAAACAGATGGCTTTGGTACAGGCACATCCTCCTGTAGAGACCAGCAAGGTAATCTCGTAAAAGGAACATTTCTCCAATCTGCTGGTATTCAATAGTAGCGAAGACGATGATACCACAGATCCAATCTCAGAAGATGGTATAGAATGTATACCGCCCGGTCAAGATGAGGTAAAAACAGCAATCAACCGGCTGAAGAATAATAAAGCAGCAGGAGCCGATGACTTACCGGCCGAGCTGTTTAAAACCGGAGGCGACGCGCTGATAAGGTGTATGCATCAGCTAGTTAGCACCATCTGGCAGGAAGAACGCGTACACGACGATTGGAACCTGAGCATCCTATGTCCCGTCCACAAGAAAGGAGATAAGACTGTATGCTCCAACTATAGGGGCATAAGTCTTCTCCCTATTGCCTATAAGATAGTGCCAGGGATATTGTGCGAACGACTAAAGCCAATGGTCAACGAAATAATTGGACCATTCCAATGTTGCTTTAGACCTGGCAAGTCCACCATTGACCAGATTTTTACCCTGCGGCAAATCCTAGAGAAGACCCAAGAGATGCAGATCGACACATTTCACCTTTTTGTCGATTATAAAGCAGCATTCGACAGTCCCCTCCGATAAAAGGTATTCCACGCAATGTCTGAATTTGGTATCCCCGCAAAGCTCATCCGGCTTTGTAAGATGACTTTAACTGATACTAGGTCCTCAGTTAAAATTGGAAAGAACCTCTCCGAAGAATTTTGTACCAAAAGAGGTTTCAGACAAGGAGACAGCCTTTCGTGTGACCTATTCAACATTTTACTGGAAAAGGTAATATGAGATGCAAATGTCAAAAGAAATGGCACAATTTACACCAATAGCCACATGTTACTTGCCTATGCTGATGACATAGACATCATGGGACGATCAGTAGAGGAAGTAACTGATACCTTTAGGAAGGTCGAAGCAGAATCTGCGAAAGTGGGTCTGGCGGTAAACGCGAAAAGACCAAATTGATGGTGTCGACGCGCAAAGCGTCCATAGAGCTCGGACCAACTGTGGAAGTTGGTACCTACAATTTTGAGGTAGTTAAAGACTTCGTCTACCTCGGCACTGCCATAAACACAACAAACAACATCAGTTGTGAAATAAGAAGAAGAATTGTATTGGCCAACAGATGCTACTATGGTCTAAGTAAGCAATTTAAAAACAAAGCCACATCTCGTCAAACAAAAATAACACTATACAAAACGCTGATACTACCCGTGCTAATGTATGGCTCCGAAGCATGGGTACTTGCGCAAGCAGATAAGGCAGTTCTTGGTGTGTTTGAGAGGAAAATTCTTCGAAAGATCTACGGGCCGATTAGCGTTGACGGTGAATATCGACGTCGTATGAACCACGAGCTATATAAGCTATACAAAGACATGAATATAGTTAAACGTATCGAGATGCAACGATTGCGTTGGCTAGGCCATATCATGAGAATGAGCGATGATGAACCCGCTAAAAAGGCGTATGAATACATGCCACATGGCGGTGCACGCAGAATCGGCAGGCCTAAGCTTCGATGGAGCATACAAGTGGATGAAGAAATGAAAAGGCGCGGTATTCCAAAAAGTCAAGCGAAAAACAGAGAGGAATGGAGATCTTTTCTTAGTTCGGTCTATGGAACAAATGTTCTGTAATGGGCCAACTAAGTAAATAAGTAAGAAGATCTTCTTCTCATAGACGACTTCTAATAGTTCTTCCTTCCTCTTATAGAAGTCCTTTAGAAGGCCTTCTTTCCATTGAAGGTCGTTTTTTCCATCAGGCCTTTTTTCCATCATATGTATATATGTATCTATATTAGGCCGGGCGATTTGAAAGCCTTAATGGTCGCGTCGCGTTTCTGATTCCTGGGATTGTACTGAACAAAAAACTCCACTAGACCATATGTCTACGGTGAAAAACGAGCCTCCCTCCACAAGGCCAATACTGCCAGAAGGAGCATTTAATTATTGTCTTAACTACAACTTTTGTTTCAGTGTTGGATCGAAAATCTCAATGATTTGGCTGTTATATGTCAAAATATCCAAAAAACGTGGATAAATAACTTGAAAATCGGAAGGCTTAATTTTCTACGGTCTTTGCTCAGTACAATCCCAGGAATCAGAAACGTGTTCAAATCGCCAAATCGCCAAATGTCCCTTTTTGGACATTTGAACTTGCCACACAAATGTTGAAATTTTGTAGGGGAAGTACCCTTAGGGAGCCATTTTAAAAGTTAAACTAAATTTTGACAAAATATTAGGAGATCCAAAGTTTGGTCCATTTTGGTTGCCCAATTCAAGTGATATCGTCCTACCATTCTAGTGACATGTTTTAAATATTGGGGAGAAGTACCGGATGTTGTGGACCGGTATTGGCCCATAAAACTACGACCAAATCGGTTGAAAAGTTCGAGAGTTATCGTGCTCTCCGACAAATGGTTTTTTACACCTTTCGGGCTGTTTTCCCAAGAAATATGGACTTGCCCCTAAAAAAAAACTTTTACCGTCGAAATGGAGGCAGCGAATGCAAATCGCTTCAACAAAAATCAAAGCGATTCGAGAGCAGGTCTTAAAGTGAACTTATCCGAAATGTTGTGTGAGAGGTACCAGAAGTAGTCGACAAATATAGTCCATATTTGAACCTGATTTATATCTGGTAGACATATTAAGATGTGCAAAGAATGGATTACATCGGATTTGGACAAAATATTACGAAGGCCAAATTTTGGATCGAATCGGCAGATCCGTCCGAGAGTTATCTTGCGCTCCAACCACTACACACGGTGTCATAGGGGCTATTTGCAACTTTCAGGCTATTTTCTCAGGAAGTATGGACTTGCCCCTGATGAAACATGTACCGTCGCATGGGGGGCAGTGAATACAAGTTGCTGCAGCAAAAATCAAAGCGATTCGAGAGCAGGTCTTAAACTGCACTTTTCCGGAATTTTGTGTGGGAGGTACCCGAAGGAGTGGACCGATTGAGTCCATATTGGAACCTCATCTAAGTCTGGTAGAAATTTCACGATGTGCAAAGTATAGATCAAATCGGTTACTTCTTTCAAGAGTTATCGTGCGCACACATTTTTCGAACATTTTCGAACTTTTGTGGGGGAGGTACCGGAAGGAGTGGACCGATATAGCCCATCTTCGAACTTAAACTAAGTTTGGGCAAAATATTACGAAAGCCAAATTTTGGATCGAATCGGTTGATCCATTCGAGAGTTATCGTGCGCTCCAGCCAGACAGACAGACAGACGGACGGACATTGCTAAATCAACTCCGAATTGTCTGAAATGGATTTCGTTCAAACATATGTACTTGCGGTCTAAATCCATTATTTCGATGAGTCACATTTTGCCCGTATGAAAGTGTATATAGCCTCGTTAGCATAAATACTGAGGGTATAAAAATCGAACTATAAAATTGAAATGGGATCCATTGTATCGATTACAGGCACTCTGCTGACTAACATTTCATTTTTTTACTTTGTTGTTGTTGTAAACATGCTCTCAGCTATTCATATAATAAGTTTAGTGATCATTAGAGACCTTATGTACCAAATTGCAATCCTCAAAATACCGAATATCAGGAGGTACCGTTATAGGGGGGTTATACCAAAATATTAGCCGATGTTGTTGATATTTAGACCATTATTACTCATGCTCATATACGGAGTTTGTGGAAACATTCAGAAACATATCTCCGTTCGTTTGCAAGTTATTAATTTCGCGCCGCTAGATCAGTGATTTCGACCACTGTATACCCTAGAAAGCATACAAAATTAATACCCAAAAATACTTCCTGCAAAAAAAGGTGTACAAGATAATACCTTTCGTATAATCATACAGTCGAACCTCGATTATCCGTAATGGGCATTACCGGAGGCATTACGAATAATCGATTTTCCCGGATAATGGAGGCAATGTTTTTATGCAATTTTTAAGTAAAAATGGCATAGTATTGTACAATCGTTATAAACTCTGCAATTTTTATTACATTTTTTAAGGTAATCTACCAAATTTTAAAAGGATACATAATATCCCAGCAAAAATACTCATTACAAATTGGCCTACTTTCTCATTATTTTAACACGGGCATGTCATAGGGAGTAAGTACTTATTTTTTGGCACTTAAAAGTAAATAAATAAGTACTTAAATAAGTACTTACGACTTGAAGTACGACTTGAAGTAACCAGGGAGTAACTACTTATTTATCTACTTTTTAGTGGCCAAAAAGTAAGTACTTACTCCCTATGACATGCCCGTGTTAAAATAATGTGAAAGTAGGCCAATTTGTAATGAGTATTTTCGCTGGGATCATCATCATCATCAACAGATTCATCTGAATTGACTTTGTCCCATGATTTTTGTGATACCATTAATGCACAAATTGTGTATAGCGGGAGAATTCTTGTATTCTTTTGTTTGCTTAATCAAATTAATTGGAAAGTGTGCTCTTACTCCCAGATAATGAAGTTTATTACGAAAAATAGAGGAAAGGGAAAAAAGGCCAACATTTCATTCATTTTTAACCATATTTTATTACCGAAAAAAAATCTATTTTACACGGGATTGATCACAAGATGTAAGCCGCGTGCTGCATTTTGAGCGGCACAACCCATAACAGACCTTAAAAAGGATTTCTTTTCTGAAAGCCGAGATTTAAAATGTTTCTTCACCGCAGAAATACTTCAAAATGGTTCACGTGGACGACATTCAGACCTTAAGAATAATTCCCTTCTTCTTATATAATATTATAAATGGTCTAGAAGAAGTTATTTTCATAGAATTCTAAAAAATCTTTCTTTCTCTTATAAAAGACCTTCAGAAGGTCTTTTCTCCATTAAAGACATTCACAAAGTCTTTTTTTCTTGATCAGAAGAAATTGAAATGGTCTAGAAGACCCTTTCATAGAATGCTTATGTATCTTTGTTTCCTTGACTTTGGCAATATCGGAATCGTAATCCACCCAGCCCGATCGATCGATATTGACGATTTAACGACAAATTTCAAATATGTACTTCTAATTCCACTCTGGAAATGAAAAAGACGCCATGTAATGATTTTTAATGTTGACATATGGAGTAAGCCTAAATGTATGCTTTAATTTTGAAACTTGGCAATTATTAACCCTTAAGAAGTCATAATTTGTAGTTTTTATACCCTCCATCATAAAATGGAGTGAATAGTAATTTTGGCATTCCATTTGTAAAACATATTCGGATACCGTATCCCAGCAAAATTTGACGGAATGGGTTCTTTCCGATGACGTGATTTCATGTCATCTTTTGCATTGGTTCAAATGAAAGTCGTGAAAGATCCGATCTTTTCATTAGGATTTGAACAATGCAAAGGAAGTCGTGAAAGATCCGATCTTTTCATCAGCATTTGTACCCATTCCATCGCTCCAATAGAGATGATGTTTATGTTTTTATTTACACACCTGTTTATTTTCATTTTGGTATGTTCCAGTACTGCAAAAATCTACTAATTTTTACTATTTTTTCCGATAACATAAAGGAAAAATTGTTATCGTAGTAAAAATAAGTAGATTCTTGCAGTTTCTGGAACAGACCAAAGTTCCTGCATATCAAACAACTAAAACTTCTAAACAATTGGTATTATATGAAGTCCCAACCATCGAGCTAAAAATAGAATCTGACTGCACACATTGCTATTTTAAAAGTTCCCTTGTCTGTTCTAAATCTGACATAAAATGAAATCAATCAAATCTCGCTTCTTGGAATTTGAAAAAAAAGTCCGAAACGAAAAGGAACAAGAATCTGAAAATAAAGAAGAAACTACTTTTGGAAAGAAACAATTAAAAATAAATTAATTAAGCATAAATGGTATTTTCCATAAAAAGTCTCTCCTCCCCGTTCGTTACATTTTGTTCTTAGAGATCCCTAAAGCAAGCCGGGTTGTAGATCCCTACATATTTCCGTCACTAAACAAAAGAGTATAAATTAACAAAACGTTGTTATAAAATAACAAAATTATAAAATAAAAGTAATTTACGAAATAAAAATACTTAAAGGAGTGCATTTGGAGTCCATGTTGAAATCTGAACTGGTGATGGGAAGATAATTGAAAAAAATTTTTGTAAGATGAAAGAATATCAGTTGCGGAGAACGGAGGAAGTAATCTTTTGCGTTGCAGCGGTGGTGATTACATTGCAATTTTGGATGTAAACTTTTGAAAAACTAAACTGATAAATTTATTGTAGCTATTTCATGAATTCGTTTGAATTAATAAGGACTTTTGTTTTTCATGAAAACCATATTTCAATACAGCATTTCCATTTTCCAAACAAGACATGAAAATTTCATGCCGAGGGGTAGGTGAAAATGACATGCCAAAGCATTGGTTAAAATGACATGTCAAAGCTTGGGTGAAAATGACATGTCAAATCATTGGTGGAAATGACATGCCAAAGCATTGGTGGAAATGACATGTCAACGCATTGGTTAAAATGACATGCTTAGGATCCAGAAAAGAACGTCATCTTTTGGGGTCCACGCTCATATAAAATTCATCGATGAAGATGCTAAAAAGATGACATGCTAGATCACTTACACCCATGATTGAATGTCATCTTTGGCATCGAACATTTTGCTGGGATAAAGTAAGTATATTAGGGTTATGACTTTTTAAATTTTTTTTCTCGAAAATTATTTCTTGTAGCGGGAATGAATGAACTTTTGCATATTAATTAGTAAAATATTTAAGTATGTATTAAATATGTATTAAAAAAAGGTCACACACAAACCACTTTGAAAAAAATAAAAAATACTATGAAATAAAAAAAAATTGGCAAAAAAATTATTTCCTGTTGCACGAATAAATTACATTTTGCCTGTTATGGACTATAATACTTTTTATTCGATTTAAATATTGAAAAAGGTCCCACACAAACCACTTTAATTTGATATAATATACGAAATAAAATTATACGAGTATGTATATGATTTAAATTGATATATGTACACACATATATGTAATGAAATGTTCATAAATTTAGTGAGAAATAAAAGGTTATGCCATTTTGGTTATTTCATATGACTCCAAAGCTTATTTTCAGTTTTATATCTGCTTAAGTGACTTCAAATGTTTGACAAAAAAGTTCATATTGAAAAATGACTTTGCGTGTGAGCTTTTTTAACGAACCACCTTATAATTAAGTTGTTATTTAATTTTAGGTAAAAACTCACCAAAATATGATAGAGGGGTATGAGGTTGTAAAAAAGTTCCGTAGTAGCCCTTATAACCCTAATGTATATTCTTGATTAGCATAAAATTATAAGCCGATATCCGTCTGTATGTCTGTGGAAATCAAGATACCGTTCGCAATATTTAAGGTAGAGTTTTATAATTGAGTACAGAAGTTCCAATTACTCCTGGAATGTAGATGCGCTATATAGGCCCACGTTTTGATTTAGCCTCCATAGAACGGTACCTTCCCATTTATGTGAATTTTAAAGAATTTAGTGACATTATCCAACAGAATTGACTGGAGTTTCTTATTTAATCTTCGATGGGGGTATTAAATATATAAGATATTCACGCAAAGAATTTTCGCTTCAGGTCCTCTCGGTTTGATATAGCCACCATAGGACGTTACCGCCTGATGCTCGTTATTTTTAAATGTCAGCCCCATCATCCAACCGAAATTGCTGAAATTTGTTTTCAATATGAGGGTCACTTGAATAGTCATGGCAAGAGTGCATCGATCAAACTAAATCTTTATATGTCGATAAAGGACCATCCTATAGAACTATGAAAAACTGGTTTAATGAATTCAATCGTGGCCGAAACTCGCAAAAAAAAAACGAAGTTCGTGAGGGTCGTCCAAAAACGATCGTTGCGCCAGATAAAATTAAACCGTGTGCGAACGGATAATGCAAGAACGTAGAACCTTGAGATAGAAGCATCCTTGGGCATTTATTCCACCAACTAACATTTGATTTTGCATAACCACTTGACGGCAAAAATGGGGGTTTTCTTGTTGGATCCCCTGTCGATCGATCAAACGATGCCTGGCGATACTGCGTGTTGCCCAGGCGAGAAGGTTTTTAGTGACCCTCCTATAATTTATAGTTAAGTGTATAAAAATTTCGGCCAAACCGAACATAACGCTATTTTCACTCGTTATACACTCCACCATAATATAGACGGTATAAATAATTTTATCATTTCGTTTATAACACATCGAAATATTCATCGACACCCTATAACGTATATACATACATATATATTCTTTATTAGCATAAAAGTCTAAGCCGATATAACCATGTCCGTCCGTCTGTTGAAATCAAGATACAGCTCGCAATATTTAAGAAAATTGGTAATTAGTCTTCTTTGAACCTACACAACTTTTACCCATGGATTTATCAGCAAAGGTCCACGCTTTGATAGTGCGCTCATAGAACTATACCCCACAATATTCGATATTTTTTAGGTGTTACTCCCATAATCTTACTCAAATGGCTGAAATTTGGGGTATAGTCTTCTCTGGGACCTCAAAACATTTCTTCAGAAATTTGTCATAGAATGCTACCTCCCGATTTTCTGTATTTTAACGGTTTTAGTTTCATTATTCAACCGAAATGGTATTTAGTCTTCTTTGAGACAACAAAATTTTCTCAGGAATTTATCGGTACAGGTGCACCCTTTTATATAGCACCCTCATAATGGTACCTCCCGATTTTCGGCACTTTAAAGGTTTTGCCTCATTATCACACTGAAATGGTATTAAGTCTTTTTTTGAGCCTACAAAACTTTCACCCAGAAATTTGTCACCACAGGTCCATGCTTTGATAGGGCGCCCATATAACGGTACCTTCCAATATTCGGTACTTTGAAGGTTTTAGCCGCATTATCTTCCTGAAATTGCAGAAATTTTGTATTTTGTCTACTTTAGGCCTACAAAACTTTTCCCCCCAGAAATTTGTCAGTACAGGTCCACGATAGGGTGCCCGATTTTCGCTATTTCAAAGGTTTTAAGCCAATATGGCAGAAAATTGGTATTTAGTCTTCTTTGGGGCCTCAAATCTTTTCCCATGAAATATGTCCGTAAGGTACATGTTTTGAATGGGAATTTTGAAGGATTTAGTCTCGATTTCCATAGAACGGTACCATTCGATTTTCTGTATTTTAAGTGTTATAGCCTCATTATTCAACCGAAATAGTATTTAGTCTTCTTTGGGACCACAAAATTTTTCCCCAGAAATTTGTCGGTACAAGTCAATGCTTTGATTTAGCGCACTCATAATGGTACCTCCCGATTTTCGTATTTTAAAGGTTTTATCTTCATTATCAAACCGAAATGACTGAAAATTCCTTTTTTTGTCTACTTTGAGCCTACAAAAAATTCCCCAGAAGCTTGTCAGTACAGGTCCACGTTTTTTTATAATTTTCTATATTAAAGGTTTTAGCATAATTATCACACCGATATGGCTGAAAATTTGGTATTTAATCTTAATTGGGGCCGCAAAACTATTCCCCAGAAATTTGTCAGTATAAGATATGGTCTCATAGGACGGTACCAGCCATTTTTTAGAGTTTTAGCCGCACTATCCTACAGAAATGGGTACAATTCCATATCGCGCATTTATGATGATGAGTGATGATGATTTGAAGTGCTTAAGTGCATCATAAACTCAAAAAACTTTTTTGATGATTTATGCCAAACTCCTAGCAAATGAGCTGTAACTCGTTGAGTATTAGAGATATCAACTCGAAAATTTGACACAATATAAAGTAGAAGTCGTAGAAAAAAACCGAATTTTTTGAGTTATGCCACTCTTTGAGTAAATGAGCGATATTTAGACTACGTTGGGAATTTACAACATACCTGCAGGCCTACTAACATTTGATGATTTTTCCATTTTGAAGATTTTAGCTTATTTTCATACATACATAGCTGAAATTCGACAGTTAAGATTCCAAAGGATCAGAAAGTGTCTATACGCAAAATTTGCCATATGTCCATATTTAGTTATAATGCCATTCGAAGATACTTTACGATTTTAGCTACTTCGAGGACTTTAGCAACATTTTCCGACCAACATTGCTCTAATTTTAAGGTTTAAACATGCATGTAGACATGCATATGTCCGCATTTTGCTAAATCCCCCATTTAACGTTCACTCCCGACCGATGTGGCTGTAATTTCGTACGGCGGTTTCTCAGATTGGAAAGTAAACGATGACACCCTTTGTGAAGTCTTTTAAAGGCTTTTTCTACTGAAGTGGCTTTAACTTGGTATTTCGAATTCTCAATGTTAATATCTTGGTATAGACCCTATAAGAAGGTACCTCCCGATTTTACGTACTTTAAAGATTTTTCTAAAGGCCTGAGTACATAAGCTGCCTCGCCTGTCTTGCATGCTTCTGATAAAATAATAAAAAAGAAAAGGGCAACCTAGTTCGAAATTGACTCGGCCTTCTTTATTCTTTTGTTTTTGTTATGTCAGAAATGAAGCAGGGAAGCAGGTGCAGCAGCTTATGTACCCACCCCTTTACAGTTTTGGCTTTTTGGAGGTTAGCGGTGGCGGCGAACAGTCCGTCTTTCTAAATGACTTTTCAACTTTACTAATTTTCTTCTTCAATTCTTCGGGTGTAAAAAGTAGTAGGGTGTCGGGTTTATTTCGACGCTACTAAGTCCGGACGACGTTTTAAAGGTCTTCCATCGGAAGAAAAAAGAAGAACTGTGAAAAGAAGAACTACTAAGATCCTTCTATGAAAAGAATACCTTCTGAACGCCTTCTATGAGAAGAAGACCGTTTGAAGGTTTTCGATGAAAGGAGGCTTCTAATGGTTTTCTATAAAAAGAAAACGTTCTGCAATCCTTCTATGTGAAGTAGACCATTTGAAGGTTTTCTATGAGAAGAAGACCTTCTATAAAGGTCTTCTATGAACAAAAGGTCATCTACACGTCCTCTTTGAAAATGAGAGTCCAGTCAAAATAGACACTGCAATAGCAAAAATTCCCACAAAGCTGAATTTTGGTGGAGAGCTAGGGTTTGTCATTAGAAGCAATGTCGTAAAGGTCCCCATCAATCCCATGTGCGCAAAAACAGTTATTCGGGGTCAAAGATCAAACTTTAGCGATTTTTTAGATTTTCGGATTTTTTTCTTGAAAACGGTGGGTCTAATCGAAAATTGACTAGAGCCAATATATTCTTTAAGTTTAATCTTAATAATTTTTTCTTAGGGTGAACCATTCCTGAGATATAGCGGTTCTAAAAACACATCATTTATATGCACTTATAAGAGAAATACTCACATATTCATGTAAAACGCGAAATTATACCAATTTATTAAAAAAATTCCAACAAAATCGGAGCGCGTTTTGTAGATTTATTCCACTTAAATGCCGCTGCACATACGGCGCGTTGAGCGTTGCGTTACAACAACCACATGAAAACTTCAAGAACAAACTTGGCATCACTTACACATGTGGTTGTTGTTTTCTACGCACAACGCGTCACACAACGGACCGTATGTATTTGGCCCTTTACAGTCATTTTATGCAAACCTAGCCAATTTAACCCTAATTTGTAAACGAAACACACCCAACGAAAACTCTCCGATTTTTTTGAATTTTTGATTACGGATATGTATACATTTCATGGGCGGCGGATACGGTTCGTCGGTTATTTGACCCGAAAGGCCAGTTTTAAAACCGGGTTAGAACCGGTTCTACTCACCTCACGATGTTCTTACGCGGCTAAATTCTTCACATGTGTAGGTATACCCTCATCATTTATGCTAAAGAGGGTATATACACTTTCATACGGACAAATTATACATGAGTAGCCATCTAAATAACATTACTCAATGTGTGAGCGAACTCAATGATGACCTCAAACGTGTTCATGAATGGGCCAAAGCAAATGGTTTATTTATAAATCCAGCTAAGTCGAAATGCCTCATAATTCACAAAAATAAAAATATTACTTGGGAAGGTGTCGAAATAATTGTTAACAATGAAAAGGTAGGTGTAGTTTCCAGCGTGAAGAATTTGGGAGTGATTTTCAATAATAGATTAAGCCGGTCAAATCATGTCAATACAGTAGTTGGACAAACATTTGGAAAACTACATGCATTGTGGCTTACGCACTCTTACACACCTCCCAACGTAAGATATCTTTTGGCGAAAACTATACTGGTGCCTGGCCTCTTATATGGATGTGAACTATTTGCTCACTGCGATTCACAGAGCCGACGTAGATTAAATATGGCATTTAATAGCATAATTCGCTACGTATACGGTCTCAGGAAAACTGATCATGTTTCACCCTACAGTAATTCTCTATACGGTTTCAATTTTAACACCCTACTCAACTTTAAAGCCTTATTATTTCTACACAAAATAATTTATAAACAGAAACCACATTACTTATTTAATAGGCTTACATTTGCAAGGTCAAATGGAGGAAAAAAAACTTATACCTATAAGGAGACGAAGTCTGGTATCTGAGTGGCAATTTTTCATAGGGACCATACGTCTCACAGAGGGGAAATTTGTGTTAAAAGTTGATCAAAAGCCCTAGAAAGGTAATTTATAGTCCGATTGATATAAAATTTTGCACAAAGCATATCTTCTGTACAAGCATTAATCCTATAGAAAATAATGAAAATCGGTCCAGATTTGGATGCAGCTTCCATATATATTCGCATCTGATATGAGATAAAAATGCACCAAAATCACTGAAATTTGACACATGCAACCTGAACTAGCCTAAAAAAACAATGAACCAATTTTCAAACAAATCGGTACAGATGTATATGTAGTCCCATATACATATATTTCATTCCGAATTTTATTTTTTGAAACTTACTTAAATTAAATTTTTCTCAATTCACATGAGAAAAGTCGTGAATGTTTCTGAATAATGCAAACATATTTGCTAGGTGTTGGTTTAGTCTGATAAATAAGAGCCCGGTTATAAGGCGGAGCAAAATTTATTTGAGTAAACCTTGCAATTCCATATGCAAATATTTCATATTTTAGTTGAGAAAAATTAGATTTTTTCGGAATGGCGCAAATATGCGCAATTTTTTATGATTGAATTTGATATTTGAGACTCAAGCGCATAAAACATTAGAAGAAACTATGGTCGGGAAACGACGGGGAAATAGACTTTTTCACTATTGTAATAGTAGTAATCTTAAAAATTATCACAAAATATTTTCATAAAGAGGATATGTATCACCATTATTAAAGAGCAAAGATGTAAAATCAATCCGAAAATTTTAAATGCTAATCTTGTTCAGAGACTGTACAAAAACAATAAATCTTGAAAAATATAAATTTTCGTGAAAATAATGTCATTTTAATATTCACCTAATTTCTTAGTTTTCGAAAATTTACTTTTTGTTTTCAGTATGGCTGAGTACAATTGACTGCTGCATTGGATTGGTTAATCTTACAAAGTCGAGGATGGTTATAGCAAATGTAGAAAAGAGTCTGGTTGCCGTTTATCAACATTTTTTCATAAAAAAACTATTTTCATATTTTGAGTTTTAAGCAACTTTAGGCCTATGTTTCCCCTCTGTGCGTCTGTGGAATACTCTCCCTTTTGATCTACAAAACACCAGCAACGCTTTTACGTTTAAAAACAGGCTACGAACTTTGCTTTCAATTAGATGATTTTTTTTTTCTATTTTTAATACAATTCTTACTATACAAAATTAATTATCTTTTTTAAGTGTCCATTAATTTACCACAAAATATGTTTTCTTTTGTAATTTCAAATAAACATTGTGTTATAAAATATTGTTAAATTATTAAATTTAAGTTGGATATGATTTATATATGTAATCCTGTAGGCCTATTCTGTAACTTTTATCGATTGAAAAGTTGTTAAAATTTCTTTTGTTTTGGTAACAACTACAAAACAAACAAATGAAATTGTTGTAAAATAAACAATGAGTAAAGTTGTTAAAAAGTTACGGAATAGGGGGGCTGTACTATAATCTAAAAGACTCAAGTCTTGTTGTACAGGAGATATACAAATAAATAAATAAATTAAAATAAATTAAATTAAATGTGCCTCATCGAAATAATGGTATTAGACCCCAAGTATGTTTGTACGATATCCGTTTCAAACAACTTGGAGTGTATTTAGCCATGTCCGTCCGTCTGTCTGTCTAGGTGGTGCTCACGATAACTCTCCAATGGATTAACCAATTTCGTTCAAAATTTGGCTTTCGTAATATTTTGTCCAAACTTAGTTTAACTTTTGTAGGGGTAGGTAGGAAACCCCTACAAAAGTTTGAAAATGTTCGGACACATTGTGCGCACGATAACTCTTGAAGGGAGTAGCCGATTTGGTCCACACTTTACACATCGTGAAATTTCTAACAGACTTAGATGAGGTTCGAATATGGACTCAATCCGTCAACTCCTTTGGGTAGCTCCAACAAAAAATTTCAGAAGAGTTTAGTTTAGGACCTGTGGGCCTATTCTCTAACTTTTTAACGATCGTCGATATTGTTTTTTTTTCCAGAAAACCATTTTAACAACATAATTAACAACCTTGGTATTCTGTAAATAAGGGCCTGTTTATGTATGTCGATAAGAAAACGAATGCGGAAGAAAAACGACCAAATTTGAGTGTGTATTTCAAATTTGTATTTTGTTTTGAAGCGAAAGCAAATGAAATAATATTTCAAAAACTAAAGTTTGGGTGTCTTTCATGCGCACACATTTTCGTTTCGAAATACATAAACTGGGGGTAAATTTTAACAACTTTTGTTAAAAATTTCGTTGTAGAAACAACACCAAAATTGTCGTAGTCTAAAAATCGACAAGAAGTTCAATATTGGATTTGACTGTTTTGTTTGTGTGTATGTTTTGCTTTGGAATACATTTAAAATTGAAAACTTTTGAAAATTTATCGTCAATTTGTCTACATTTTTACAGAAAAGCACAATCGTTACTGCAAACAATTGTTAGTGTCGACAACGTTGTCGATTGTCGGATAGTTAAGTTACAGAACAGGCCTACTGCTCTCTAATCGCTTTGATTTTTATTGTAGCAACTTGTATTCACTGCCGCCCAAATGACGGTACAAGTTTCATCAGGGGCAAGTCCGTACTTCCTGAGAAAATAGCCTGAAAGTTGCAAGAAAACCCCTATGACACCGTGTGTATTGGTGGGAGCGCAAGATAATTCTCAGACAGATTTGCCGATTCGGTCCAAAATTTGGCCTTCGTGTGTATTGGTTGGAGCGCAAGATAATTCTCGGACAGATTAGCCGATTCGGTCCAAAATTTGGCCTTCGTAATATTTTGCCCAAACTTAAAATTGTGCGCACGATAACTGTTGAAGGGAGTGACCAATTTGGTCCATAATTTACACATCCAAATATATCTATCGGATATAGGTGAGGTTCGAATATGGACTATATTTATCCAATCCTTCGAGTACTTTACAAACAACAATTCGGATAAGTTTACTTTAAAACCTGCTCTCGAATCACTTTAATTTTTGTTGAAGCAACTTGCATTCGCTGCCTCAATTACGACGATAAACGTTTTTACAGGGGGAAGTTCATACTTCTTGAGAAAACAGCCCGAAAGGTGTAAAAATCCCCTATGGTACCATATGTTGTGTATGGAGCGCACTATAAATCTCAAACTGATCAACCGAGTTGGTAAAATTTGGGCTTCGTCATATTTTGTCCAAACTTAGGTTCAGTTCGAAGATGGGCATTACTGGTCCACAACTCGATTTGTCCGTAGATGAAAGTTTCAAATCACATAGGCTGAGGGTATATCGACTGATACTTTTTTACTTGTCTGATACTTATGTCACGATATCTCGAGAATGGTTGACTCTTACCGAAAACTCATAGAGATCATTTTTATAGAAAAAATTGTAAACCTACAACTTTTACTTTAGTCGATTTCGGTTAGGTCTTACCGATTTTGAGAAAAATAAAGAAACTGAATAAGGCCTCCAAAAATGATCTTTGTCCCTGAATAACTACGTTTGCACACGTGGGATCGATAGGGACTTTTAGGACGTTACTTTCAATGGCAAACCCTAGCTTTCCACCGAAATTCACCTCTTTAAAGCCACCACCCCTTCCATTCCCATGCAATGTTATTTTCTCTGCCATTATATTTCCCCTGCGATCTAATTATGATCTAATTAAGTTTTCAACACTTATGTAGTTGACATCATTCTCAGCTATCTTAAACGACGCTAAAGGTTAACAATTGTGATAATGTTTGTTCGATGATTACTGAAGAAAGAAA
Organism: Musca autumnalis; assembly: GCF_047663935.1. NCBI lineage: Eukaryota > Metazoa > Arthropoda > Insecta > Diptera > Muscidae > Musca > Musca autumnalis. The sequence goes on along the minus strand of NW_027411866.1, from coordinate 28,825,907 downwards.
TTTTAGAGATATTATTTAATTTATGTTGTTGTAGAGAACCACATATGGCAATCTATATAAATAACAAATTACGTTAATTATTTGTGCAAAATCTCTTTTTATAAACATAAATGAGGTTATCGGCCAGTTATAAAAATCAACACGCAAACTTTTAAATTTAAAACAAAAAATAACAATTAGCCATGTCATAAATATTTAAATGTTCAATTTATCAATAAGACAATCTGTTTGGGGGTCTAGGCGTCTAAACCAAATCAATTAAAAAAAAAAACAAATTTATCTGTAATTTGAAAAAAAAAAATAGAAAAAATATTTAAAATACAGACTTCAAAATCATGTTAATAGGCAGAAAAGGGGGTGCAAGGGACCTAGAAGAGGTTACGTGTGATACTTATTACATATCCTTGTAGTCTCATCCCTCATGGTCCACATTAAATAAAAACGTCTACCTTAACAAAGATCCTCCTCCTTCAAACTCTATCTTCTTGCTTCTCCTTATCTTTTGGCCAAATGTCAAAAAATTGTATTATAAAAATGCGATAATTTGTCCCCGCCTCTACTAGTATTGAACTAACTTTACTCGCGTAAAGAAGTTATATGCCAGGAAAAAAATGAAAATTCTTTTTCTGCTAGTACTCATTTGGGCAGCAGCAAACACCGCCCAAAGCCATTTGACTGTCGGTAATAATGATGTGAGTGAAATGAAGTGAAACCGAAAAAAATATAAAATATACAAATTGTTTTATTTTAATATGTAAAATGTGTAAATATAAAATGTGCTAAATTAACAATTTCTTAGGATCCCATCCCCGAACATAACAATGCCGGTTTATGGAGTGTTTTATATTCTAAACTAAATCTATTGATGAATGAAACTGCCGTTTTAAGGGAAAATCTTGTAGAGCTAAGGCAAAGGTAAGTAAATAAAGTTTAAAGTGCACCTAAACAAATTCCAATATACAAGGATTCGGGAGAGTGCCTCTCATATACATAAAAGTTTTGATCTATTATTTATATTAGTTATGTATATGAAAACTCCTTTTCATCCTCATTTCTAATGAAGGTTCAAAACACAATTCGACAACATTGCTTTTGGACTCTTCCATTGTATCTCGAAAATTCATGAATATTTCTCAACACACATCACTAGAGGCCTAAATGTTTCAAAATATAGAGTAAGAGACCCTCTTTCTGCCAAAAAGTGCATAATAACAGGAACATACTGAAGTATAGACAGCGGAATTTTATGCAACCCCTATTTTTTGTCCGATTCATGTCAAATTTTGGGACTAGGCATATTTTTGGCTTCTGATTAAATTGCAATCGAAACATATGACATATGCAAAATTATGCAAAATGCAGACAAGTCAATAAAATAGAAAGCAAGTAAAAAAGTGTCAATCGGCTTTGCTGACAGAGATTTACCCTCAGCCAATGTGAAGTGAAACTTTCATCTACGGGCAGATCGCATGTATTTAGGGTCTCTTCAGAATTTTGTGACAAAAATGTGGATTAGGAATTAAGTGCACTAAGACACAAATGTTGAACTTTTGTGGGGGAGGAGTACCCTTAGGGAGGACCGATATGGGCCATTTTAGAAGTTAAACTGAATTTTGTTAGGAGAACCAAATTGGTTTGGACCAAATTGGTTGACCAATTCAAGTGATATCGCCATGAAACTAAGTTTTGATAAAATATGACGAAGACCAAATGTTGGACCAAATCGGTTGAACAGTTCGGGAGTTATCGTGGCATAGAGTTTTTTATATCTTTCGGGCTTTTTTCCCCAAGATATATGGACTTGTCCCTTTTACCGTCGTAATGGAGGTAGCGAATGTAAATCGCTTCAACAAAAATCAAAGTGATTCAAGAGCAGGTCTTAAAGTGAACTTATCCAAGATTTTGTGTGGGAGGTACCAGAAGGAGTAGACAAATATAGTCCATATTTGAACCTGATCTATGTCTGGTAGAGTATGGATTACATCGGTCACTCCCTTCAAGAGTTATCGTGCGCACAATTTTTCCGAACATATCTGAACTTTTGTGAGGGAGGTACCTGAAGGAGTGGACCGATATGGCTTATCTTCGAACTTAAACTATGTTTGGACAAAATATTACTAAGGCCAAATTTTGGACCATATCGGCATATCCGTTCGAGAGTTATCTTGAGCTCCAAACACCTCATACGGTGTCATAGGGGTTTTGTGCAACTTTCAGGCTTTTTTTCAGGAAGTATGGACTTGCCCCTGATGAAACTTGTACCGTCATATGAGGGGCAGTGAATACAAGTTGCTAAAACTAAAATCAAAGCGATTCGAGAGCAGGTCCTAATCTGAACTTATCCGAAATTTTGTGTGGGAGGTACCCGAATGAGTGGACCGATTGAGTCCATATTGGAACCTCTTCTAAGTCTGGTAGACATTTCACGATTTGCAAAGTATGAACAAAATCGGTTACTTCCTTCAAGAGTTATCGTACGTACAAATTTTCCGAACATTTTCAAACTTTTGTGGGGGAGGTACCGGAAGGAGTGGACCGATATAACCCATTTTCGAACTTGAACTAAGTTTGCACAAAATATTACGAAAGCCAAATTCTTGACCTAATCGGTTCATCCGTTCGAGAGTTATCGTGCGCTCAGCCAGACAGACGGACGGACATTGCTCAATCGACTCCAAATTGTCTGAAACACATTTCGTCCAAACATACTTGGGGTCTAAAACCATTATTTCGATGAGGCACATTTTGCCCGTATGAAAGTGTATATACCCTCGTTAGCATAAATGCTGAGGGTTTAAAAACTGTCAAAATACCGAAAATGGGGAGGTATCATTCTATGTGGGCTATATGAAGGCCTGAACCTAAAGCGACACATTTTAGGTGGAAAGGTTTTTACCCCCAAGGAAGACTTAATACCAACATTCAGCCATTTCGGCGGGATATTGAGGCCACAACCTTCAAAATACCAGAAATCCGGAGGTACCGTCCTATGGGGGCTATATGAAGGCGTGGACCTATACCGACAAATTTCAGATGAAAATTTTGTACCCCCAACGAAAACAAAATGCCAAATTTCAGTCATTTCGGTGGGTTATTGAGGCCACAACCTTAAAAATACCGAAAATCGGGAGGAACCGTTTTATGGGGGCTATATGAAGACGTGGACCTATACCGACAAATTTTTGATGGAAAGTTGTATACCCCCAACGAAGACTAAATACCAAATTTCAGTCATTTCGGTGGGATATTGAGGCTACAACCTTAAAAATACCGAAAATCGGGAGGTACCGTTCTATGGGGGCTATATGAAGACGTGGACCTATACCGACAAATTTCAGTTGTAAAATTGCATACCCCTAACGAAGACTTAATACCAGACTTCAGCCATTTCAGTGGGATATTTAGACTACAAATCCTTGAATATATTTTTGCATATGCTCATTTTATGCAGATATGTACAAATATGTCAAAATATGCACGATATGCAAAATATGCAAATTATGCAAACATTTCTGGGCCTAATTCGTTTTATTTTGTAATAAAACGAGTTTCTGTCTAATCAGATTTTCTCTACGACCATCTAAACCATATATGCATTTGCATAGGATTCCGCTGTCTACTGAAGTAGCAAGAAATAAAACACGGTGCACTTGAACCAACTATAAATGAAAGTAGCTTACACCTGGGAATTTTTTTTTTTTTGGATTCTGAAACTACAATGTTCGTAGATGAGAAAAATCAAAAAACAAAAAAAAATCGGCGGAGCGCTTTTTAAATAAATCGCGATCAAAATTCACATTTTTAGGGTTTTTTAGGTTTTCACGATTTTACTGGGAAACCGCAAGCCCTATCAAAATGGAATGAAAAAAAATGTTGTTGCAGTGAAAGTTCTCTACAAGAGCGACATTTATGCTATTTTCGTAGGTTTTACCATTTTTGAGATATAGTAGTTCAAATTTGGACAATTCACTGACTGTATCGTCTCCTTATAAAACAATCACGGTGCTCTTGATTCAAATTTAAATGGAAGGCGCTTACACCTGGGAAGTTTTTGCGGATTCTAAAACTACAATGCTCATAGATGAGAAAAATCAAAAAAAATCGCGCTTTTTAAATATATCGCGAGTCAAGTTGAAATTTTTAGGGGTTGTTTAGGTTTTCACGATTTTGCTTAGAAACCGCAAAGTTTAAATTTTTAGGTTTTTTTAGGTTTTCACGATTTTAGGAAACCGCAGGCCCTATCAAAATGGGACTGAAGAAAATGTTGTAGCTATGAAAATTCTCTACAAGATTGACTTTTACGGTATTTTCGTAGGTTTTACCACTGCACTGACTGCATCGCCCCCTTATAAAACAATGTCATGAAGGGTGCGCCTTAAGTAACTTTTAATGAAAACCGCTTACACAGGGGAAGTATTTGTGAATTCTGAAACAACAATGTTCATAGATGAAAAAAATCCAAAAACAAGAAAAAATCGCTGTAGGGATTTTTAAATAAATCGCGGTCAAAATTCACATTTTTATGTGTTTTTTAGGTTTTCACGATTTTGCTTGGAAACCGCAAGGTCAATCGAAATGGAGCTAAAGAAAATGTTGTAGCTGTGAAAATTCTCTACAGGATTAACGTTTATGATTTGTTCTCAGGCTGTACCATTTTTGAGATAAAGAAGCTCAGTTTACATTTATAGGTTTTTTTTTTTGTTAGGGAGTCGCGATTTTGCTTGAATACGGCAAGTCTTATCGGCATGGGACCTGAGAAAATCTTATAGCTGTGAAAATTCTCTACAAGACTGGCTTATGTAATTTTTCCTAGGTTGCAAAATTTTTTTAGATATATAAGTTGAAGTTGGGAAATTGCAGTCATGACATTGTTTTATAAGGAGACGATACAGAATTGAATTGAATTTAAATTGTCCCAATTTCAACTTCTATATAGCAAAAGTTGTAAAACCTACGAAAACATCAATAAGGTCAATCTTGTAGAGAATTTTGATAGCTACAACATTTTCTTTATTCCCATTTTGATAGGACTTGCGGTTTCCAAGCGAAATCGCAAAAACCTAAACAACCCCTAAAAATGTCAACTTGAATCGCGATTTATTTATGATTTTTCTCATCTATGAACATTGTAGTTTCAGAATCCGCAAAAACTTCCCAGGTGTAAGCACCTTCCATTTAAATTTGATTATAGAGCACCGTGGGCATCGGCTGACTTTCTTGCCGGCTGTCTTTCTCGCTCCGCTTCATTTCTGATATAATAAAATAAAAAAAGAATGAAGAAAGCCAAGCCAATTTTGGTGCTTTTATTTTTATTATGTCAGAAATGAGGCGGAAAAGGGACGTATTATTACGTTTTTTCTCCAAAATAATTTTTGTTTTTAGAAATTGCAAATGAAAACTTATATTGAAGATTTTGGCTTTCTAGGCGAAGATCATTTTTAGAATTATTTTTTTAATCAATTTATGATAAATGACGCAAGTGAAAAAGGAAAGCCGACGACTCGAAACCTTTATGCCTGAGAGCCTTTACCAAAGCCGAAACACTTCATGTCACATAGTGGTGGGTGTGTGGGTTCGAGTCGTCGGCTTTCCTTTTAAACTCGCATTATTGATCATAAAGCTCGATTCCAACGAGAAATTAATTAAAAAAAATTAATTCTCAAAAAACGATCTTCGCCTAAAAAGGCAAAATCTTCAAATAAATAAAATCAGTTGAACCAGACTGGGGCTTGAACCTACGTTCTTGAAAACACAAGGAAAAAAGTGTTGTCACGGTGTGTTAGTGTTCAGAACCAAAATCATAACTTTCAAAGACCACGGCAATAAGCGTTTGTCATGAACTCTGTAATGAATATGAGGGTATTTAGGCTTTAAACTCACTCTATATTCAAACAAGTAAAAAAGTGTCAGTCGGCTTTTCCGACAGAGATATACCCTCAGCCTATGTGAATTGAAAGTTTTATCTACGGACAGATCAAATGTATATAGGGAATTTTGAGGCCCTTTTTGGACCTTTGAATGTGCGGGCAAAAATGTGGATTAGGATTAGAGTTCAAAAGTGTTGCGGAATAGGTACTTAAAGAAATGGACCGATATAGTCCATTATGGAAGTTGATCTTATTTTGGGAATCATATGTTTCCGATCGATATCGCGCCCACTAGTTTTGGGCAAAATATGACGAAGGCCAAATTTGGACCAAATCATGCTCTCCAGCCACTACATATGGTGCCACAGGGATTTTTACACCTTTCGGGTTGTTTTCTATAGAGGTATGGACTGGAAAAACTTTTACCATCGTAATTGAGGCAGCGAATGCAAGTTTTTTGAACAAAAATAAAGTGATTCGAGAGCATGTCTTAAAGTGAACTTATCGGTATTTTGTGTGGGAGGTACCCAAAAGAGTGGACAAATATAGTCCATATTCGAACCTGATTTATATGTGGTAGATATGTTAGGATGTGTAAAGTATGGACCAAATCGGTAAATCCATTCAAGAGTTATAATGCGCACAATTTTTCCGAACATTTGTTAACTTTTGTGGGGAGGTACTTGAAGGAGTGGACCGATATGTTTTGTCTTCGAATTTAAACTAAGTTTGGACAAAATATTATGATGGCCAAATTTTGGACCGAATCGACAGACCCATTTGCGACTTTCAGGCTATTTTCTCAGGAAGTATGGACATGCAAATGATGACTGCCGTATGGGGGACAGAGAGTACAACTTGCTACAACAAAAATCAAAGAAATTCGAAAGCTGGTCCTAAACTGCACTTCTCCGAAATTTTGTGTAGAAAGTACCCGAAGCAGTGGATCGATTGAGTCCATATTAAAACCTTATCTAAGTCTGATAGAAATTTTACGATGTACAAAGTGTGGACCAAATCGGTCACTCACTTCAAGAGTTATCGTGCGCACAAATTTTCCGAATATTTCCAAACTTTTGTGGGGGAGGTACAGGAAGAAGTGGACCGATATTACCCATCTTCGAACTTAAACTAAGTTTGGACAAAATATTACGAAAGCCACATTTTGGGCCGAAACGGTTGATCCGTTCGGGAGTTATCGTGCGCTCCAGCCAGACAGACAGACAAACGGGCGGACATGACTAAATCAACTCCAAATTGTCTGAAACGGATTTCGTACAAACATACTTGGGGTCTAGAACACCATTATTTCGATGAGGCACATTTTGCCCGTATGAAAGTGAATATACCATAGTTAGCGTAAATGCTGAGGGTATAAAAAATTACACGTTCAGTATTGTAAGGATTAGAAGTGCATGAATCAAATCGCTCATTTACTCAAAAAGTGGCAAAACTCAAAAAAACTCGTTTTCTGAGTTAGCAATTTCTGTTTTTTTCTACGACTCAACGAGTTACAGCACATTTACTACGTGCTTCGCATAATTCAACACAAACGTTTTTGGGGTTTATGACACATCAAATTGTACTTCATCTTGCACAAAAATTTAGCGCTGACATCTGGCTAGCTGTTTGTAAACTATGGTCCAAATTTTTATTTTAGTTTCTGTGTAATAATCTTTTAAAGTAGAGAAGTCAAATTTCAATTGCCAACTTAAAACGCGTTATTCTCGAAACTCGTTTTTTTGAGATGTGTTTCTCTTTGAGTAAATGAGCGAAATGTCTATTGGACAAAATGTACGACATATGTAGGATTTTCCGTGGTGCATATCTCGAAAACCAATTAGAAAATTGAAAATGTTGCCTTTTTAGGCCAAGATCATTTTTAGTATTAACTTTTTTTTTAATATTTAATCGAGCTTTATGATCAATAACACTGTGCAACATTTTTAAGGTGATCTTGTGCAAACAATTCGAACTGAGGATTTTTTGAAAGTACATACCCAAACGACAAGAAACCCTAGTTGGGTTTTGTTGTGTCAGATCCAGCTCGGAGTTTATGACGCCATATAAACATGGTAAAATATTGACTTTTTAAAGAAATTCGGGGCTATATCTCTGAAACCAATGCGAATCTTCTCCTGACCTCTAAAGCAAATTTGTAGATAAGGACCAGAATAAAATATTTGGAAAAATAATGAACTCGAAAAACTACATTTATTGCCTCAAATTTGAATATATATGCAAAAATGTCACAATTTTTATACATTTCGCACGTATCTCCAAAACCGTTAATTTTTTTCTGAATATTTTCTTTGGGAAAAATATTCCCTGGAATGTAATACACATTTTTCAACGACGATTTAATAAAAATGTCAATAAAGTAGTGAAATCCGAAATGCGAGAATAAACTGTTGGTGTGAACTGTGTTTGTAATACGTGTTGTAAAAGTTATGATGCAAAATACCGCTGAAACAACATGAAGTACGCATTTTAGAGTTTCAGAATGTTCTAAAGAATTGTTGATAACTTTATTCTGAAGATTTTTGGAAAAGGTTACTTGGTTCAACTCCCAATAGTCTAGCCGATACTGACCAGAATTTCAGCAATTATGTAAAATTTTCTATATTTTATAGATTTTGATGCCCTAGATGGAGTTTTTCTTATGTGGTTTTTTCAAAAGATAAGTTCTACTAGTTTAGGACTACAATATTGCTAAGCACAGCAAGTCCAAATTCCTATCCGTTTCTGAGATAAAGCCCTAATAAATGCAAAAAAGTGTAGATTTAACCCGGTTTAGATGAGGCCATAAAATCCGAACTGGATCTGACAGGACAAAACCCTACTAGGGTTTTTATAGTCTAAATATGTACTTTCAAAAAATGCACACTAGAAGCTGTTTGCATTTTCAGTGTTGCATAGTGTAATGCAAATGAAAAAGGAAAGCCGACGATACGGACCCACACACCCACCACTATGTGGCATGCATGTTTTGCCTTCGGTAAAGGCTCTTCAGACATATCGGATGTGGAGCGGCTTCGCCGTCCTCGAACTTTTCATCTTTCAAATGCATTTTTGTTTTGTTTTTTTGTCACGGCGTGTTAGCGTTCAGAGCCAAACTCATTACTTTCAAAGGCAGCGCTAAGCGTTTGTCATGAAAGCACAACTAAATGGGAAAATCCCCATTGTTGTTGTAAAAAGAAAAAAAAAACAAAAATGCATTTGAAAGAAGAAAAGTTCGAGGACAACGAAGCCGCTCCACATCCGATATGTCTGAAGAGGCTCTACCGAAGGCGAAACATCCATGTCACATAGTGGTGGGTATTTGGGTTCGAATCGTCGGCTTTCCTTTTTCATTTGCATTATTGATCATAAAGCTCGATTAAAAATTCTTTTTGGAAGATATTTTTTTCAAATTATTAATTAATACAAAAATGTGTTCAATTGACAACATAATAATGCAAAAATAATAAATAACATTTTTAATACGACTGAAGTTAGTGTGTGATATCTGCATATATGTACTGTTTATATCCTTCACCACCGTATATCTCTATTCGACATATTCGCGAAAACAATCCCTTTATTCAAACGTGGATATATTTTCACCACTCTCTGTTAAATTATGCTAATAGCTTTGAATTACTGAACATCTTTCGAAAGCAAAGCCGTAAAGCTATATTAGCAATTCTTTACGGAATTTAGAAAACAAAATGCCAAAAAAGAGCTAATTTGGTTTAAAGTTCTGGGATACACCAAAACGCAAACCTATGTATATGGGTTATATTCATTTGAACGGTTTATGCTTCAATTTTGTTATTGCTTCAATTTTGTTGAAGAAATTGGTTAAAAACTTTTGAATGGGGACTATACCGATATGATTCATTTTCAATTCTACACATCCAAGGACTAATAGGACGCTGTTTAAAATTTCAAACTTGTATCTAAAATATTGTGATTTATCTCTATTGAATGTATATACTAGACTGGTTTTAACTCAAAGGGAAGAAATCGATGTCGGATTTTGTGCACAACCCCCTAAGGTGTTTCACTTTGTAAGATTTTGAAATTAATAATAATAATCAATTTCAATACCCACTGTTAAACATTTTGTTTGTCCCAATTTACATTAGGCGAGTTTACTTGCGGCAATTGTCAGTTTGATGGAGAGAGAGGTGAGGTATATGGTAACCCTTTGCCTCTCAACACCCTCTCTCACCCACAAACTGACAATTGCCGCAAGTAAACTCGCCTAATGTAAATTGGGACTTTCTTCAAATTTTGAAGCAACAAAGTATGGACTTTAGCTGAAATAAATACACAACAAGTATTAATAATAAAAGAATTATTACAACAATGTTTCATTTAAAAATGCACTAAAAACTAGAAAATAAATTTTCTCTTAGCCTCAATAAGTATATTCTTGTCCAAGACGGGAGCTCTCAAAAAAAATTGCTTGCGTTTAAATTAAAAATGGTGACAAAATTAAATGGCAACAAGTAAAGCCCTAAACACATCCAACGTTTGAGTAAAGTTTTGTGTCATTTTTGGTAGAAGAATAAAGAAAAATTGAATCTTGGCAGCACTTTGTCTTTTATTCATCTACCAGAAATGACACAAAACTTTATTCAAACGTTGGATGTGCTTACAGCTCTAGAAATGCGTCAAAGGCCTCGACACATAAGAAGCATGGAATTCTTGCTGAAGTCATATCTGATAAAAGACTATAGACCAAGTTCGACCTACTAAAAAGATATATAAATATAAAAGAATCACATTCGAATTAGGTCGCACTTGTCTTTAGTCATTTACCAGATATGACTTAAGCAAGAATGCCATGCTTCTTATGTGTCGAGGCCTTAAGATCGGCCGGATCGAGTTTGATATATCCTCCACAACGAGTTGAATTGAAATAAAATGGAGCAATTAGTTTCCTTCGTTTATGAAGAAGACTATTCAACAATTTCGGTAAAACAATATGGCTAACCTTCAAAATACTATATCAAAACGTCGACCTATACCGACAATACAAGCTGAACTTAAGCAGTTCTTAGTTGTCATACATACATATATAAATTGTTCATTACCTGAAGTTAATAAGGGTTTCTGTCCAAATTTAGGCAAGATTATCAGGAAAATCGAGTGACATTGGTGGTGCAAAATCTATTGGAGGAAAGCACTAAATTCGTGGAGGACAGTATATCGAAGCTGAAAGAAAAGTAAGTACACTTAAATACAATATATATATATATACATATATGTCTATTCCAGAACTGCAAGTATCAACTAATTTTTACATTTCTTTATATCATAAAAGAAAATTGTTATCAATGTAAAAATTTTTAGATTTTCTTAAAAATAGTAAAAATTAGTAGATTCTTGCAGTTCTAGAATAGACCAATAATTTGACACTTTACAACACACTATCTGTTCCCGTACTTTATTAAATGTCAAAAGTCGTAAAGTGGTTAACGACTCCCATATAAAATGTACTATGTACTTGGTACAAGAATTTGGTACCTGCAATTCCATATATAACACCAAATATCCGTTGTAATAGCCTAAAGTGAACATTTAAATTTGTTCTTATCTTCTTATAGACAAAAGGCGGAGGAGAGTCGTATTTCAAGTGTGATTGATAATATTTCTTCAGATGCTAAAGTTTTTCTTGAAACGGGTCTTGGCGAATTGAAGAATAGGTAATTTTTTATAAATTTTAAATGTATACATATATAGTTCTATTTTTTCTCATGTTTCTTTGTATCGCCTCTCTAGACAGGATGTTCTAGAGGAGAATATCAGTAATTTGATACAAACAGTTACCTTGAGTGCCAAGAAATCAATGGAAGAAACTGTAAATGCATTACAAAAAAGGTAAGAAAAGAAGAAGATGTGTCATTAAAGACTGAAGACCTGGGTACATAAGCTGCCTCGCCTGCTTGCCTGCTTCATTTCTGAAATAACAAAAATAAAAGAATAAAGAAGGCCAAGCCAATTTCGAAGCGGGTTGCCCTTTTCTTTGTTATTATTTTATCAGAAACAAGCAAGGAAAGCAACCAAGGCAGCTTATGTAGCTAAGCCTTAAGGCCTCGACACATAAGAAGCGTGACATTCTTGTTGAAGTCATATCTGATAAAAGACTAAAGGCCAAGTTCGACCTAATTAAAAGATTTCAGAATCACATTTGAATTAGGTCGAACTTGGTCTTTAGTCATTTACCAGATATGACTTAAGCAAGAATATCATGTTTCTTATGTGTCGAGGCCTTTAAAGCTGAAAAACAATAAACATTTTTTGCTTAATTTTTTGGTAAAAGAATAAGGGGCAATGAGCAACCAATTTTTAATTTTGCTTGGGCATTCTTTATTCCTTTTAACAGAAATAACGCAAACTGTAAAGGGGTGAGTACATAAGCTGCCTTGTCTGCTTACCTTGCTTGCTTCTGATAAAAGAATAAAAATGAAAAGGGCAACCCAGTTCGAAATTTTGTCAGAAATGGAGCAGGAAAGCAAGGCAATCAGGCAAGGCAGCTTATGTACGCAGGCTATTACTCGAACGTTTATTGTGTTTTCGGCCTAATTGAATTAAAAAATCTCAAATAAAAACTAATGCGAAATCCAGTACTTTTCACTTGAAGCAGGATCCCTGTCCACACTAAAGTAATTTCAATTAAATTTTGACAAGACATTTAGGATTTTTTGGGAAAACACATAATTTCAAGAAACTAGTGTACACGCTTTCATGTGTTCTGCAATTTTGCTTTATTGCAATATTCGTATGAAACAATCAGACCGTTTTATTTTACATTTTTTACATTTACTTCCATGTCAAATTTTCAGTGAAGTTACTCTTAGTGTGGACCGGGACAAGGGAATTGACTGGATATCATAAATGCAAACATACTCTTACCACATGTGGCAATAGACAATCTTCTCATTTTATTGTAACGACCTCCAATAAGAAGAGGATCTGCTCACCCTCATGTTTAAGCCGAAAACACTTTCAACGTTTCAATAAAGTTGGACGTCATTTCTGATCAGGGACGTACGCAGGATTTCATTTCGGGGGGGCCCAACTTGACCAAAAATCATGAAAAATTCAAATGTTGGGTAGCGTTACGTAAAGCTATTTTAAGGGGTTATGGCCACTTATAAGTATCAGAAAAGCCATTTTCATGCATTTTTTATAATAAATCTATTTTTTTCTTTTGAATAATCTTTCTGACAAATGCCCGACTATAAAGCACTGTTTTACTACACTGTTGTTTAAAAAAGAATAAACCGATCAGCATATATTTTTGTGGGATCATTACGAACCTAATAATCTTTTCCATTATAGAAACGGAATTAAAAAATCAAATTTTAAAAATTTTGAACAGTTAAAATCAAAATTTCGATTTATAAACCACAGTTTTTTTTTCGGACTCCGTCAGCAGTTTTTTAAAGACTCTCTCGGTAAGCACATGATTTATGTGTATAATAGTCCCACAAAAACATATAAAGACCGGAGCATCCGTTTTCGAGCTACAGTTGCCACCGCTTTCAAAAGTGCCATTTCGAGGAAAAGACGTTTTTAAATTCTATGTTACATACAGAACACAATAAATGTTTCCCTTCGATAGCTAATATTTCGGTAAATTTTTGTCCGATGGACTGAAAATTTTGGCACATATTCTATTCTACATGTACTTTAAAATGAGCCAACAAAATTTCGATTTTTCGAATTTTATATGAAACTAGCGGACCCGGCGAACTTCGTCTCGCTACTAAGGAATAAAATTTCATACAAAAACTCAATTTTCGATTTTTCCGACTTTTCCAGAGAGATTTTCCAAAATTTTCTTCCGTAAAGACCTTCTCCTCGAAAATACGAATAACTGACAAAAAATTTTACAGAAATCGGCCTAGCTGTTCTCATTTTATGAATTACTATACATTTTTTACACCATTTTTATATATATAGATATTGGTACAAAGTATATAAATTCAATAGAAAGAATTCATTATATTTAAGATACAATTTTAAAATTTACAGAGTAGGATATTTAGAATTGAAAATAGACGAACGTGGCCCGGTTCGGTAAAGTCGCCATGTAAAATTTAAGCCCCGTTTTCAGTATATTGAAGTTTTAAATCATACGGGCTCACGTTATAGTTTATCGCAGAATTTTACAACCACAAAGATTTGCCGTTGTCTTTGCTATAGCAAGATTTTTACTATTTCGATGATCTTAGCCTAATTTTTAAGAATATCGGCTGCCGTTGTCGTTGATATGTTTCCAAATGAAAACATTAAGAAAAATTTAACAGTTTTGGATATATGGTGCGAAATCTATACAAATTATGGAATTTTTAGATATATTATAAAATTTGAGGTAACAAATGTAGTTTTTCCAGTCCAATATTTGTCCAAATATTTTATTCTGACCCTTATCTACAAATTTGCTTCAGAGGTCAGAAGAAGATTTGCATTGGTTTCAGAGATATAGCCCCGAGTTGCTGTAAAAAGTCGATAATTAGCAATGTTTAGAGGGGGCCATAAAATCCAAGCTGGACACGGTGTGCCTTAACTAAATTTAAATGGAAGGTGCTTACACCTTTTTGCAGATTCTGAAACTAGACTGTTCATAGATGAGACATATCAAGAAACAAAAAAAAAAAATCGCCGGAGGGATTTTCAAATAAATCGCGATTTAAGTTCACATTTTTAGGGGTTCTTTAGGTTTTCACGATTTTGCTTGGAAACCGCGAGTCCCATGTAAATTAGCCTAAAAACATTTTGTAGCTGTGAAAATTCTCCATAAGATTGACCTTTATAATATTTTCGTAGGTTTTACCGTTTTTGATATATAAAAGTTCAAATTGAGACAATGCACTGACTGTAATGTCATTACTGCAATTTCCTAAATTAAACTTATATATCATGAAAATGGTAAAACCTAGGGAAAAATAAATCATCCAATCTTGTAGAGAATTTTCAGAGCTTCAACATTTTATTTAGTCCCATTTTGATATGACTTGCGGTATCCAAGCAAAATCTTTAAGACTTAAGATAAAAACCTAAAAATTCGAACTAATCCTCTATATCTCAAAAATGGTAAAACCTACGAAAAAACCTAAAGGTCAGTCTTGTAGAGAATTTTCATAGCCACAACATTTTCTTTAGACTCATTTCGATACGACTTGCGGTTTCCAAGCAAAATCGTGAAAATCTAAAAACCCCCTAAAATTGTGAATTTTAATCGCGATTTAAATAAATCCCTCCTGCAATTTTTTCTGATTTTTTTTATTTTTCTTATCTATGAACATTGCTGTTTCAGAATCAGCGAAATCTTCCCATGTGTAAGCGGTTTTCACCTTCCATTTAAAATTGGTTAAGGCACACCATGTGGATCTGACTCAACAAAACGCAACTAGGGCTTTTGTACTTTGGGTCTGTACTTTCAAAAATCCTCACTTCAAATTTTTTGCACAAGAATACCTTATAAATGCTGCACAGTGTTATTTACCGGAAGAGATAGAGTCTGATTCAGGATTATTTTTTACTTTTATTATAATGTTAAAGAAGAAGCATTATATTTTTTTTAATTGGACTCGACACTTTAACAAACACTTTGATGGACTTTGGACAAACACTTTGATGGACTTAGTTCTATATAGTTTTGACAAATAACAATCGATCCTTATTGAACCCCACTTAATTATTCGGTTATAATAAGCTAAATAATTTTAGAAATGGATCTTATTTTGAGAGACGCTCCTCTCGATAATTACAGCGCCCATAAGCTATTTTAGTTGGTTACCGTAGCATTTAGAGCTTTGTCAGGAAGCATGAACTTGTCCACGAAAAATAGGATATCTCTGTAAACAAGACTACAAAATGTCTAAAGGATCCTCAAACAGTCTTTAAACTGCGGTTATGTTAGACTTGTATGAGTGACCTGAAGATGTTGTCCAAACATATTCTCTTGGAACTTGATGTACTTTTGGATGTAATTTTGCGAGTGGTTCGATTTTGGACCGAATCGGTTAGTCCCTTCGACCATTTTAGTGAAAATTGTGAACTTTTATGGCGGAGGTACCGATATGACTTAAATTTAATTTGGACAAAACATTACGAGATCCGTAACTTGGACCAAATCGGTTGATCCGTTCGAGAGTTATCATGAGTTCCAACATGCCAGACAAACAGAGATACAGAAGGATGGACGGTGGTAAGTACATCCATCATGTCTGAAAAGGATTTTGTCCAAACATATTTATGTGGAGTCTAAAATCATTATTTTGATGAGACCTACATATTTGTATTGTATCCTAGTGTATATAATCTCGTAACCTTAAAGTCTGAGGCTACAATTATACTTCGGTGATGATAAGGAAAAAATCAAGTAACGCACAAAAATTCATTTGTCTTCATTATTTTCTCATACAGTTTAGCAGCAAATTTGTCTAAAATAGAATAACAAAATTTTGGCGATGGCAGTAAAACAAATTTCTAATTGGTTTTCAAGATGTAGTCCACGAAGGACCGACCCTTCATTCATTGTATCCAATAGACATTTTTTCATATACTTCCATTCCCACAATACTGAACTCGTTATTTTTGTTGTTACAGGATGAGTTTTAAGCCTCGAGAGCTCTGTATAGTTCAAATATGACATAAACTTGGAGTACATTCATTAAGGATTCGCATTTGATAGTGGAATAATATGACATGAAGAAGTAATTCAGATTTCATTGGAAGTTTCTCTCAACAACAGCATACTAAAAAAATTTTTCAAATATTTTCTTACAAAACTTGTTAATGATGTACATTTACTGTTCAGAAACTTAAGAAAATATAAGCTTTAATTTGAAATCTGCAAAAATACAAACATTTTTATGAGAAAAAAATATAATAACTAGTTACAGCATCTTAACAAATTTTGTTCGACCAAACCATTTCGGGGGGGCCCGGGCCCCCTGTGCCCCCCCCCCCTGCGTACGTCCCTGTTTCTGATAAAAGAATAAAGAAAAAGTCTATCTATGTTGCTAGTGCTCTTTTATACGCCCAACTTTACTGAAACGTTGGTTGTATTTTCGGCTTTATTTTGTTTAAGTGAACAGCATATTAACAATAGATCCCTCTTTAACTAAAATATTTCTTCTCTTCTTTAAGACTCGATGATCAAGAAGTTGGTATTGCTAATTTAGTGGATTCACTTGCAAATAATTCCAAGAAATATACGGATGCAGCCTTGGAGGAACTTAAAAAGAGGTAGGAAAGCTTAATATAGGATAGATGTACAAAAAAAAAATGGATTTAAAAGTTCGAACATAAATATATCCTAACCAGTGAGCATCTTATAGATTTCTTTTGAATTAGAATTTGAAAAGTGATTCCTAAAACTCTGCTCCATTAGATTTATGGCCTGCTTCACTAAGACGATTCGAATACAAATTCGTTCGACTTACGACCAAACTTCTGTGTTTTGAAAAATATTTGATTCATTGTGCTTTCAATCAAATAATTTTTTCTACAACAATAGGAGTAAGGTAGCAATTCGAACGAATTTGAATTCGAATCGTCTTAGAGAAACGGGCCATTAGTTTTTTCGAAGACCTCAAACAAACTTCCTATCAAACAAAAAATATGTAATTCTTTTTAATCCTTTTTTAAGACAAGAAATAGGAGAAGATCGTATTTTGCAACTGGCTAATAGCATATCTTCAGATGCCAAAGTATTTCTGGAAACGGGTCTGGTTGAACTACAAAAGAGGTAAATTTTGTTGGATATACTTATTATACTATGTTGGATATACTTATTATACTTATTTGCCTTTCCCTCAACAGGCAGGACCAACAAGTAGAGCAAATTGGTAATTTGATTCACACGGTATCCGCGAATGCCAAACAATCTGTAGAAGAGTCCATAGAAGTTCTGCAAAAGAGGTAAGTGCCAAAAAAAGCGATATTGACACTTTTAATTCATTTCAACTGTTTTTCATTTCTGTTACTTTTAGACTCGATAACCAAGAAGTACGTGTAACACATTTAGTGGACTCTCTAACAAATGATTCCAAGAAATACATGGAAAATGGCATGGAGGAAATACGCAAAAGGTAGGATAATTTATGTGAAAATTGAAAAGCTCCACGATTTTCAGATGTCATTTAAATATAAGATAGAACTTAAGGGGTGGGTACATAAGCTGCCTCGCCTGATTGCCTCGCTTTCCTGCTTCATTTCTGACATAATAAAAAAAAAAGAATAAATAAGGCCGAGCAAATTTCGAACTGGTTTGCCCTTTTCTTTTTTATTCTTTTATCAGACGCAAGCAAGACAAGCAGGCGAGGTAGCTTATGTACTCAAGCCATTAGAGGTTCTCTATTTGTAGAGGAAAGCGACGTTGACTATTATTCTTAGCTATGATCCTTGAAAAGAAGACTTAAAGGCCTGTGTGCATAAGCAGCCTTCCTGGCTTCCGCTTTTATCAGAAGCAAGCAAGGCAAGCGACGAGGCAGCCTAGTCTGCTTACCTTGCTTTCCTGCTTCATTTCTGGCATAACAGAAATAAAAGAATAAAGAAGGTCGAGCCAATTTCGAATTAGGTTACCCTTTTCTTCTTTATTCTTTTGTAATGTCAGAAATGAAGCAGGAAAGCAAGGCAATCAGGCGAGGCAGCTTATGTACACAGGCCTTTAAGGTCAAAACTCAATGCATTTTTATTGCTTACCTCACTTTATTTCTGGTAAAAGAATAAAGAACGGTCAAGACAAATTCGAACTATGTTGCCCTTTGTCATTAAATCTTTTAGTAGAAATATAGCAAGGCGAATTAGTTTTGCCCTTAAGGTATCGGTACATAAGAAGCATGACATTCTTGCTTTCTGATAAAAGAGAGGATAAAAAGACGATTCATAACATTAGGCTTGTTCGATAACTTCGCAAGTAAAAAGTATTTGCAAGTTCTTGCAACTAGTTGCAAGTTCTGTCAGTTCTCTTTTACCGAACAAGTTTGTTATCGAACAGCACTTTGTAAAAGTTTGACAAATTTGTATAAATTTTTGGGTTATCGTGCAGACCTATTATGTCGAAAGCAGTTCACTTGGTTGCTTTCCAGATATGATTTCAATATATTCTGCTCGTGGAATATAAATTCCTGATATCAGCCTTGAGGATTGAATCTTCACATTTTCGGATTATATTCTGTAGCGTTTTTCGTTCTGCCATTAAAATCTTGAAAAGAAACTACGCCTTGCAGGTTGTTTCGGTAAAGTCTATAAACACACTCATCCACCTGCATGCTTTCCATATATGATTTGAGGTTATACCCTAGACAGACGGCAGCGTTAATGTGCATTAACTGCCTTAATTCAAATTAATTCGTGCATTCTCCACATTCTTAATGCACAAAATGAAACTGAATTTAAAGGGCATTTAGGTATTTCAATATGGCAATACCGTAAAAGAGACACCATATTCATATGAAGGAAAGAGATATTCATGCTCTGAGACACAATTTGCATTGCCAACAACAACAAAACAGTTTTTACCAGCAATCAGCTGTTTCGTAAATGCAGAAAGTGTCGTCTGTCAGAGCAAAATTAAATGCAGTTCTTAATGCATATTAACGCTGCCGTCTGTCTAGGGTATTATACTGCTCGTGATATCAGCCTTGAGGTTTGGTTGCGACAAAACTCTTGAAAGGAAACTACGCCTTGTCCAAATTCACACGTACACATTTTTCGGTAAAGTAAATTGAATTTATGGAAGAGAGCGGGGATGAAGGAACTCTTTCGTCCACACTCTCTCGCAAAAACTCAATTTACTTTACCGAACAATGTGTAAGTGTGAATTCGGACCTTACGCTTTGTCTCTGTACATTTTTATCTGCTGTTGTTCTGAAGATGGATGTACATCTATGCACACATTCATCAATTTAGATACATATAATGACATTTCAGTCTACAGGAAAGGTTTATGGTTCTCATTGGTTTCTTATTTTGAAGGTCCAAGCGGCAGCGGGCCAACGAATCCAACATATTAATGATTCTCTTGTGTGGCTCTTTCTTTATAATTTTTTTCTGTTAATATCATTTCTTTCCATTTTACAGTTTAAGTGATCAAGAAGAACGAGTTAATCTTGCCCTTCAAAATATTAGCATCAATGTTCAGAAATCCATGGAATCAAACCTTGAAGGATTTAAACAAAGGTAACTAATATTATTCCGAATACTATTATTCTTCAGTTAATTGCCGTTTTCTTCAAAATGTATTTATTTTTAGTTTCAACAATTTGGAGGAAAGGTAAGAATCTCTAATGGCTATATCACATAATATGCCTTTTTACATGTATGACATCAGCTGGTCTGTATATTAGTATATCCAAAGTGAAAACATACATGTGAAAAAGCATATGGTGTAATGTAGCCAAAAACTACAAAAACAAATTCAGTAACTAAATCACAATTCCTCTCACAGACATGACACACAACAGGAACTTAGCTTGAGAATCCTTGAAAATACCGCTCCCAAATCATATTCCTTTGAAGAAACTGTCGATGTTGTGTCGCTCAATCGACATCGTGAATGGACCACAATATCCCGACGTTTAGATGGTTCGGTGGCATTTGATCTTGGCTGGGAAGATTATAAAAAAGGTTTTGGTAATCCAAATGGTGAATTTTTCTTAGGTCTTGAAAAATTACACGCCCTCACGACATATGGTGCAACACAAGAGCTATTGGTCGTACTCAAAGATCATCAAAATCAAACACGTTATGCCAAATATGATATCTTTAGGGTTGGCAGCGAAGCAGAAAGTTATGTCATCAAAGATTTGGGACATTATGACGGCGATGCTGGTGATTCGTTGCGTGTACATGTTGGAGCAGCATTCGCTACCAAAGACAATAATCGTGGCAATTTCCCCACAGAACGTGGTGGTGGCTGGTGGCGTTCCGTGCAAACAATGTGGTAAGTTAAAGCGAAAGAGAGAGAGAGAGAGAGGGCGATATATATGTAAATTTGGGTATTCGAAACCTAATTGTCTATTTTATTTTTAGTGATCTACATTCATACTACAATCCGGTTGATGATGTTTATGGAATTTTCTGGGGCACATGGAATGGCTGGAAGTATACTTTGAAATCTGCTGAGATGATGATACGATCTAAACCTTAGAAAATATGAGTCTATGATATTATTTTATTTCTTCTTCTTCTTGTATTTGTCCATCCATTGTTCCGATATAAGCGATCATATATTAAATAGTTTTAAAATAATAAAATTGTATTTCAATTTACAAAAAAACATATTTTATTTATACTGTCGGCAGTTCTCTATTTATGACCTCCCTGAACAAGTTCCTTACGTCATCGTAGCCAGTCCGGTCTTGAATATTCTTTAATCAAGAACGTTCTCATATTTCTCTGCTGGGTCTTTCTTAATTTTTCCCTTTAAAAGTTGTTTGGATGAGTTGGTGTTTATTGTTTCTCATTCAGGGCAATCATGAATAAAAATTCCGTGAAGAATTTGTTCTCTTTCCCCAATTTCACATTTTTTTTATTTTTGTATTTACAAATCAAAAAAGGGAATATTTTTGTCCACAATATTGTCGAGAATATTGCATAATTAAGTGATTATAGTAGTTTTCCACGTTTTAAAATATTGGTTTTAAAGAATTTCACCTTTTTAAATTATTTTCCGTGCGAAAAAACGTCGTGAGGAATATTCATGATTGCCCTAATTACGTGCTTAAAATAAAAGATTTTTTACTGTTTTAATCAATAGTCGAACGTGGACATTCTTCTTAAAGTGGAGTACACACTATCATTCAAATATATACGCGTCCCGGTCCACACTAGAGTGGTTTCATTGAAAAAATTTCATGAAATTGTGCGTATCTAGATCGAGTTCCATAGTAAAGTAAATGCTCTGTTCCAGAACCTGCAAGAAGCTAATACTTTTTACTACGATAACATTTTTCCTTCTGGTTATCGGAAATAATAGCAAAAATTAGTAGATTCTTGCAGTTCTGGAATAGACCATAAATTTATGAAATTGCGGTAGTGGTATCCTAAACACATCCAACGTTTGAGTAAAGTTTTGTATCATTTCTGTTAGTCCCAATTTACATTGGGCGAGTTTACTTGCGGCAATTGTCATTTTGTAGGAGAGAGAGGTGAGGCATATGGTAACCCTTTGCCTCTCAGCACCCTCTCTCACCAACAAACTGACAATTGCCGCAAGTAAACTCGCCTAATGTAAATTGGGACTTATATGAACAAAATACAAAGTGCTGCCAAGTTTAAATTTTTCTTTATTCTTCTCTCCAGAAATAACACAGAACTTTCCTCAAACGTTGGATGTGTTTAGGGCTTCATACGTTCCTCGAACGATCCAGGGTACTTTTAAAATTCTTCTATAAATCCACAATTCAAATGCCTCCAGCTTTTTTCATCTTTCGCATTAATTGTAGCTATCTCCATTCGACCTCGAAAAATTTAAAAGAGATATATTGAAAAAAGAAATTAACAGTAAACTTATTGCTATCTTATCCTTACGGATAAGTACATAAGCTGCCTTGCCTACTTGCCTTGCTTGCTTCTGATAAAAGAATAGAAAAGAAAAGGGCTACCCAGTTCGAAATTTGCTCGGCCTTCTTTATTCTTTTATTTTTATTATGCAAGAAAACAAGGCAATCAGGCGAGCCAGCTTATGTACCCAGGCCTTTACTCTTTGTGTTAGAAATGTTTTTTTTTTAAGTCGTCGACAGTCTTTTTACTCCCATGTCGGATTCTTCAATGTGTTTTCTGCACTTGTCCCTTTCCTTCGCATACCGGTGTGGTGATTGGTATCGGGGTGTTTGAAAATTCTCTTTCCTTAAAGGCCTGGGTACATAAGTTGCCTCGCCTGCTTGCCTTGCTTGCTTCTGATAAATTAATAAAAAAGAAAAGGGCAACCTAGTTCGAAATTGACTCGGCCTTCTTTATTCTTTTATTTTATGTTATGTCAGAAATGAAGCAAGAAAGCAAGGCAACCAGGCGAGGCAGCTTTGGGGGGCGTTCAGAATTGAGGTATATGTTTACATGTAATGAAGTGGATGTGGTAAGTTCGGGACTTGAAATGCAAATACATATATGGAGAGCTTCTGCACGAAGCCGTGATATGAGTGGGGTGGTCTTCAATGATGACACAGAAATGATGCCCCACTACGATTCGTGGTGGGTGTTAATTTATCCGAGAAGAATTGTGATTTCACCAGTCAGGTGTTTTCAGATGTCAGGTTTGAAATCCGCTCGACATACAGACTGGGGATGAATTTAGGTACATATTTAAGAGTCGTATGTTATTTTCATCTGAGGAACTCTTGATGCCCTGAATTTCAATGTGTGTGTCATGGGACTGTAGGTAGCCGAGTCATGGACAATAAAGGCAATCCCTCCGCCAGCGTCTTTTTCGCTGTCTTGTCAAATTTTTGTGTAAGAATATGAGATATCCTTTTTGAGAATGAGAATTCCTATTTTTGTTTTGCGATTTAAGGCCGTTGCAATTCCATTGCAGGATTTTAATATCATGTTTGTTTATAATGGTGGTGTGGTTCTGTTTGCCAGGTTGTGAGATATTGGGTCGAAATTTATTTGTTTGTTGGGTGTGCAGGGGAAGATACTGATGTTTTTAGCTAGGATCTACGACAGCAGGGCCCAACTATATTTGGGATATAATACACCGAGTTTCTGACACCTGACATCTTAGGTTTACACACATACATATATTATGGGCGCAGATTGAGAATCTTACAGCCGTGACTGTCTTTTGTTAGATTTGTCCTGCTTTTATCAATCTGGTTGAGGATTTCTTGTGTGCTATTAGCCAAGTTAGTATTCATGCACTCACTGATAAGAGAGAAACAAGTCTCTCTTGTCCCTTCAGTGATGGTTATGGAAACACTTAATCATGTTATTAGGCCGGCCAATAACACCGAAAGTAAAATCATACAATTTATAATAATTATACCCTATACCACAATGTGGAAAAGGGTATTATAAGTTTGTTTTGGTAAAAATTCATGTAACACCGCGAAATATTCGTCGGAGACCCCCAATGTGGTATACCAATCTTCATCGCGAAATTTTGTATGGAGGTCGGGTTCAGATCAGAATAGATCCCTATTCTTATTGGTGTTGATCGTGAAATGGAATGGTGAAATGGACCAAAAACATAATATTTATCCAATTTTCTAGCGGCTCTGTAGGTCTCAATAATAGTCCGATCAACGCGTTATTTTAAATAAGGTTAGAGTATATCACAAAGGAGAAGCTTGCAATTTGAGATGGCGATCGGATAATATTTAGAGAGTTAAATGGACCAAAACTTTTGTGTGAATATTGTGAAAATTTTTATATCTTAATTCCTGGAAGTGACATTCCGGACAAGTGAGATATACTTGAAAGTGGAACGCTTGGCCTTTCAATTGATGCCAATTATGTTGGTGTGCATGATCAGATAACAGAGTTACAGCCAAATATATTCCGTTCTTTGTTTGTAGTACTTACTTAGCTGGCCCATTACAGAACATTTGTTCTATAGGCCGAACTAAGAAGAGATCCCCATTCCTCTCTATTTGTTGCTTTGCACTCTGGAATACCGCGCCTTTTCATCTCATCATCCACTTGTTTGCGCCATCTATTCCTTGGCCTGCCAATTCTGCGTGCACCGCCATGTGGCATGTGTTCATACGCCTTTTTAGCGGGTTCATCATCGCTCATTCTTATGATATGGCCTAGCCAACGCAATCGCTGCATCTCGATACGTTTAACTATATTGATGTCGTTGTATAGCAGATACAGCTCGTGGTTCATGCGACGTCGATATTCACCGTCAACGCAGATTGGTCCGTAGATCTTTCGAAGAATTTTTCTCTCAATCACACCAAGCACTGCCATGTCTGCTTGCGCAAGTACCCAGGCTTCGGAGCCATACATCAGCACGGGTAGTATCAGTGTTTTGTAGAGCGTTATTTTTGTTTGACGAGATGTGGCTTTGTTTTTAAACTGCTTACTTAAACCAAAGTAGCATCTGTTGGCCAATACAATTCTTCTTTTTATTTCACAACTGATGTCGTTTGTTGTGTTTACGGAGGTGCCGAGGTATACGAAGTCTTTTACTACCTCAAAATTATAGGAACCAACTTCCACAGTCGGTCCGAGCTCAATGGACGCATTGCGCGTCGACACCATCAACTTGGTCTTCTCACCGTTTACCGCCAGACCCACCTTAGCAGATTCTCCTTCGTCCTTTATACAGGTATCAGTTACTTCTTTTACTGATCGGCCCATGATGTCTATATCATCAGCATAAGCAAGTAACATGTGTAGATTGTGCCACTTCTTTTGACGTTTGCCTCTCGTATAACCTTTTCTAGCAGGATGTTGAAGAGGTCACACGAAAGGCTGTCTCCTTGTCTGAAACCTCTTTTGGTACCAAACTCTTCGGAGAGGTTCTTTCCTATTTTAACTGAGGACCTCGTGTCAGTTAAAGTCACTTTACAAAGCCGGATGAGCTTTGCGGGGATACCAAATTCAGACATGGTTTGGAATACCTTGGAACGCAGCGGGCTGTCGAAGGCTGCTTTATAATCGACAAAAAGGTGGTATGTGTCGATCTGCATCTCTTGGGTCTTCTCCAGGATTTGCCGCAGGGTAAATATCTGGTCAATGGTGGACTTTCCAGGTCTAAAGCCGCATTGGTATGGTCCAATTATCTCGTTGACCATAGGCTTTAGTCGTTCGCACAATATCCCTGACACGATCTTGTAGGCAATAGGGAGTAGACTTATGCCCCTATAGTTAGAGCATACAGTCTTATCTCCCTTCTTGTGGACGGGGCACAGGATACTCAGGTTCCAATCGTCGGGTACTCGTTCTTCCTGCCAGATGGTGCTAACTAGCTGATGAATACACCTTATCAGCGTGTCGCCTCCGGTTTTGAACAGCTCGGCTGGTAAGCCATCGGCCCCTGCTGCCTTATTATTCTTCAGCCGATTTATTGCTGTCTTTACCTCATCTTGGCTGGGCGGTATACATTCAATACCATCTTCTGGGATTGGGACTGTGGTATCTTCGTCGTCTTCGCTGCTATTGGATACCAACAGATTTGAAAAATGTTCTTTCCATATCCTGAGTACACTATCTGTATCAGTTACCAAATTACCTTGCTGGTCTCTACAGGAGGATGTGCCTGTACCAAAGCCATCAGTTTGATGCTTGACTCTTTGGTAGAATTTTCGGACTTCATTCTGGCTCCTGTACATCTAGATTTTTTCACACTCCCGCTTTTCCATCTCTCTCTTTTTCCTGCGGAAAGGACGTTTCTCCTCTCTCCTTTTCTCCCTGTATCTCTCTCGTGCGCTACGCGTTGCTACGGATTGTAAAGTAGCCCTATATGCCGCATTTTTCTCTTCGGTGGCAGCACGACACTCCTGATCATACCATGGATTCCTTGGTGGAGGTCTCTGGTATCCAAGTATGGATTTTGCGGCTGTTTGCATGGAGTGGGCAATGCTTTGCCATTGCGCTGATATGTTATCGGGATGAGGAGTGCTTTGATTAAGCAATTGGGCTAGTTGAGTGGAATATGCTGTGGCTATCTGTTGTGATTGCAGCTTACCGATGTCTAACTTTCGTGTTGTATCTGTTCGTACTTTGTTTGCTACGTTTAAGCGGGTGCGTACCTTTGCTGCAACAAGGTAGTGGTCCGAATCAATGTTTGCGCCTCGGAACGATCGTACATCGCTCGATGAATGTCTTCCATCTATCACAACATGATCAATTTGGTTTCTTGTTTTCTGATCTGGAGACAGCCGGGTGCCCTTATGAATATCGAGATTATTAAATCTGGTACTGCTAACTACCATGTTTTTTGCAGCTGCAAAGTCTATCAGCCTCATACCATTGTCAGATGTTTCGCTGTGGAGACTGAATTTCCCGACTGTTGGGCCAAAGATATTCTCCTTTCCAATTTTGGCATTAAAATCGCCTAGAATGATTTTAATGTCATGGGCAGGGCAGCGGTCATATGTTTCTTCTAAGCGCTCGTAAAATATATCTTTGATCTGTTCGTCCTTTTCTTCAGTGGGAGCATGAGCGCAAATAAAGCTGATGTTGAAGAATTTAGCTTTTATCCGAATTGCAGCAAGTCTTTCATTCTTTGGAGTGAAGCTGGATACCAGATGTTTTACAGCGTGTTTTTGTAAAAAGTTTTTGCCCATTCGTTCGTCGATTTCATGAACGAAGACACAATTTGGTTTTCATAGCAGTTGACGTTTGTATTCGTGAGACAAACAAATGAAAGCTTTTTATTTTCGTAATTTTTTTGGTTTTCGTAACAAAATCAGACGAACGAATACGTCAAAAATAAACGAATGGAAAAGACCCATCGTTTTGAATGAAAATTAAATAATTTGAGTAATAAATGGCACAAAACACACGAACACTGGAAGGGAATGCAATTTTATTTATTTCCATAGAAGCACACGCGTATATGTACATCCGTCTCTTCATATTATCACAATTATTTTTGGACAAATTTGATTAAATTTTTTTCTTATTTTGTGTTTTTCATCTGTTTATCGGGGTTGTCATCAAGTAACACATTTTACGTGCAGACGTCTATGCAAATTTCACAAAATAAGTATCATGGAAACCCTGAAATATAAAAGCTTTTATGAAATAGACGAAAGCTTTCAGATAAAAACGAATGGTTCGTAAAATTTTACAAGAACCAAATTTTGAACGTATACGTTTTAGTACGAAAGGTTCGTGTGACAGGCAAGCATTTTTACAAAAACACCCTGTTAGTCTCCGATTAACTACGAATTCACAACCAAATTCATGCTTTACGTCATGGCAGCTATAATACAGTGCGTCACCTTTAGGTGTTGTTGCGACGCCTTTCCCAATCCATCGTATTTCCTGTATGGCAGTAATATCGGTCTTGTACTTTTCAAGTACGTCTGCCAATGCGAAGACTGCACCTTCTCTATAAAGAGTGCGAACATTCCAGGTGCAAATTCGCATCTGATATTCTTTAGCGGGTGAAATGGACCATTACTTTTGTATGAAAAATATAAAAAATTTATTTTTGGTCGATATTTTAATTCCTTGAGGACATATATATTTCGCAAAGTAGCCTACATATGGAAAAAAACTACTGACTTGTCCTCTGATGTAAATTGCAATAAAGTGTTTGCTAGATAACGGGCCTACTGCCTAATATAAAGGATGTTTTTTTAAGCCCGATAGAACTTGAAATTGTAAAAAATAACACAAAAAATTAAATTGTAATCAAAATTTTTTTTATTCGAAAGACCAATACTTGACATTAACATTTGAAAATGACTTCGGGCATATGGCCAATTGACAGGTCCACTTATCGAAATCAACTTATCGCCAAATTTTGATTTCAATAAGTCGATGGTTGCGTTCGCCGTGTGGCACGTAACGCCATCCTGTTGAAACCACATCTCCTCCGGATCAATGTCATCCATATTTTCAAACAAAAAATCATTGATCATGGTGCGGTAACGATCTCCATTGACCGTAACGCGAGCTCCGGCCTCATTTTTGAAGAAATAAGGTCCGATGATGCCACCAGCGTGAAAACCGCACCATACGGTGCATTTTTCTGGATGTAATGGAGTCTGTAGGGTCTCTTGTGGATTGGTCTCACTCCATATGCGGCAATTTTGCTTATTAACAAACCCGTTAAGCCAAAAATGCGCCTCATCGTTGAACACAATTTTGCGATAAAACAACGGGTCGAGTCGACGACTGATTTTCAAAGTAAATTTGGATAATTTCGTAGCGTTGTTCAAGCGTGAGTCTATTCATGATGATTTGTCAGAGTATACTGAAACAAATAAAAAAAGTTTCATCAAAATTTAATTTTTTGTGTTACTTTTTACAATTTAAAGTTCTATCTAGCTTAAAAAAACACCCTTTATAATGGGTTCTGTGTAGAGAACCACATTTTTATCCCATGCTACATATTGTCTCTCCAAAAGTTTATGTTACACCATGAAATTCGTCCTAGACCCCTTATTTGGTATGCCAAAATTCATATCTCGACGAGATAAAACGATTTAGCAATGTGTGGACCGATTGTAAAGATTTTTTTAAGGAGGTTGGGTTCGGGCCAGAATAGAAATGATTAGTTTTTGGTGATGATCGTGAAATTTTCATGGGATGAAATGGACCAAAAAAAAAATTTAAACCAATTTTGTAGCGGCTCTGTAGGTCAAAATAATAACCCGCAAAATTTTAAACAAAGTTTGAGTTTATGATGAAGAAGAAGCGTACAAAACCAATCAATAACGTAGCGGTTAAACAACGGAAGTAGTAGTACTACATAATTGGGTTTCATTACATTTTAGTTTGTGTGAACTAAATTTTCCTTTCCTGCTACAAAAATGTCTTTGTCATGCTAGATAACTTTTTGGTTTTGGTCATAAGTATTATACATTACATCTCTGACATTTGATAATTAAATTTTCACAATCATTGAAAAGAAGTTCCGTGGAGAGCGATTGTCCAGGGATAGTGGTATAGGGTATCCAATGGTCGGCTCCGTCCGACTATAGACTTTTCTTACTTGTTTTTAAATAAAATTGATAAATAAAAATTTATGAACAAAACAGTTTGGAATCACGCGGAATTGAAAATCGTTTGCACATAAATCTACACTCTTTTGTTTACAAATACATTCAATCTGTGCAAAATGTTTTTTTTTATCATTAACCTGACAATGCCAATAAAGTCTAGTAAGTCAATTCAATATTGATAGTACACATAATTTACCATGTTCGATTATGGTATGGCGCAAATGTTAGAAAACACATTCGTTGTGATTCAATTCTGTTTTAAGATTTGTTAAGTTTCTTTTCTAGATAGGCCCAAGACTGGGGAATTCCTTTGGAGCGAAAAAAGAAAATACGAGTATAGAGTATGATTCAATTTAAAAGTCGTAGAACGACATGGTGTTTATATACCGAAATCTATATTTTAATATACCGACGATTGATGTATTCCTTAGGAAATTCATCGGGAGGTAATCTATTTATTTCCATAAGTGCAGATTTGATGCTAAGTTTACATTTACAAAATCCACTCGATTTCAACTGTCACATCCATAGCTCAAACGTCAAATGAAATCTCATCTGGATTTCATTTGACGTTTAACCTATGGATTTGACAGTTGAAATCGAGTGGATTTCGTAAATGTAAACCAATACTGAGATTATATATGTAAATTGGGATTATTAGTGAGAAATTAGATAGTAACTGTCTTGTCATGAACACCAGGAACCCAGGGTAATCGCGATTTCCTTATGGGCAGGGCAGCACAAGATCACTAAGGCGGCCATCAGACCATCTGCTTTTTCACATGTATGTTGTCACTTTGGGTATACCAATATACAGAACAGCTGATGTCATACATGTGAAAAAGCAGATGGTCTGATGACGGCATAAATTGTAAACATATGGATTTTTTTGGCTACTGAGAAATTGAAAGTCGAAATCTCGTCCAAATAAATGTGCATTGTTTTCCTTTATTTAAATAATCAATATTTTGCATGAATAAAAGTTCGGACGAACATTCGAAATACCTAAAAAATGTTAATACATATGATTGACTGTGGTGCAATGATATCCACACCCGCCTTGCACACTTTTCAACGGTGGCAAAATACCCCACAGTAATTTTGGCGAAATTTTCTGAGTATTTCAGCCATGTAAAACTTCTCTACAAAAGTGATGTCTTAGACACGCCGTTCGGACTCGGCGATAAACTGTAGGTCCCATATCATTGAGCTAATGTGAATCGGGGTGCACTCATTAATATGAGAGAAGTCTCCCATGTCCCTATGGGATGTTTGTTGAACAATTATATATGTATATATTATTATACCCCGGTTACACTTAACCGGATTAACACAGTGGGTTTGGATTTCAAATGTCAATTCCATATCGCAAACGTCAAATAAATCCTCTCGAAGTGGGTTAACCCGGCAAAAGACTCTAGTGTAACCGTAGTATTATGTAATTAACTATGACAATTTGTTCCCGAAATAGTAGTACTTCTGCAACAATATGAGAGGTCTCATGTGCAAATAAATGTTTTCAGCGTTTGGAAATGCAACGAAACATAAACCGGGCTAGGGTAATATAACGACATTTTCGGTTTTTAGGTATTTCGAATGTTCGTCCGACCTTTTATTCATGCAAAATGTTTAATAAAGATATTGTTATTTTTACATTTTCTACAACAAAAGCATTTTAATAGACGAACTAAACAAAAAATAGTGGTATTTCGCTTAAAAAAATCCTTAAATACCACAAACAAATAGTGATTCTAGGTGTACGAATACGAACTTTGCCATCCACATAAGCACCATCTATACCTAAATGACGGAATAAATTAAAAATTAGTTTTGATATTTTTAAGTCTTTCCTCTTCATAGTAATTCCTATTCCGTGAAATACGCCGCATTCAAATGCATTCAAATGCTACCTAATTCAAATGCTACCTAATTAATTTGAATTAGATAGTACTTTGCCTTTAGTCTTTTACATTAAACTGAGCGTGATAAAGCGGTGTATTTCATTGTGTTTCTACCTTTAAGGTGTGAACAGAATGAAATACGCCGCTTTTTGTCCGCTCAGTTTCATGTAAAAGATTAAAGGCAAAGTACTACCTAATTCAAATGCTGCCTAATTCATTTGAATTAGGTAGTACTTGTCCTTTAGTCTTTTACATGAAGCTGAGCGTGAAAAAGCGGCGTATTTCATTGGGTTTCAACCTTAATGGCTATATCACACCATATGCTTTTTTACATGTATGTTGTCACCTTGGGTATACTAATATACAGACAGGTGTGATATAGCCATTAAAAATTATTGTGTACGTATCATGACACAATTGGTCTGTTCCAGTACTGCAAGAATCTACTAATTTTTACTATTTTTTCGATAACATAAAGGAAAAAATGTTATCGTAGTAAAAAGTAGTAGCTGCTTGCAGGTTCTGGAACTGAGCAAATAATACAGGAACAACGGCAAATTTGACGTTTGTGAACAATTATTGTAACACCTTCTTATTCCACCATGGTACGTAGGTTGTGTGCGTGTGTATGAGTAAAATGACGCAAAAAGCAAATGTAAACCTACATGAATATGGACTCTTTTTACAGTATTTCCATATTGAAATACCTAAATGCTGTTTAAATTCAGAATGATTTTATGCATTATGAATGTGGATAATGCACGAATTAATTTCAATAAAGGCAGTTAATCATTTAAGTTGTCAATTCCATACAATATCCCTGCCAACATTTTTTCAATTTTTGGAAGATTGTTCGCTTAGATTAATCTTCTGTGATTCCCCACGGCGATCATTAGGTGATTGTTTACATTGTTTTCTTACATTTTTCAAATGATCGCCGTTGGGAATCACAGCAGACTCTTCTGGAAGAGCAACAGATGATTGTTACTAAAATTTTTGATTTTGTTGCATATAATGCTTATATACACTTTCTTCAGAACTTTGATATAAATGGTACGTATAATATTATGAGTATTGACAAACCACACATGTCCAGGTTTTGCAAAGTTTAACCAAAAGACAACATATTGACTGAGGAAACAGTACTGAGTACACAGTGCCTATAACAAATAACCACAACATAAAGGAATAATTAAAAACCATAACAAAGCAGAAAAGAAAAGCAGAAACTAAACAACAAATAAAAGAAACAATAAAAATAGGTAAAAAAACTTTTTAAGTTAAACGGTTTTATGTTAAACATACATTGCAATGTTTGAGATAAATGTACTAAAAACCAAAAAATAATAAAATAGATACAGTCGTGGGAATTATAAACATATGCATAGACTAGACTAAAATAAAACCGTGGGGCACGTCAATTGTCTACAAATTGTTTAATTCATTTAGTGCTTCATTATTGCAAGGTTTCTTGCCCGTTTGTTTATTGCAGTCCAACTCCTCTATAAGTAGTCCCTGCAAAGATCTTACTCTACTAAGAGCCACGTAGGCTTGACCTTCTTCAAACAGTTTCGCACGTAAGTATACGACTGCGTGATCCACAGTGCTGGCTTGTATTTTATGTATTGTAGACGCCCATGATAGTATTAAAGGCAACAGACATCTGTGTGTATCGCTCCCGTTGTTTTGTTAACCTGGCTTCATATTCTTCAGGCGTTTCTGACGCTATCATCTGTATGTATCGCTCACGTTGCTTTGTTAACTTGGCTTCATATTCTTCAGGCGATTCTGACGCCGTCATTTGTGTATATCGCTGACGTTGCTTTTTTAACCTGGCCTCATATTGTGTTTTTGACGCTAATTGTTCTATATGTTCTGTTCTAATTTCTATCACCCTCACTTTCTTTACCTCGTTTTGCTTTATACTTTTCTTTCGCTTTTTGAAGCCTTCGTTTACGTTGTGTTGCAGTTTCTGTTTTATTTGTGTTTGTATTTTTTATATTTTTTTTACCATTTTGTTCCCACGAGTAATGGACATTTAAACGGTCGACCCCCCAGAGGTCCAATTAAGGGGCAAGGCTATGTACAACAAGATGCGCCTGAGTCTTGAGGGGAAACGCTAACGACATCTCATTTTTATCCACCCTAATCCCATACAGTTCTCGGCGCGTTTTAACCTTTCACCTTAACTTGGGTGGTGTACCGCTAACGACGTATCATTTTTAGCCACCCTAACGTCACACAGTCCTCAAAACGATAAAAAATCTGGACTTGGGTGGTGGATTCAGGCTGGATTAATCAGATACCTAAATTACAGATTCAATTTCTAAATTTAATTCTTAATTAAACGCATTTGGTGGCTGCACCCATCTTAAATATTGAGGTTGTATAGTGCACTGTATTCTTCTTGTCAAGCCCTTTTATTTGATACCCATTTTGGTGGGATTGATAAAAAATTGTTATCAGCCATTTGGTAGCGGCGGCCATCTTAGATTTCAATTTTGCATAGTAAATTGTTTTCTACTTGTTGAGACCTTTCATTTGATACCCATGTTGATGGGATTTATAAAACCTAAGTTATCCGCCATTTTGTAGAGGCCGCCATCTTGGATTTTAATTTTATATAGTACATTGTATTCTACTGGTTGAGCACTTTCATTTGATACCCATATTGATGGGATTGATAAAACCTACGTTATCCGCCACTTTGTAGCGGCCGCCATCTTGGATTTCAATTTCTTATAGTATATTGTATTCTGCTTGTTGAGCCCTTTCATTTGATACTCATATTGATGGGATTGATAATACCTACGTTATCCGCCATTTTGTAGCAGCGGCCATCTTGAATTTATAATGATAATGAATAAACATAATTGTATTGTCACCAAAATCGAAACTGTATACAAAATTTCAGATTAATCGGTTGACAGGAAGAGGGTCAAATTTGAATTACTAAATTTGACCCAAGAATAAATAATAAAACAAACGGGGTGAGCTAAATAAAACCATTTAAAAAACAATTATTCTATTCTTTTTTTAATTTTTCTTTACATGTTGATCTTCTGAAGATCTTCCAGATGATTAATCTGCGATTCTTCCTCGCGATTCGCTTCCCGGACACAGTTACTTTATGTCGGCGATTCGCAGGTTATCATTAGGCGCGCTCTTCCGCGATTAAATTGATCTTCCACGCGAATCGCAGATTATCTTTAAGCGATTAATTAATTAATTTGAAAAAATGTTTGCAGGGATCTGTCAAATAAATGACGTAAACTCCCAAAACACCTGTTTTAAGTGCAAATGTAAAATGCGTTTTAGTTTATGCGGATTTATTTGACGTTTGCGCTATGGAATTGACATTAAACACCCAAACCCACTGGGTTTATCGGGTTAAGTGTAACCGGAGTATAATGAAAATTAACGATGCCGTCTGTTTGGGTATAAAACCGCGAAATCGCTTGGTTTTGGGATCCGCCATTACAACAACATCTGCAATGTTAACACATTAGGTGAATTCGTTTACTCAATAATTTGTACAAGTCGAGTAACTTCTTATAAACGACAAAGGCCGTTGGCATTGTACTGTAGTGTAAACGAACAACATCCAGTGACAATTCGTACAAATTTTGAGCAAACGAACATGCATATTTTCTGAAATACCATTTCCTGAATAGGATCGGTATTTTTGAACGTAGAAGCTTTTGCCAGAGCATGTATTTTAGTTTTATGTATCAGATTCCATTAAAAAGCGAATTTCGATTTCCATGTGGGTTACGTTTTCGTGCATTTATTGTGACGATATGTATATTGATCGTTAATTTTAATTTTACCAATTTTTTGTCGGTAACTCAAAAAATGAGTAACTAGTAACGACAGAACTACCGACGGTAAGTGGAAATTTTTAAATGTCACGTTTTCATAATACGGATTTAAAGTAGTCGCTAAGCTCTACCGATAGCAACTGGAATTTCAACTTCTATTTATACTTAGCTGTGTTCCTTTACTTACCTGAGGTTACAATTTTTCCCATTTGTTACCATTTTTAACCTGCAAAGCGTTCCTTAACCCCGAAAAGTGGCAAAACTGGAAGCAATTTTTAAGAGAGTGAGAGGGAAGAGAGAGCGAAAATGACTTTCTCTTCTACCACAGGCTTCCAGCAAAATTTCTACAGGTAGAAAATGGCAGAACTGATTTTCGACTTTTGTTTGACGATTATTTCACAATGAAAAAAACAAACAGAAGAAAAAATCGAACGCTGACAAAACTAAATTAAAAATTGTGAAATAAAAGACGAAAATTGATTTTTTATGTTTCTTTCATGGTATAAGTAAAGAGGTAGATTTAAATGAAAAAAATCTATAGAACCCTTGTTTTTCTTGAATTCCTAAAACTTCAAAATAAAAGCAACAAGTGGGTTTGTTTACAATGCATTTTTTGAGCATTTTATAAAAAACGCGAAAAATGAATGAAGAGTTAAGTTTTCTCCACATAATCGAGTTGTGAATATGATAAACTGATTGTTTCAATGCAAATCTCACCAATTTCTTCCATACAAATGGTCTAAAAACAATTTTAAAAATCATTGAATTCGATTGTTTTTAAAATTGTTTGGCATATTATTCAAACACCACACACACATACACAGTTTGTTTATATTGTTTTGAAGTTTTAGGCATACTAGAATGAAAAAATTTAAATTGACATAAAGCTTTGGCTAATACTATGTTTACATTTACGAAATCCACTGGATTTCATCTGTCAATTCCTTTGTGTATACGTCAAATGAAAACTCATCTGAAATCGAATGGATTTCATTTGACGTTTGGGCAATGGAATTGACAGTTGAAATCGAGTGGATTTCGTAAATGTAAACATAGTATAACCTTTATTATTAAACCATGGTTTCTTTTCGACATTGCTGCCACATCTACCATTTTTCCGTTCCTTTACTTTTCTGGTAAAAATGTTCATGAGAGAGCAATTTTGACACTTTTCTCTTTTACCACCCTTACCATTAAAAAGGAAAGGAACAAAGCTCTTTTCATTCATAATTTTGAGTTTTAATTTTACCGATTTTTTGTCGGTGACCAAAAAAATGAGTTACAGAATTGCACTACAGGTCTTCTTTGACCCTGCGGGTTCCATGTGCAAAATTATTTGTACAAAAAATGATGCACCTAGGATAATTCTCATATTAGCTCTGTTCCAGAACTAAAAACTTTTTACAATTTTTACCACTTTTACACATTTTGCGTTCTCGTACACAAAATTTATATGAAAATCGTTTACGACTTTTACAACTTTTACGACTTTTACCACTTTATAAAGTACGGGAACAGGCCAATAATGAGAATGATACGCAAGTTGGGAATTTCCCCACCTCCTTTTAATCATTGCCTTTCGATTTCAGTATTTATAATAGAGTTGGGCAATTCAACGACCTAGTTCACTGTCCTAGTTCTAAAACGTATGAGTAACGTCATACAAACTAACATGTGATATTAAGTATACGCAGTTTGTCCCTACACATGACCGGTGTCCATTGAACTAGATAATGAACTAGGTCGTTCAATATAGTTCAATTGGCACAACTCTAATTTATAAATGAATTATAGATAAATTAACTACAATGTTGTCACATTTAATAAAGATAGAAGCCACACACCCCTAATTTTTTCACTAATTGAGATTCATCTAGAAGAACATATTAATAATTCATGGAGTAGCTACAAGTGCCACAAAGTAAAACTCAATTTTCTATCATTTCTCTATTTTTGGATTGAACGACTCCACACACAGACAACTCAAGTAGCAGGCGCGCTCTTCTTTTGCGCCACACTAGAATGATAAGAATACAATCAGAAGTCTGCAATTAATTTGAGCACTCTCACAAATTATATCATAAATCCAAACATAAAAGATTATCAATTTTGGACGCTTGACAAATAAGTGAACAAAAAAAATAATTAAGCAACAACAAAGAAACCACAGTACCATATCGTCGATGGTGGTGGAGAGGGCAAAACGCAACTCTGTTTTTGTTCATCATAAACAAAAATAGTATTGTGATGTAGTGTTGAAAACTTTCGATCATTCGTTTCTAAGAAACTTAACAGGAATTCTAGAGAATTTCATATCAGGGAAAAGAAAACAAAAAGCTCCAGAAAAAAGCCCCCTCGAACTACACATATTTTTGCTATATATAAAGGAGTTATATCATATCAACACTTCTGATGTCAGTACAGTATTGATATCAGCAGACTTAAAATGGTGATGATCATATTTTTATAATTTTTGTTTCTTGTCTTAGTTCAAAATTATTATCGTTCATATAAATATAATTAAGACATCACATTATTTGTTAGTTCAAGTTTGCTTTTAAAACGTGAAACATTTCGAAATAGGCGAAGAAAAAAGATAGCAATGAAATTTCTGGCACTGCTGCTGGTTTTAGTTTATGCGGCACAACGTGGCGCCACAGAAGATAATGAATATTTAACGGTAAGACAAATTCTGTAAGAATCATGACACTAGGTCTATAGCTGGATTTACATCATGAAAACTACTACAAGAATCATAAAGGGCTGAGTACATAAATCCCGTTCCACACTAGAGTAAATTTCATTAAAAAATTTCATGAAATTAGGTGTTCTTAGGCCGAATTCCCCATTACAGCAATTTATCAGAAGTAAGCAAGGTAAGCAGCCAAGGCCTTAAAGGCCTGCGTACATAAGCTGCTCTGCCTGATTGCCTTGCTTTCCTGCTTCATTTTTGACATAACAAAAATAAAAGAATAAAGAAGGCCGAGGAAATTTCGAACTGGGTTGCCCTTTTCTTTTTTATTCTTTTATCAGAAGTAAGCAAGGTAAGCAGGCAAGGCAGCTTATGTACGCAGGCCTTTATTCTTTTATTTTTTATGTCAGAAATGAAGCAGGAAAGCAAGGCAAAGCCGCTTATGTACCCAGGTCTTTAATACGAAATTTCAGTTACTCCGATTAACCCCTGTTTTTGTAACTATTTTTTGTTCGTTCGTCTATATTCGTAATAATTTGGGCATCTATACCTCAACCCCTAGATGACATACAGACCTAATTCTTCGTAGACACGTTCTATATGTAGTTAAGAATTCCGCATTCAAAAATCAGCGTTCCACATTTGCGCTAAGGCGAGTAAATTGATTTACAAAATTTGACAATTCGTGTGAGAACAATAAAATTTTTTACAAAAACAGGGGGTAAATAATAGAGCTAAAAATTTCAAAATACAGAAAATCGGGCGTACCTTTCTATGGGGGATGTATCAAAACATCGACCTGTACCGAGAAATTTCTGGAGGAAAGTTTTGTTACTTCAACGAAGGCTAAAGGTCTCGCCACATGAAAAGCATGACAGTCTCGCTGAAGTCATATCTGATAAAAGGCTAAAGACCAAGCTCGACCTAATAAAAAGATTTCAGAATCACATTTGAATTAGGTCGAATTTGGTCTTTAGTCATTTACCAGATATTACTTAAGCAAGAATGTCATGCTTCTTATGTGTAGTGGCCTTAAAGCCTTGCTTTCCTGCTTCATTTCTGACATAATAAAAATAAAAGTATAAAGGCCTGGGTACATAAGCTGCTTCGCCTGCTTGCCATGCTTGCTTCTGATAAAAGAATGAAGAAGGCCGAGCCAATTTCGAACTAGGTTGCCTTTTTATTCTTTAATCTTTTATTTTTACTACCGTTCTTCTGTGAATCGTTCTTTTGCGAATTTTTCAACATAAGCGATTTTGTATTTGACCAGAGGATGCTGTAGCATCATTTTTGGATTAATATGAACAATATCGGCTAATGTTTTGGTATAGCCCCCTATAGCGGTACCTTCCGATCTTCGGTATCTATATATATAAACCAGTAAGGAAAGGATCAAAGTCGGGTGGGGCCGACTATATGATACCCTAAACCACTGTGAATATGTAAAATATAAATCGGAGCTATATCCAGATCTTAACCGATTTTGATATAATTTGGCACATTTATTTCCAGACCGAATTCAGCCACACATTCCAATATCATTGAAATCGGACTTATATATCGTGTTTGGAGCAGAAAATACACGAAATCGGCCGAAAATATATATGGGTGCTATATCCAAATCTGAACCGATTTCGATATAATTTGGCGCATTTATTTCTAGACTGAATTCAGTCACACATTCCAAATTTCATCGAAATCGGAAATATATAGCGTGTTTGGTACAGAAAATACGTGAAATCTGCCGAAAATATATATGGGAGCTATATCCAAATCTGAACCGATTTTCTATATAATTTGGCTCATTTATTTCTAGACTGAAATTGGTCACACATTCCAAATTTCATCAGAAAATACGTGAAATCGGCCGAAAATATATATGGGAGTTATATCCAAATCGGAACCGATTTCGATATAATTTGGCACACTTATTTCTAGACCGAATTCAGTCAAACATTCCAAATTTCATCAAAATCGGACATATATAGCGTGTTTGGTGCAGCAAATACGTGAAATCGGGCGAACATACGTATATATGGGAGC
This sequence comes from Musca autumnalis, assembly GCF_047663935.1. Classification (NCBI taxonomy): domain Eukaryota; kingdom Metazoa; phylum Arthropoda; class Insecta; order Diptera; family Muscidae; genus Musca; species Musca autumnalis. The sequence continues at coordinate 28,785,944 of NW_027411866.1, read as the reverse complement.
TATATCCAAATCTGAACCGATTTCGATATAATTTGGCTCATTTATTTCTAGACTGAATTCAGTCACACATTCCAAATTTCATCGAAATCGGAAATATATATCGTGTGTGGTACAGGAAATACGTGAAATCGGCCGAAAATATATATGGGAGCTATATCCAAATCCGGACCGATTTCAATATAATTTTGCACACTTATTTGTAGACAAAATTCAGTCACACATTCAAAATTTCATCAAAATTGGACGTATATAGCGTGTTTGGTGCAGCAAATACGTGAAATCGGGCGAAAATATATATGGGAGCTATATCCAAATCTGAACCGATTTTCACCAAAAGCAATAGCGTTCTTCCTATGGCTAAAAAAGTTGTAGTCCCCAATTTTCAGCTGAATCGGACAAAAAATGCGACCTGTATGCTGCGAACAAAAATACATGGACAGACGGACGGACACGCATAAATCGACTCAGAAAGTGATTATATGTATATCCCCAAAAGGAACTGTGGGTCTATTTCGTTTCCTTTTGTATGTTACATACAAATGTACAAAGACATTAAACCCTATCCACTGTGTGGTGTAGGGTATAAAAAGGATGATGTTAGTTACTACGCTTATAACTCAAGAACGGCTGAACAGATTTTGACAATTCGCACCAATTCGGAATGGTCTCATGGCAGAAAAGGATAAAACCTAAAAAAATCGCGAAAATTTGCGAAAAATTTGCAAAAATATTTTTTTAATAAAGTAAATTTTTCCACAAATTTCTATCGAGCTTCGCGTTTGGAGTAAATCTTGGCACTTATTTGGACAGTTTTTGGCGAAAATTGTATTTGCACCTACTGTGAGGGTCCATTGTACGCCTATGTCAATTTTTGAAAGTTGTACAGAATTTTTTATTCACAATCAAATCGATTTTTATTTATTTTCAAGCGTCTTTTTAGGAACTTAACAGCGAAAAATGGTTAGAAGGGCTTAGTTTAGAGTTTGTAAAGATTAGTGGTGGTTTCGGTCAGATACCGATTGAAAAGACTAAGATGATAATGCCAAAAGTGGTTTCCACAGTTTTGAGGAAAAAGGTACAAATCCACAAAATTGGTGGGTTAATTGAAGCATCAAGAGCTCCGAGGTAATTTCATTGGAAGTGAAGTTGTGGCATCTATGTATCTATATATCTATATCTATATGTATATAAAAAAGAATGATGTTAGTTACTACGCTTATAACTCAAGAACGGCTGAACAGACTTTGACAATTCGCACCAATTCGGAATGGTCTCATGGCAGAAAAGGATAAAACCTAAAATTTTGAAGAATGTAAATTTTTCCACACATTTCTGTCGAGCTTTTGCATTCGGAGTATATCGTATCACTTTTTTACAGTTTTTTGGCGAAAATGGTGTATGCACCACATGCTATTGACTTTTTAAAAGATCTCTATGTCAATTTTTAAAAGTTCTATAAAATTGTTTTATTTAATTTAATAAATTTCAGTTTTCATTTTATTCAATCAATTCTTTGTGCAAATTAATTGCGAAAAGTAATTTAATACTAGCAGCTTCAATTGATATTACCATTCTCTGGATTGTTATTTTTGGAAAATCTAATAGGAAGTACGCTGGCAGAATATAACGGATATTTTCAAATGACTTCGAAGTTAATAGGTGTGTACGATAACTTTCCCAGCAAAAAATACTCAGTCAATTCCAGCAACCTCTCTCAGTGAATTTTACTCTCTCAAGCAAGAAAAATTGCAGAAAGTTATCGAACAACAATTTGTAAAAACTTGCAAGGAATCAACTGTTTTGAAAAAGAAGAAGAAGAAGAAAAGTTTTTACATCAATTTGATGTTCTTGTTTTCCATGATTTTTTTATATTTTTCAGCTTTTGATGTTTAATTTTTTGATATTTCAATGTTTAATTTTGTTTTCGCCAAACAAGAATAAAAAATAAAACAAAACAAATGTTTTCAAATCAGCTGATCAGACTTGCAAATTTTTGCGGGACAAATTTTCCCAGCAAAAATTTGCAAGTTCTCAGTCACAAAACTCTCCAAAAATCTCTCCAAACTCGCTCTCTTTTGCTGGATAATTTTGTTATCGAACAGCATTCAGTAAAAATTTGTACGAATTTGTACAAATTATTGGGTTATCGTACACACCTAATATTAGCTGTGTCTGGTTACCCAAAAATTTGTAACAATTTGTACCAATTGTTGCTGGAAGTCGTCTGTTAACACAAAAAACCAGCAAAAGAGAGCGATTCGAGAGAGACATTTTGACAGTTCTTTCACTGAGAGCTTGCAAATTCTTGCTGGACAAATTTCTTCTAGCAAGCACTTGCAAGCTCTTCTTCTTCCTGAAAACAATCAATCAGCCGTTTTTAGTTTTTTGTTGATTTATGTTTGTGAACATTAAAAACAATTTTATTGTGGAAATAACATAGTCTAATTGTATTGTTTTATGGAGAACAAATTTGTAAAGTGGAAAAATACTTTTTTGTTTCATTTTCTTTTTTATTTTTAATAAAATACAACGTGTTTGCTTCCTTTGTTGGCGGACAAATTGTTCTGTTTTGGCAAGTCAGCTGATTGCTTGCTGGTTTTTGCTGGGAAGGTGTCTGTTTACTTTTTACAATTTTCTAGCAAAAGAGAATAAAAACCCCTTACTCTCTGAGAAAGTTCTTGCTGGACAATTCTTGCTGGGAAAGTAACCAGACAGACTTATTATTGAAGAACACGGATTGAACCTGACATTGACCGGCCGTTCTATTGATGTGGTTATTATTATTTACGTAACCCAAAATTGATTATTGTGTTCGTTGTCATCGACCCCACATACCCACGGCCAAATTCACCATCGATTTGGATCTTTGTTAACACATTCTTATTTTCATCAACTCAACAACTTGCATTATTCACATCATTGCATAGAGTTCGTGCGTAATCAAGGGATCCATATTTAATATGAATAACGAGATGCGAAACCGAGGTGGTTATGAAGACAGATAATAAATGCAAAAGGTTGGTTGAAGGTATGTCGATTCTGTGATCGGATGTTTTTGAGAAAACCGTCCAATGTACATCAGTTTCCAAAGCTTTTGATTAGATAAATGCTTACCTCAAATTCTCTTCAATGTGGTACTTTAAACCAAAAGAAGAAAGTTGGGCTGGGCCGAATTTGCTATACACACCAATGCGAGTTGTACCTTAGTAAAACGGAACCATTAGTTTCTATTCGATTTTGAAAATACTAAACTCTACAGCTTATTCCCAGGAGCCGTGGAATATGCTAACTGCTAACTTTCTTTTAAACCAGGTTTAACACGAATGAGACATCAATATTTGCTACGCATTCTGAATCCGAAATACCATGTTACGTTCATTCCATTTGGACGATAATATGGACCAATGTCTAAAATTTTTTTAAACACTAGCCTCCTTAAATGGCAAATTAGATCAGGATGTACTCTTATGTTTGGGGTATACCGAAATGGAGATGTATGCCAAAATTTTTCATGGAGTATTCTGACCAATGGAAACTTTAAATGTGAGATAAAAGCTAATTCAGTTAGAAAATTATCTTAGGATTACTACAATTGACTAAATAAAATTTAATTCGTTGTGAGTTCTATGTTCATTTCATCAGATCGACAGACGGACAAAGTTAAATCGAATTAGAAGTGTATGCTGATCAAAAATATATGTACATATATACTTTATTCTCAGACAAAAAGTAGTGTTGTAATGAATGAACGGAATGGTAAACATCTTATGGTGAAGGGTATTAAAATGAATGTTTGCCAAAAGCTTCAAAATCGAATGTACCTCTTCTATGGGGCCTATATTAAAGAGTACACTACCTATACCTACAATTCGCGGTATGAATCACTAACCATATTTACACACAATGATGAATGATCAAAACGAACTAGACACTACACAGGCAAATTTGTCTATAGATTACGAATCTGTAATAAAAGACTCTAGGGCACCTAAACGCCACAGAGAAAGTTTTACACAACGTCTCATCGGGAACTCCCCGAAAACACCACGTATGGCAGACTCCCCCTTCAGACTAATGCAAAAACTGGATGAACGGTTCTCCAAACTTACAGATCGACTTATGAATCAATTCAAAGTGATGCTACAAGAGACGGAAAATCGCATTCTGAAGGAGTTAGATGCTAAACTGTCTGAATTCAGAACTGATCTCAACAATGTTCATCAACGAGTTTCCAAGCTTGAAAAAGTGGCTGATGACTTTACAAATATCAAATCAGAAATTGAAGAACTAAGAATACAGTTATTAAGACAAGATAATGCCCCCGTTGCCTGCGAAATTAGGCTTAATGGAATCCCGTTTCATAGCAACGAAAACTTAACCGATGTATTTACCAACATTTGCACATGCTTAAATATAAAGGTGCCAAATATTAAATCGATCCACCGTCTGCATAATCGGAATAACACGAAAAAAGTTAATTCGCCTGACGCAGTAATTTTTATCAAATTCATGTCTCCTTACGATAAAAACTACTTTCTTAAATCGCTTTCACGCTATCGTAAGGCCAACAACTACAAATTGTTACTCAATTCTATTGGTTTTAATTCCACTGCACAATTTTACATACACGAAAACATTTCAAATGCAAATTATGCACTACTACAGGATGCTTTACACCTGAAGAAGAAAGGGTTAATAAAGGCAGCATATACCTTTCGTGGCCTCGTTCACATCAAGCGCCTCAACTGCAATGAACCGATATGCGTATCTCACAGTAAAATTCTTGATGATTTCGAAACATTGGAAAACGGATCGAGTGTTGCTCAACTCACCTAATAACTACATTATCACTTGGTCCATCATCGCTATTTATTTTCCTGCTCTCAGTTACATGTTTACACTATTCAGTACTAATTTTTATATCTTATATCCCTTAAATAACGTTGATTATACATACAATTACGAACTTAAATTTTTATCAATCAACTTCCTTATGAACGCTGCTGATGCATTTTCCTCTAACCCTTGTAACACCAGTCATGACGTTTATGGCTAGTACAGTCAGAGATTCCCAGAATGGTACCAAGACTATGGTTAATATTTTATCCAAACAAAGAAGTGGCTTAAACATATGCCATTTTAATTCCCAGAGCCTAATAAATAAAACAGATGAGTTTAGATACATTTTTGAAACATCTAATATTGACATTATTTGTGTATCGGAAACATGGCTCTTTTCTACTATCCCTGATGCTCTTATTAATTTAAAGGGCTACTCCGTTTATAGGTCGGATCGGGAACGTCGTGGAGGTGGAGTTGCCATATTTGCAAAAAAAAACCTTAAATGCCAAATTTGTGTCAAAATCCAAAATAGGTGACGTAATTGAAAATGTTTTTATTCAACTCAAGTCTAACAATACGAAAATGTTAATAGGGTGTATTTACAGACCTAATAATAATATTGATCTTCAACTTGTCCAGGGGACTTTAACTCAAATTTATTAGACAATCCAGCTCACATCTACTTCTAATACACTATTAGATCTGTTTTTTGTTAACAATCCATCTAAAATCCTTCTGTACGATCAAATTGCAGCGTCATGTTTTTCTAAAAGGTGTTCTACACGGTATGTTTTTTACATAATTGTGCATAGCAACTGTCACTTTTTACAAATCTGAATTTTGTACACATGGTGTGAACCATACAGAAATTTCAATGCATCAAAGTGTTATGTGCATACATATGTATATTTTTTGAATAGAACGCGCTCTATTCTCGTCTGTACAACCAAAGGTAAACAGCTGTTTTGTTTGTACGCGATATAAATAAAGAAAACAACAGAAAACGAATGAAAAATAAAATTTTGCCGTGCAGAAGGAATTACATATGGGCGAAAAAAAGTGACATTTGCTATGTATGAATATGTAAAAAACATACCGTGTAGAAATCCCATAAGCACGACTTAATATTCCTTACCTATGAATTCCATTCACCAGACATTTTAACCAGACATCTGCTTTCCGAGATTACAGGAGTATTAGCTACAGTGATCTGAATGACAGATTAAGTCAGATAAATTGGTGTGAAGTATACAGAATACCTACAGCTGATCTACAATTACAATTTCTTTAACAAAACATTCTTCAATTGAATGATTCCACTGTTCCGATGAAATATAAAAACAGCAACCCTAATTCGAAGCCCTGGTTTAACTCAAATATTAAAGTCCTAATTAAAAATAGAGATGCAGCGTATTTCCGGTGGAAGCGCTTTAAAACAACAGAACTCTACGATATATTTCGTTCCTCCCGTAAGTTAGTGAATAGAGCGATTAACACAGCAAAAATTGAGTACTACGCCAGTCGTTTTAGTTCTGCAATAGACTCACAAAGTACTTGGAGAACAATTAATGACATTGGTCTTGGGAAATCGAAGACTACGTCCACCTTTCAAGGTGATGTGGATGAATTAAACAAAACATTCATTAATATTCCGTCTCTTCGAGCAAATTCTTCTTTTTATGATAATATAGAAGTCTTTGCTGATGGACATTTTGAGTTTAGAAACGTCACTGTAGATGAAGTCTTACAGAGCTTCGCTGCCGTCAAATCTAATGCCATTGGGCCTGATGGACTTGACCCCAAGTTCTTACGGATACTTCTCCCAAGTCTTCTGCCATTTATTACACATCTTTTCAATACTATTCTCGCAACCAGCACTTATCCTGTGCAATGGAAACATGCGAAGATTATACCTGTTTTGAAGTCTAACTTGGAATACCGACCAAAAGCGATTCTATGTTATTTGTCCAAAATATTTGAGAAGATACTGCACAAGCAAATATCTGACCACATCCATCGGAATTCGTTGATAATAGAAACCCAATCGGGTTTCCGGGCCGATCACAGTTGTACCAGTGCACTAATAGAAATCTCTGAAACAATAAGATGTGCGATAGATGATAATGATCTCTGCTTTCTAGTTCTCCTCGATCACTCTAAAGAATTTGACACAGTTGATCACAACAACCTTTGCTTCAAACTACGTAGATTCTTCAATTTTTCAAATACTTCGACACATCTTATACAATCCTATCTCTCAAATAGATCTCAATCCGTGTACTCGGGAACGAAAGCTTCTAGAGCCTTGATGGTTGATAAAGGAGTACCACAAGGATCTATTTTAGGACCTCTACTTTTCACACTCTATGTCAATGACCTTCCCCTCCAATTAGTACATAGCAAGGCACACATGTATGCGGATGATGTACAGGTCTACATTAGTTGCCCTTTGAACGATATTGTGCAGTGTACACGGAAACTAAATGATGACCTCGAAAATGTTTCCAAGTGGGCCAAAGCAAATGGCCTTTTACTGAATCCAAATAAATCCAAATGCATTATCTGCCACAAAAATAAAAAGATCACCTTTGAAAGTGTTGACATTTTACTGGACCACAATATAATTGAAATTGTGTCTAGTGCTAAGAATTTGGGGGTCATTTTTAACTCATCTCTTAGCTGGGGAAGTCATATTAACGTTGTGGTAGGACAAACTTATGCTAAGTTACGTGCTTTATGGTTAACCCACTCGTTCACTCCACTTCATATACGTGCTCTCCTAGCAAAAACCTTCCTGTTACCCGGACTAACCTACAGATCCGAGCTCTTTGCAAATTGCGACGCAACGAGCAAACGTAAATTAAATATAGCATATAACAGCATTGTGCGTTATGTTCACGGGATTGGTAGAACAGAACATGTGTCACCTTTTACTCGATCACTTTATGGAGTTAATTTTGATGATTATTTGAATATGAAAAATTTAATTTTTCTTCATAAGGTCTTAGTCAAACAAAAACCTATTTACCTGTTCAATAGATTAAAATTCACAAGATCTAATAGAGGCAGAAAAATAATTCCCCTAAAACGCCGTAGTTTGGTGTCTGAACGGCAATACTTTATTGGCACCATTCGTCTGTGGAATTCTCTTCCAAGTCAATTGCAACGCATCAGCAACGTTCATACATTTAAAATTAAACTTCAAAACTATTTTCGAAACAATGAAACTAACACCTAATCCTATATCATTGTTTATGTTTATTTTTATTTTTTCACTTTTTTTCTTTTTCTTGTTTAGCTTTTGTGTTAAAACCCATTATTTAGTATTAATATTAATCTTGTATTGTGTTTTTTATTATATAACTGTTATCCTGTAAAGAATTTTTTTTAAGAAGGATATGTATCTACTACAATAATTCCTGTGCTTTAATTTATAAGATTTTTATCTTGTTGTGCAGGAATATCAAATAAATAAATATCAAATATCAATAAAAAAAAAAAAAAAATATCAGAAAAAAACATTATTAGCCATATCGAATACTAAATACCAAACTTCAGTCATTTCGGTAGGATAATGTGGCTAAAATCTTCAAAATACTGAAAATCGGACGGTACCTTCTATGGGGGCTATATCAAAACGTGGATCTATACTGAAAAATGTATGGGGAAACATTTTGTAGCTCCAAAGAAAATTTAATACAAAATTTTTGAGCCAGTTGGGTGAGAAAATGTGACCAAAACCCTTAAAAACACCTAAAATCGGGAGGTGCCGTTCTATGATGGCTATATCAAAACATGGATCGATATAGCCTTGATGGCTATATCCTAGGAGTAGTATAAACTTCTGTAGAAAAATAAAAGCTCTGCGAGCTGTTTCTTGATTTCAATAGGCTATATCGACTAAGAATTTTATGCTGATCAGTAATATATACTTTACACGGTCTCCGAAGAATATTTCGAAGTGTTACAAACGGAATACAACTTTAATTATGCCTTCCATTGTACTTGAAGATATAAAAAACTTTATATAACAATAAATATAAAATGTATTCGAATTTAAGTAATTTCATTTCGCAATAGCCATGACACTTAATGCATTGCAAGTCAAATAATCAACTTCAATGTACCTTTAATGACTGCGAGACTAAGTTCGCCGGATCCACTAGTTAGTAATAATTAACGAAATTTGTTGGTAAATTAGCAATCAAAATAAAGTTTTTTTTATACACATTTTTCATTTATAATTTTGGGTTTTAATTTTACCGATTTTTGTAGGTATCCAAAAATGCGTTAGATAATCCCACTACTGGCCTTTACTCTTTTTTCTTGTTACCGACAAAGATCAGAGAATATACATAAATAAAAAAATCATGAATTAAAAGTTAAAATAAAAGTTGACATAGCTGTTGCTATCGCTAGAGCTTAGCGACTACTTTATTTTAGTCGCTAACTTATCGAAATTCGTTAATTACCGAAATTATAAGCATTTTAATACAACAATTATTTGGTAATGGCAAAATGAGTTACAGAATCGCACTACTACTTTCCAAGCAATTCCGTACCATGATGACTGGGTTTTTTATATTCTCATTTTTTGATCTTTTTTCTAGGATCCTGTGGCAGAAGATAATCAAGATGTTTTATGGCACGTTCTCTACACCAAACTGAATTTGATAACGAATGTAACGGAAACTTTGAGTGAAACGGTTTCCCATTTACAAGATAGGTACAATTGAATAGTTGAAGTTGAATAATCTTTGCTTTATTGAATACTAAGCTTTTATTTCTTCCAGACAACGTGAACAGGAAGATCGTACATTGAGCTTAATGGAAACTTTAAATGAAAATGCCAAAAAATATATGGATGAACAATTTAAGGAATTGACAGACAGGTAATTGAATAACATCAAATTTTATGGACCCAAATTATCTTGCAGAAAATAGTCTTGGGCGATAATTTAAAGCTTTAAGTATTTTGGACAATGAATATGAATTGCCATACAGAAAATAGCCTTGAGTTATAACTAAAAGCTATAGGTCGTTTGTATTATACATATGTATGTACATATATCTGATTGTAATTCTCTGATACGCTTGAGAATTGTACAGCCGCGGCACGACTCTATTCAGAATCTCTTATAAAAAGACTGTTGTACCTTGCTCTCTACAGCATAAAAGTCCTTCCTGCACTGCTAGCAGGAGAAGGTTCCTGTCCACAGTCATCCTTACTTGCCACATATGTATGTAGGTCGAATGTGACTCCGGTGATCTTAGGTTAGTTAGTGGTGTATGAAAGATTTAATGGTGAATATTTCCAACTTTAGGTCGTCTGAAAGGGTGATAAACGGGAAACATTGGGGTAATAAAGTTTAGCGAATCATTGGGGTAAAAAAGCTTCAGAAAACATTGTGATATTAAAGTTTCAGAGATTTCTACCTCGGGGAAGTCTTTTGATTCCTTATTCCTGAATTACATATAGGACTGGCGTACCCACATACATACATACTTATAATTGATTATCCAAGGTTTCACAAAAGGTCGTTTGATGGTGCTTGATGTTCTCAATGTGCAACAAAGTGAAATGATTTTGTACCATTCAATTATTCTGGCGTCCTTGACGGTCTCCAGTATGGTTATCTTCCCAAATGTAGAGGGGAAAGTAAAATACCTCCAACGAATAATACCAAATTTCAGCCACTTATTGTGGCAACAACCTTCAAAATACCGAAAATCGGGAGGTATCGGTCTATAGGGGCTATGTGAAGGCGTGGACCTATACCGACAAAGTTCATATGGAAAGTTTTATACCACTAAACGTTGTCAATTGTTTAGCCCTGTTCCTTTACGTGCAAGAATCTTCAATTTTTACCACTTTTTACTCGAAAAGCGTTCCTTTACTTCAGAGACCATACAATTCATATGGGTGCAGTTTTCAACTTTTACTACTTTTGCCGGTTTTACCATTTTCAAAAGTAAAGGAACAGACCAATTGATGTCAACCCAACTGGGTTGTCGATAAACGTGTTAATCCAAAAGGCACAATTCGCAAAAAAAACTATTTTAAAATGGTAAGTTCAGTGGAATTGATTTTTGATCATGAAGAAAATGTACAGGACATGAAATCTATTAGAAGAAATTTGAAATTAATATTTCAAACTGTTGTTTTATTGTTATTTTCACCATACTTTTGATACACAAAATTAATAATTCATGCAAATAATCAACAATTGTTAAGAAAATGTTTTTTCCTTTCAATTTTACTTCTTGTTTCTTCGAAAATATTCACTGCAACTGAAAATAACTGGTTGCTGAAAAATAGCCGGTTCGTCAACTGGGATTCGTAACTTCAGTTGAACGTTGCCATACATAGGGCCATTATTACATGTGTTCTTTTACTATCTGATGGATTTGAAAACGAAAAATAAACCAATTTAGAGGCATTAAAAATATGTATGTATATATTTTACATCGAAAGTTAATTCCAAGAAGCTCCTCCTTGAAATTCAAACACCACTTTTAACTTTAAGTTAATCGGAACTCTATAAATCTGTTCGGTAAATCCAAAATATAACAAAAGAATACTTATAATAATGGGGGATAAAGTAATTTTGACAACTGACAACTCCACTCAACGATAATTGCTATCGATAATCGACCCCATAAGAATTAAATTTCAGCCATTTCGGTGGAATATTGAGGCCAAAACCTTCAAAATACCGAAAATCGGGAGGTACCGTTCTTTGGGGTTTATATGAAGGCGTCTACCTATACCGACAAACTTGTGGGAGAAAGTTTTATACCCACAATGAAGACTAAGTACCAGACATTTCGGTGTGATAATGAGACGAAAACCTTCAAAATACCGAAAATCGAGTGGTAGCGATCTATGGGGACTATATGAAGGCGTCGACCTATACCGACATATTTAGGGGGGAAGTTGAATACCTTTAACGAATACTAAATACCAAATTTCAGCCATTTCGATGGGTTATTGTGGCCACAACCTTCAAAATACCAGAAATCGGGAAGTACCGTTCTATGGGGGCTATATAAAGGCGGGGACCTATACCGACAAACTTGTGGGAGAAAGTTTTATGCCAACAACGAAGACTTAGTACCAATTTTCAGCCATATGTAATAATGAGGCTAAAACCTTTAAACTACCGAAAATTGGATGGTACCGTTCTATAGGTCCTATATCAAAACGTGGACCGACATACCCCATTTGCAATACCAAACATTCTAGGAGTAATAGAAACTTCTATACCTAATTACAAAGCTCTATCTAAAAAATTGCGAGCTGTATATTGATTTCAACAGACGGATGGACTTGGTTATATCGACTTAGAATTTTACCCTGATCGAGAATATACATATATGCTTTATAGGGTCTCCGATCTGTTACAAACGGAATGACAAATTTAATTATACCCTCCATATTATGGTGGAGGGTATAAAATTACGAAAGAACATATTTGCGTTGCTACAACAACAAAAACTTCCATTGTCTGTTCCCTGACTGTTCTAAGAACGGGAATAAATAGATGAGCTGTTTTGTGGGAAAGGGCTAGCATTCAGGGTATACACCCTTAAAGCAACACTGTTTCAGTGCATGGTTTTTCAATGAGTTAGAGAGAGAGAATTCCTCTTTGCTTGCTCGCGAGTAAAGGGCTGCGGAATACCGCCTTAATGCTTTACAACTGTGCAAGTGGTACCATTGTGGATCGTGACAGTATTTTTTCTTAAATCGCTATAGTAGTTGGATATTGTTGTAGAACGCCAATAGTAGCTTGATGAGCGATTTCTACTGGCAATCAGTTCATATTCGGTGCTATGGCATCTTTTAGTTTGCCCTTGTCCATGATAAATAATTTGAGGAGTTGTATTACTTCAGAAGATTGCTTTAGATTTAATTTTAAGACTTCAAAATCATGGCTAAAATACACATTTCATTTTCAGACAAATTGAACAGGACTCAAAGTTAACACAACTTGTAGAAAAAATGGATGAATATTTTTCTGAAAGCCATAAAAGGTAAGATTTTTAGATTGATTCTTTATGCAAAGATAAAACCTCAAGGCGTCCTTTGTTTTCTCTCAGATTTGATGAACTCACTGCCAGACAAGATAATCAAGAAGACTTAATTGTTGCCTTATCAAATCAAACCCAAGGCTGGACCACAATTTTACGTCGACAAGACGGTTCAGTTGATTTCTATCGGAAATGGTCCGAATACCAGACTGGTTTTGGTTTTCCAGATGGTGAATTTTTTATCGGTCTTGATAAACTACATGAAATCACCACCAAGGAACCGATGGAACTATTGGTTGTTATGCGTGAATATGGTGGTGAAATGATACATGCCCATTATGATTTGTTTAGAATTGCCGGTGAAAATGAGAAATATGCCATTAAAGTTGTGGGCAATTATAGCGGAGATGCTGGTGATGCCATGGAATATCATCTTGGAATGCCGTTCTCAACTTATGATCAGGATAATGATGATTCGACACGAAATTGTGCTAGCTATTTTAGAGGTGCATGGTGGTTTAAGTCCTGCTATTCTAGGTGAGATTATTTCTTTTTAGCTGTGGAGAAGCGATGTTTATAACGCTTAATTGTTTTTTCTTTAGTCATTTATGTGGACCCTATCGTTCGGAGGCCAATGCCGATCAAGCTGGTGTCAGTTGGGATAAATGGAAGGTGGACTATTCATTCCAGTATGCTGAAATGAAATTAAGACCTAAACTATATTGGAATTTAGACAGTAGTCCCAAAGAACCAGAAGACGAGCCATTGCCACAGTAATGGTATTAATTACTTACAAATTTTGAAATTTTTCGTAATAAAAAGTGATAATTGTTTAAAAAACCACTATTTATGTTGTTTGTTTTATTTATTATGCCATTCATGGCAGTATCATTGCAAGATCTTGGAAAGTTACTTCCGTTTCTTCCTTTAAGGGAAAGCAAAACACAGATATTAATTCTTTTTAAATTTGCACTAAAATTATGAAAAAGAGGAGGATAAATTAAATTTTATTATCAGCAATGTTCAACTTCGCTTTGGTTAATAAACCACTATCACCCATGTCTTCATTGTAGCCAGGGCGGTATTTCATGCCAGGGGCCTATAGGAGAAAAATACAAATTATTATTATTATTTTTTAAAAAAGAACATCACCTCCCCCCAATGACTTACATTGAACCAAATATCACGCCATTTCTTGCCACTGTCAGGATCACGCAACAATTCGGGCACATCAAAACGTGGCACATTGAAGTAGTTCATCAAATCGGGTTTGCCAGCGGTATATTGAATGCGAGCCTCACTCCATTCACCCTCGTTGTGGAAACGCCAATCTTTCATTTTCTTTTCCATTGGATCGTGATCGAAATTCTCGAAATCGATACGTTCGATATCTTCAACAACGACTTCGGTTTCACCACCAGCTGTCCAATCGTAAATCAACAATTCAGCATGGGTGGCAATATCTTTAAGATATTGTTGTTTATAGATGTTTTCCATGTCACGCAAATAGGCATCAGTGAACACGGGCGATTTAACCTCATAATCATTGTTGCGGGCCTTGATGCGTTGCTGAAAAAAGAAAGACAAAACATTAAAAAAACGAGTAATAATGCGACAAAGTCCGGCCCATCGGACCATCATATCAGCAGAAGTTAGCCGTTCACTAGAACAATGCAAACCACAACGCAAACAGAGTCCTCCAACACCATAAATCAGCGATAGCTAATCAATGCCACGACGGCGGGTTCTTCGATACATGATTTAACCATTCAACACCCGTGTTACGGCCAGCGGTACAATTTTTTGTATTTGTATCGTTTTTCTGTGTTGGAAGTTACATATCCCGGAATGCCTGCTCTGGGTTCTTTTGGTCCGTGCCGGGACGGAGGAAAAGCCAAGGACAATATGGTGTGCTCAATTTGTCGCATCCGCATCTAACATACTCAAGCTTCGGTAAGATGCAATAAGTGCCTGGAGTGGGGACTACGACAGGGACTATGTTGCTGTATGCCGCGTGAACACAACCCCTCGCAGAACTTCCAAAAATGCATTGTTTCTGAAATTTAATTGCAATGGACTCTGAGTTAAGATCCACAACCGCAATTCAATCCCACGACAGTGGGTTCTTTCTTACCGGCTTAACACGAACCATAGTGTTTTAGCCTGCGGCTGCCAACCCAGCATCAAACCTATGTTTCTACGTAAATTGCCTACAACAACAACTGCTGCTTACAGCGAGGTGGGGGATTAGCTTCCCTATTGCATCCTGCTGTCGAATGCCCGATGGGATACCAAACTTCCCAGCAGAGGCGGCGGGATTAGCAAATGAGCGTGATGAGGCTCGTCGAGCCAACTCCAGTGACCCCAGAGTCAAGAAGCTTACCCTGGAAGGTTGGTCGGTACACATAAGCGGAACAAGTGGTTAAATCATCTGAAGAGTTGCAACATTAGAACCGCAATAAGTGAATTGTGGGCAATAGTTCAGTCACTCTCGAATCCTGGAAAGAAGAAAGATAGGACCTCAGTCACATTTGTCGACTGATCCGAAGAGGTGCGCAAGTGATGGAATTTGCATAGTAATATCTAACCAGTTGCATGTCATCAGCATGGGTTCCGTAAGCAGCACAGCACGGCAACAACGCTGCACGTCATCTCCACACATATTAGTCGAGGACTCAAGCAGAGAAAGCCGTGTCACATTTGTACATCTGTACCCCAAGAACGAAGGATGCATCAACCCTTGAGGATATTCTCATAATTCTCTCGATGATCAAACGAGATGGAAATGGACAAGTTGGTCAACTGAAGTCAACCTCCAACAAAGGACAAATTCAATTTTGTCGAGGGTAGCAAAGCCCTTTATGGCTTTATTTCACTGCAAGGTCTTGAGTTGACATTCAAGGTGAGAAGTACGATCAATGTTAATTCCCTAGCTAGCAGCATTTGGGGTGGAAATAGGGGAGCAAGTTGAGTTAAAGCATTAAGCTCGGGTCGGGTCCAAATTTTTTCCACAGTTAGGTCTCGTAACCCTGATCACAAATATATATAGCTCTTATTCCGAAGTCCATACTTCCCGAGATATGGGACTCTGAAGTTCCGAACATTCCTTTGTATAGAACTTCGACATTTTTGAACGAATAATGCTAATATGGGAACCATTGTAAATCTTATGGTATAATAGTAAACTTTTCTTTAAGAAAGTAAATTTTTTCTAAATAGCCGAACTTCGGCCGGGGATTTAAGACTTCCTCCTATGGACAGATGCAAATATCGGGAGCGGGAATAACAATTTCTTTTAAATTATAATTTTTTCACTAAGAAGCGGGCCTTCGGCCGGGGATTTAAAACTTTCTCTGATGGACAGGTGCAAACCTCGGGAACGGGAACAATTTTGTTTTATGTATCTATACATTTTTCTCTACGTATCCGGTCTTTAAACAAGGGAATTTTCGGAAGTTCAAAGGCGCATATCTCATGAAGTATAGACTTCCCTTATAAAGGTTATACATATTTGTGATCAGGGAGACAAGAGACAAGGAAAATTTGGTCCCGATCCGAGCTTAATGTTTAAACTCAACTTAAGCCTTCCGCCCTATACACTGAAAATGATGCCTCCTCCTTCTTCTTCTCTGGACCATTTACATGAAGAAATTCTTTCCGTACATCTTGGTTTGTTACCCTGGGAGTCATCACAAGCACCATTTGACGTATGGATGGTGCTTTGGTGGATGGCAAATTAGAATACGTAAATGACAACTACAGTAATTATATGCCCCCTTCCGCGAATATAAAAATCAAATATGTACAGCCGAACTTCGCTATAACGTAGATGTTGGAGACAAAAATGTGCTAAGTTATGTAGAAAATTCAATACCAAATGACTATTTTGTGTTAGAACTTAAATTTGTATTTTTTATACCAACTCGTTTCATAGAATTATTCGTTATTGGAATGTTCTTCGTTATAGAGAAGTTCGACTGTATTTCCATTTAGTATTTTCCACCCAATACTCACCTTAACAGCATCAACAGGCATATCCAAATAGATAACCAAATGTGGTCTCAATAGTTCAGTGATGGTATTGCCTCTAATTTCATAGTATACCGAACGTGCACCCTTTGAGACATAACCATGTTTGTACATTGTCTCCAAGAATACAAAATCGGAGTAGCAACTGCGATCCAATACAACACCTTGGCCGGTGGACAAAAGATGTGCCAATGCATCAATATATTGCTCAAAACGCAATTGATACATTAGAATTTGGAAAGTAGGTGTCAAACGATGTTTTGGTTCTTTGCAGAAATTAACCACATCGAAGGAACGGCACGATTCGGGTAATTGTGGATCCAATTGACGTAAATCATAGCCATATGAATTGATATAGAACATGTCTAAATTGGCTTCAGGAACATAGAGCATTTCCAATTCATCAGCCAATTCTTTGGCAAATTTACTTTTACCAGCAGCAATGGGACCCTCAACACAAATGATTTTGGAATTTTCATTTAAACGTTTGGTGGTCTTATCGAACATGGCCTGGAAGACACCAAATTCCTTCTCTTTGTAGGGATATGGTTTGTGCTGAACAACACGGGGACCACCGCGCATTGTTTTGCCCGAAATGAAACGTTGCTGTTGCTGGGCTAAACCAGCCGGTAAGGCGGGAGCATTGCGAGAGCAAAGGCGTATTAAGCCCACTCTAAAGACGGCAGTCATCTGGAAAATAAAGAAAAATTGAAAAATGTTTATTAAATATTGTACTTAAATAAATGGAAGTTTTCAATTATTTGCACAAAATTCCTAAGGCAACAACGGCAGGCAGTCATTTTAGCGCTGTTACATCACACAATTGCAGAGGTCTCCAGCCAAATAACTTAGATTGTTATTTGTTTCTTGTTGGAAAAAATGCTCCGTTATCTTTGCTGTTGTTGCTTAATGAGGGGATATTATTTTCTGGTGTAAAAATCCCTTGATTTATGTTAATTGCTTTGCAAAATAAAATAATAAAACTCACTTTTCTGAGGGGAAAGAAAATGCTCTTCAACAACCAGACGACAAAAATGAATTCCACTGACAGCGGTTTGTCAAAGTGTTGTTGTTTTTTATTTCTTGCAACCAGCTGATTGTCAATTTCAACACAAACAAACAGGGTTGTACTAAAATAGTACTATTCATGAGCGAGGAAAAGAGTGGCAACGCCGTCTATGGGTTCGTTTATGTTCTTACTAGGCGTTTACACAAGACAAGTTATGTTGAAATACAACCCTGATTGTATTAACATTTGAGCTGGTAAGTCGATGGTCAGACTAGCAAGGTTTCTTGAAACCAATTTCGTTAAAGTTTCTTTTCAAGTTTCGTTAGTGTCCACACAGGTTAACGTGAAATTTAAGATTTTTGCGTGTCCTCTTTATTTTACCATTCGCGTTTGTTGTGTTCCTCATACCAATAAAAACAAAACAAACACAAATAAACTAAAAAAAACAACACAAAATAATTAACATTAATAATTAAATTAATAATAGTAGTTAAATTTTCACTATTTCGTTAATTAAATGGTTTTATTACATTTTTTTATGCTTGTTTAGTTGTTAACGTTTGCTTGAGAAAATAAAAATGAAAGAAAATGGAAGAAAAAATCTTGCAACGAATGACAAGAAGAGGCAACACAACAAACACAGAAAACCATGTACATGGGTTTCACTACTTCATACCCCTCGCCTATAAACTTGACGTCGCCATGTTGAAATCATGCTAGTCTGACCATCGACTAAACAATCGATATTCCCAATATAATATTTTAAAATATCGATTGCTATCGATATTATCGTTAAGTTGTCAACACCATTGATTTGGAGATGAAAATGGCGGAAATGTCAATGCTTTTCTTGACATTTTGCACAAGTAAGCTGTGTTCCTTTACTTACCTGAGGTTATCATTTTTACCATTTGTTACCATTTTTAACCTGCAAAGCGTTCCTTAACCCCGAAAAGTGGCAAAACTGGAAGCAATTTTTAAGAGAGTGAGAGAGGAGAGAGAGCGGAAATGGCTTTCTCTTCTACCACACTTTTTGACATTGCTGCCAGTAGTGCGATTCTCTAACTCATTTTTTGAGTTACCGACAAATGTCGGTAAAATTAAAATGCTTATAATTTCGGTAATTAACGATATTATTCGGTAAGTTAGCGACCAATAAAAAGTAGACGTAAAGTTCTACCGATAGCAACAGTGTTGTCAACTGATGTTTGAACTTTTCATTCATAATTTTGCGTTTTAATGTTAACGATTTTTGTCGGTAACTAAAAAAAAGAGTTAGAGAATCGCACTACAGATCTACCATTTTTCCGTTCCTTTACTTTTCTGGTAAAAATGTTCATGGGAGAGCAATTTTGACACTTCTCTCTTTTACCACTCTTACCATTAAAAAAGTAATACCCTAGACAGACGGCAGAGTTAATTTGCATTAAAAATGTCCTAATTTGAATTAATTTTTCACACTGACAGACGATAGTATCTGCATTTATGAAACAGCTGCTTGTGTTGTTTGTTTGTACCCAGCAGACCATTTCATAAAGATTTACAAAAGTTCGCCAAAATATGCGAAACAAATACACTTTCTACCTTTGATTTTTTTACCATGATGAAGCAAAAATAAATTTAATTTATTCGCGATATTTTTGAGTCTTTTTAATATTATAAAAATACTGCATAACTTTAAAAATCATTTGAGGAAGATATAATTTTCGATAGAATTGGTATGGTGGGTAATGAAATTTTTTGTGAAAATAAAAATTTGAAAAAGAGATTTGTTAGAAGGCGTGAAAAACGATTAGCTGCTATTCTACTCGCGAGAGACCACTACTTATTTTGAAGAAACGCGAAAATTGCTGATTTGCTTTCCATTTTTATTTTCTTAAACATGGAAATTTGACAAACGACAATTGATTTTCAACAGCATTGCCATATTGAAATTGCTAAATTCAGTTTAAATGTCCTTTGATTTTGTGCATTAAGAAAGTGGATAATGTACGAATTGATTTGAATTAAGGCAGTTAATGCAAATTAACGCTGCCGTCTGTCTAGGGTATAAAGGAACAAAGCTGTAGTTCACAGAAATGTAAAAAGAGAATAAACAATTGCTTTTATTTTATCAAAATATTTAAGCCTTTACCTAATCAACTGCGTGTTGCGTGTGCGTTCAAAAAAACAAAAACAAAATACATGTATTTGTTTTTGTTTTCAATTTGAAATACATGTATTTTGTTTTTGTATTTTTGAACGCATACGCAACACGCAGTTAATTAGGTAAAGGCTTTAAACACTGGATTTTATTTTTCCAAAAAATGTGTACGTGTAACTACGGACTTACTTTCTCACACACACAAAACCGAAAAACAGCGAAATTTCTATTTATTTCAATGAATTTTAAGTTGCGTATTTTTGTTCCGATAATATCGATAGGCAAAACTATCTATCGATATTTAATTTTTAAAAAATAATCGATTTTATCGATAGCGATTTTTTGCCAGCTCCAATTAACATACAAGCTCTGTTCCTTTACTAGGCGTTTACATCAGACAGTTTGTCTTCAAATACAACTCTGATTTACTAACACATACATATATTTGTCGTTTGTCACACAGCTGTCCATAATTTTTTCAAAGACAGTCAGGTTAATAAATTTTTGACATATTTGTGAAAAAGAAATGAGATGATAATTCAAATGTGCTGAAAACAAAACAATATGTACAAAAACAAACTAAGTGAACGGAAAACGAAAAGAAATCGATGATTTTCAATCATAATTTGACAATTGTTTTTGCAGTTGTCTGGACGCCTACGTTACACAGGGAAGTTTTGGGTTTTTGACAATCAATACATGAACTCAACTGTCCTGTCATTTCCAAACGCAGGGTTGCTCTTATGCCACACTGTGAAACTTGCATTGAAAACTTTCCAATTTTATAGGGGTTCTCAAAACGAGTTACCCACTACAGCAAATTAACAGCCTGTTTCTGTATGTCGAAAGAAGAATGTGTGCGAATGAAACACGCCCGAACTTTAGTTTTCGAAATAAGTTTACCTCTTTGAAAAACACACAAGAGTTTGGACGTGTTTCTTTCGCACACATTCTTCTTTCGACATACAGAAACAGGCTGTAATAATATTACTGTAGTAACTTGGCGTTTACACCAGACAGTTTGTCTTCAAATACAACTCTGATTTACTAACCCATGCATACATTTGTCGTTTGTCTCTCAGCTGTCCATCAGTTTTTCACAGATAGCCGGGTTGACAAATTTTTGACATTTTTGTGAAAAAGAAGTGAGATGATAATTCAAATGTGCTGAAAACAAAATAATATGTACAAAACAAAATATGTGAACGGAAAACAAAAAGAAATCGGTGATTTTCATTCATAATTTTACAACTGTTTTCGCAGTTGTCTGGACGCCTACGTCACACAGGCAAGTTGTGGGATTTTGACAATCAATACATGAAGTCAACTGTCCTGTCATTTGTAAACGCAGGGTAAGGTACTCGACCAAATACCCCGGTTACACTTAACCGGATTAACCCAGTGGGTTAGATTTCAAATGTCAATTCTATAGTGCAAACGTGAAATAAATCCTCTCGAAGTGGGTTAACAAAAAACTCTAGTGTAACCACACTATAATGGGTACTTTACACGATATGTTTTTTACATATGGGTTGTCACTTTGTATATACATTTTGTATGGGAGAAGTGACAACTCATATGCAAAAAACATATCGTGTAAAGTACCCATAAGAGAGCATAATTTCATGAAATTTATAATTTACTAGGCGTTTACACATAGACAGTATTGGCAAGACAATAGCAAAGTTACAAACCATTTTCACCAATACATTCATACTTTTCTCTACACATATTTAAAAATGTATAAATGTATTTGTGAAAAAGGTTTGTATTTTAGCTATTGTCTTGCCAATACTGGTATTTGTAAACGCAGGGTTACCACTTTTTACTCGAAAAGTTTTCCTTTACTTGATGTATGCATACAATTGATATGAAAGCATACTACTTTTGCCACTTTGACCATATTTAAAATAAACGAACAGACAAACATTTGTCGTTTGTGTCCCAGCTGTCAATCATCTTCTCACTAGGCGTTTACACCAGACAGTTTGTCTTCAAATACAGTCTGGTTCACAAATTTTTGAAATTTTTTGCAAAAATGTGTGAGATAATAATTCATATGTGTTAAAAACAAAAGAACATGAACAAAAACAAAATATGTGAACGGAAAACAAAAGGAAATCGAAGATTTTCATTCATAATTTTACAACTGTTTTTGCAGTTGTCGGGACGCCTACGTAAGTTGTGGGATTTTGACAATCAATACATGAAGTCAACTGTCCTGTCATTTGTAGACGCAGGGTTAGTCAGAGATCATCAATGAGTTACTTGTCCCCGTAAGCCAATTGAGCACGCACAAGTTTTTTGGGCTTTTGCTTTTTTAATGCGTGTGTTTTCTTGCACTCTGTATTTTTTCCACCACCACCAAAAATACTTGCGACGCATCAAGACCGTTGCTTGTGCGTAATAAGTAAAACAAGTATTCATCATATTTTGCACTGTTACAAAACTCACAAGTGGAAGCACACACACAACATTACAAAAAATAAACATTTCTAATTTTATTTTTTGTTGTTTCGTTTGTGTGTGATTTTCTTTATTTGCTTGGAATGTTATGCGTGCTTTTGAATGCTCTTCTAACCTTTGAAAATCAGTTTTAGAAAATTATTTTTGCTCTCATTCTCTCGGAGAACATAAGACAAACGGTTGAATTACAAGGGTTGAAAACAACACTTGATGTGCGATGAGTAAGAAAGTAAAACAGAAAATGTAATTACGTATTTAAAACTACTTGGCAAAGCATACGCAAGTGTCAAAAAATATCCATTTTTAAATAACTTATTTTTTGAGTGGCTAGCCACACTCGTACATATTTTGAGAATGGCAAGCAACACTTGCATTTATTTTTTAGAGTAGCAAGCCGCACATACGCTTGTTTTTTGCATGTGGCTTATGAGTGTCAAAATCAGCTACTTACGCAGTTCTCTGGGGTTAGTGCCGGCTGTTTTATTGCTCTGTAATACTAGTGTCAAATTCCAAAAGATATTTTGTATTCTTATTTCTATTTCCTATGTACATTAGGGATATACATATAATTTTGAGAGCAAAATATCATTCAGAATAAAAACTATTTCGCACGAATATCTCCGAAGATAAAACGGGAAGACCTCCCTTATATCAATGAAAGATTCTTCGAGTCCGAACGAACTGCCTCACACATTTTAACACCACATAGGGGAACGTTTTCTCAGGACAGTTTCGTGAGTGATTTTAGCCACAGTGATGTTGGCGCCCAATACGAACTACACAATAATGTACACAATGTCGATCTTCACACTGCGACCTTGCTTATAATGAACATGTTTGTGTTATTTTTGTTATATGCGGACTTAAGAGCTTTTGCGGACAAACAAACATGTTTTTACAGAACAGAGCTTTTTCTCCATAATTTGTCTGACCATATATCAATCCATAGGTCGCATACATTGACAGACTTTGCTCTCGAATACATTTATATCGATGTTTATGTATGATGCATTAATCAACTTATGGGTACTTTACACGATATGTATTCTACATATGGGTTGTCACTTTGCGTATATATTTTGTATATAAAAAGTGACAACCCATATGTAAAATACATATCGTGTAAAGTACCCATTAGTGTCAATTTAAGATAATGTTTGCAATATGTGATTCCGTTCAGAACAGACAATACTTAAATTGTTTCGATGCGAAAACTTTTTTGGCGATAGAGAGAAGTTGGCACAAAATGTGAGTTATTTTGTAAGTCTCGGGCCACACTAGAGTAATTTCAATGAAATTTTCACATGAAACTTTGCATTTTTTGGGAAAAATTCATAATTTCAAGAAACTAGTGTACACGATTTCATGTGTTCTGCAATTTTGCTGCGTTGCAATATTCGTATGAAACAAACAGACTGTTTTATTTTACATTTTCTTTTACTTTCATGTCAAAATTTCCGTGAAATTACTCTTAGTGTGGCCCGGGACTAAAATGATAAAAGATTAAAGCCCTAATAAACATACATAAGTTTTTTGATTTCAAAAACAAAAGTTTGAAGCAGCCTTTCTTTTTTCATTAAAATATTAGCGATTCCAAACATTTTTGTAACAAATATTCTTCCTGCTTGCATTTATCTATTTACAGGAATGGGTTGGAAACATTAGAATTGAACATTAAACGAGTTTTCATTCATGATTTTCAAATTCATGTAACCAAAAGCCTTTTTAGGTTAGCGCATTATGTGATTTCGTTTATCCTAGAAATAAATAAAGGTTATTTGAGTTTGCTTTGTCCTTCGTCATACTAGATGGTTTCATTGAAACAATTTCACGAAATCCAGGGTTCATAGGCCGATTTCCATACTAGAGTAAAATCATGATGTTTCTGTAGTGCGGAACTCGATTTAAGAATCTTTAAAAGTTTCAATGAAACCACGCAGGTATGACCTTCGACTTTTTGCTTCATTTGTTTACACCCAGCAAAAAGTTTGCATCCGCGGATGCAGTTGAGTCACTACAAGTGTACAGTAAAAGTGCCGTTGGTGTACATCTTTTTCTATGAATTCACTTATGAATTTTACAAGAGAGCGCGCTACTAGGATGCACCCCCCATTTTGCTTCCACAGCAAACCGCTAGGACACACTCCGTTTTCGATCCAAATAACAGCTTTTGATGTAGTGTTTTGGATTGAATTTAAAGGCACTCTTCGGATTGTAAAGAGGCAGTAAAAATGCAAGCTCCCAGCAAAAAGTATGCATCCGCGGATTCACTTATGAATTTTACAAGGAAGCACGCAGATAGGATGCACTCCATTTTGCTTCCACTGCACACACCCAGCAAAAAGTTTGCATCCGCGGATGCAGTTGAGTCACTACAAGTGTACAGTACAAGTGCCGTTGGAGTACATTTTTTTCTATGAATTCACTTATGAGTTTTACAAGGGAGCGCGCAGCTTGGATGCGCTCCATTTTGCTTCCACAGCAGACAGCTAGGATGCACTCCATTTTAGATCCAAATCACAACTTTTGATGTAGTGTTTTGGATTGAATCTAAAGGCACTCTTCGGATTGTGTTTTTAATCAATCTAAAGATGCAGTAAAAATGCAAGCTATTGCGAAATATCCCAGAATAAATAAAATGCATTTATTATTTGTGTAAAATAATAATACAAAGAACTTTATTATATTATACAAAAACAAATTAAAAAAGTTTCCATTAAATCCAATCACATTTGAGTTTACTTTCTCCGTTCTCCAATTAATCCAAGCGCATCTGATTTTGCAACATTATCCTGAAGGTTTTTTATGTTGCCTTCCCATCACTAGTTCAGCTTTCGACATGAACTTCACTCCATTAAAAATTTCCGTCTTGTAAATTACCGCAAAAATGTTCTCAAATTTAGTTTGTATTTTTATTTTATTTTATCAAGGAACACACCTTTGGTAATTCTCGAAGAAACCATCGATTTGGTAATTTTTGCAATACTTTTATTGTCACCCCCAAGTAGTAGTTAATTCTTATTTTTGACCGTATTTGCTATAAATCGCAAATAACCTTTGCATATTTTGATGGAATATTGTTGTAAGGACCTATAGCAAGAGATTTGCACAAAAAACCGTATAGGTTTTACATAATTTGTTGCCATAAACGAATGATTAATATGAGATTTTCTACAATTTTGGTTTTTGCAATACATTTCTTGCCTAACTGTACACTCTTGTCTCTCGTTTCTCTTTTGAAGAACTGTTGTCGGGGGGTGAGTAGGCATCAACTAACTTGTTTTGTTTTGTAGGGATTTCTAAAGCAACTGCTTATAAAATGTATCCAAAGGAGTGCATTTTTCATAACTCCATGTAGACTGCATCGAAGGGTGTAGTGAAATCATAACTCCACATGAACAACTTCCAATTTTTTTTTTGCTGGGAAATTCTTAAGCCCTGCGTACATAAGCTGCTCTGCCTGATTGCCTTGCTTTCCTGCTTCGTTTCTGACATAATAAGAATAAAAGAATAAAGAAGGCCGAGCAAATTTCGAACTGGCTTGCCCTTTTCTTTTTTATTCTTTTATCAGCAGCAAGCAAGGTAAGCAGGCAAGGCGGCTTATGTACGCAGGCCTTTAGAAGTGTATACACTCCCTCTTATTTTTAGAATAAATGATTTCGCCAGCGGCGGGTAGGGATCAACCAACTGTTTTTTTTTTTGTAGGGACCTCTAAAGCAACTATAAATTGTATCCAACGGAGTGCATTTTTCATAACTCCGTGTGGACTGCATCGAAGGATGTTGCGAAATCATAACTCCACATGCACAACTTCCAAAATTTTTTGCTGGGCAGCTAGGCTTTTGACGTAGTGCTTTGGATTGAATTTATATGCATTCTTCGGATTGTGTTTTTAAGCAGTCTAATACCCCGGTTACACTTAACCGGATTAACCCAGTGGGTTTGGATTTCAAATGTCAATTCCATAGCGCAAACGTAAAATAAATCTTTTCGAAGTGGGTTAATCCGGCAAAACTGTAGCTGTGTTCCAGAACTAAAAAGTTTTTACAATTTTTACGACTTTTACACATTTTACTCGAAAAAGCGTTCCCGTACACATTTTTCCGTTCCCGAACTATTTCAGAAAACTTGTGTGTAAGAACAAATTTTTTGCAGTTCTCTCTTTTACGAGTTTTACCATTAAAAAGTACGGGAACGAAGCTTGTATTTTAACCGTACTATAAAGATGCAATAAAAATGCAAGCCACTGCGAAATATCCCAGCATAAATAAAATGTATTTATTATTTCTGTAAAACAAGAATACAAAGAATTTTATTATATAAACACAAAATAAAACAAGTTTCCTTTAAATGCAAACGCAATTGAGTGTATTACCTCCGGTCTCTATTTAATCCAAGCTCATCTGATTATGCTTCATCATCCTAAATGTTTTTTTATGTTGCCTTCCAATTACTAGTTCAGGTATCACTCCGTTAAAAATTTCCGTATATTGAATTACCGCAAAAATGTTTGTGTTCAGCTTGTATTTCTTTATTTTATCACAAATTCTTCGAAATGTATACACTAGCTGTGTTCCTTTACTTACCTGAGGTTACCATTTTAACCATTTGTTACCATTGTTTTCTTTTCTTTTCTACCACAGGCTACCAGCAAAATTTCTATAGGTAGAAAATGGCAGAACTGATTTTTCGACTTTTGTTTGACGATTATTTCACAAAATGGACGAAAAACCGAAGAAAAAGTCGAACACTGACAACATTAAATTAAAAACTGTGAAATAAAAGACGAAAATTGATTTTTTTATGTTTTTTTTCTGGCATTGCTGCCGGATCTACCATTTTTCCGTTCTTTTACTTTTCTGGTAAAAATGTTCATGAGAGAGCAATTTTGAACAATTTTGGCACTTTTCTCTTTTACCACCCTTACCATTAAAAAAGTAAAGGAACAAAGCTACTCTTGTTTGTCTTTTGAAGACATGTATCAACATGTAGGGATCAACCAACTGTTGTTTTGTAGGAGTCTCTAAAGCAACTGCTTATTAAATGTATCCAACGGAGTGCATTTTTCATAACTCCGCTTGGACTGCATCGAAGGATGTAGTGAAATCATAACTCCACATGCACAAATTCCAAAATTTTTTGATGGGATTATATTTGCAGATGTACAGTACATATAAAAATGCTCTTAAACTAAAGCATACTTTCAGGCCGTTTATATATATATATATATATATATATATATATATATATATATATATATATATATATATATATATATATATATATATTTTGTCCTACGGAGCGGGGTGAATATTATCAGTCTGTTTCTGTATGTCCAAAGAAGAATGTGTGCGAAAGAAACACGTCCAAACTCTTGTGTGTTTTTCAAATTTGTTTTTTATTGTGGAGCAAAAGCAAAGGTAAAATTATTTCGAAAACTAAAGTTCGGGCGTGTTTCATTCGCACACATTCTTCTTTCGACATACAGAAACTGGCTGTATATGTAGTGACCACAGACAATTAATTCACTTTCATGAGGGGAAATAACAAGATTTCTGAATCTATATTTAAATAATATGTAGGTATCAATTAGCTACTGTATAATTTTTTGTCAAGTGTATAGCGAATAAAACGAACTGTATGACACCAGACAAAACATCCAAAGGTAAGAACATGCCGGACTGCACCCTGCGGGACTTTTGTCAACCGGTTGAAAAAATAGTTAATTATAATTGCATTATTCTACAACTAACTACAAATTAGTTGAAAAGTCATCTGTAGATCAACCAGATTGAAAACTAAAAAAAAAAAATGGAAAACTGACTATCTCTGCATTACTTTTCAACTAATTATTAACCAATTGGAAAATAATCGGTTACAAAGCAATTTTTCTACAACCAACTATAAATTAGTTGAAAAGTCATCTAGAGATCAACCTGTTGAAAATGTTGAATGTTCAATAGTATGTTTGCGACGCAAATAATTCTCATATACACGTTGGTAATTATTTCGATATAAATGCAACATACAATTATACAAGCTAGTTTTGATTGACTCGACATACCAAAAAGGGACCACAAGGGAACATAACTGAGACACAACTGGTGACAAAACAAAAAGACAAAGATAAAAGCAAAAGAGAGAATAAAAAGAAATAAAATATAAATAAAACATAATAAATTAAAAAAATACTTTTTTCTCTCTCTTTAAGACAAAAACAACATTTTTAAACTGACTATAAAAAGTCAAAAAATAGTTAGATATAAATTAGTTAAAAATATTTGGTTTATAACTAGTTAAAAGTAATGCAGAGATGGACAATTGTCCACTGCCTAGCTCATCCCCGTGTTAAAGTAGTTAGTTGGCGTAATGGAAAATAATCGAAAAATAACAGGAAAAATATCACTGCGCGTAAATATGAAGATCAAAGCTTGGTGGGTAAAATATTCTTTTTGCCGCTGAAAGTGGATGAAGTTAATATTATGAACCCGGAAGGACAGTTATGTCATAGGTCAAACTTCTGAGTTATGGCGTGATGCATACATTCTTGATGAACTTTAAGAGGACGACAATAAACCCGTAACATAAATTCCATTTCGCTATAACTCAGAAGTTTGACCTACGGCATAACTGTCCTTCCGGGTTCATAATATTAACTTCATCCACTTTCATCGGCAAAAAGAATATTTTACCCACCAAGCTTTGATCTTCATATTTACGCGCAGTGATATTTTTCCTTAAAAACGGTTCAAGAATACGGGTTTTTTGTTTTAGCACCGTACTCAGGTAAGATGCTGTCAAAAAATTTATTTTCCCTGATTGGCAATTTTATTAGTTTTCCAATGGTATACACATAACACTAATCGGTTACTTAAAATCGGTACAAAATCCGGGTTTTATATCGCTATATCCGGTTCAAAATATTAGATAAACGGATCTATTCTCCAAGAAAATTTGTCATTAACGTGTTCAGCATATCGGGAGCTATATATGGTAAATATTTCCGATACATCCCAGATGTCAATATAAGCGATAACCAATGGGTATGTCTACCTACCAATACATAACAAAAAACGAATATACAGAAAAACAAAACATAGGTTTTTTTCTGAACAAAAACCGGGTAAATGTCAAAAAGGACAATGAAAACGTGACAATATCGATTAGTTGTCAATGAGAACCGTACCTAAAATTCTCTGAGCAATATTTTTGTGGAATATTTGGATGCTGTAAAATCTCACCTTTACTACGGTTCAAGAAAGAAAGGACGAAAAGGACCTGAAAGGAATTGAGCTAGAAGAATGAAATGTTCTACAAACGCCATACGATTTGACTGAAGACATGTAATCTCAAAACGAAGCTACAATAACGGCAAACAGAGATATAAAGCTATTTTCTCAAGCATCATAGGAGAAAATTCAAAAAATTCATCGCGCGATATCTCAGAAACTTGACCTATGGGGAAAATTTCCTTTTGGGTTCTTAATATACTCACTAAGGGCTTTCATCTCCAGAAGGAATTTTCCACCGCACAGACCTTGTGTTCCAATTTGTGGCACAGTGTTATCATTACGTTATTTTTTAGTGTTCCGACATGTGGTACACTGCGATTTTTAGTGCTCCGACTGCGGAGCAATACAATTTTTAGTACTCCGACTGCGAAGCACTACGATTTTTAGTGTTTCGACTGCGGTACCCAACGTTTTTAGTGTACCAAAATGTCGTACACTACGTTTATCGTTGTGCTCCGGAACAGTATCACTAAAATATTTTTTAGTGTTTGTGTTTCCCATACCGTTTGAGATATTTATATATACTAAGTGGGTGTCGGTAGGTTGATTTCAGAAAAAAATGCTAATAAATTAAGAAAACAAACATACAATTTACAGTTCCAACCACTAGTTATAATTTTTTGAAATTTGGAATTTGCCTGTGTGCAGCATTGGGCCATTGTGGTAATAAAGTGGTTACACTAGTGGAAGTCGGTTAGTCGTATTCAATAAAATACAAAAGTCATTGGGACATTTCTGCTTGGAAAAAATGTTCTATTTATATTATTATTCGAAGATTGGACTTGAATTAAGAGGATTTTGACCCATTTTTCGTGAATATACATATTACATATTAGGAATTTGTAAGATATCAAGAGAATATCTGTTCAAATATCGATGATGATAATTGTATGTATTACATGAAGGCCAATATTATCAGGTTTAGAGTCTGCACACAAAATAGAAAATATTTTTCAAACGCTTCTACTCTGAAAAAGGTCAATATGAGCATTTCAAATTATATATGAACACCACCATATACGTCAAAATTGGCTAATTCGTGAACTATATATGATAAATATATACCAATTTTCCATTCTATTTCCATCAAGTTTCCTCTAGAATTAAACAAACTCATCTGTTTATGCTTTTCCACATCATGAATAACAAAAATATAACGATAACACGAAGACTTAGGAAACAACTTGGTAACTCCCGAACCACAAGAAATTTTTAAGATTTTTTTCGCAGTGGACTTATTTTTGCGACTACTAATCATAATAATAATAATAATAATAATAATAATAATAATAATAATAATAATAATAATAATAATAATAATAATAATAATAATAATAATAATAATAATAATAATAATAATAATAATAATAATAATAATAATAATAATAATAATAATAATAATAATAATAATAATAATAATAATAATAATAATAATAATAATAATAATAATAATAATAATAATAATAATAATAATAATAATAATAATAATAATAATAATAATAATAATAATAATAATAATAATAATAATAATAATAATAATAATAATAATAATAATAATAATAATAATAATAATAATAATAATAATAATAATAATAATAATAATAATAATAATAATAATAATAATAATAATAATAATAATAATAATAATAATAATAATAATAATAATAATAATAATAATAATAATAATAATAATAATAATAATAATAATAATAATAATAATAATAATAATAATAATAATAATAATAATAATAATAATAATAATAATAATAATAATAATAATAATAATAATAATAATAATAATAATAATAATAATAATAATAATAATAATAATAATAATAATAATAATAATAATAATAATAATAATAATAATAATAATAATAATAATAATAATAATAATAATAATAATAATAATAATAATAATAATAATAATAATAATAATAATAATAATAATAATAATAATAATAATAATAATAATAATAATAATAATAATAATAATAATAATAATAATAATAATAATAATAATAATAATAATAATAATAATAATAATAATAATAATAATAATAATAATAATAATAATAATAATAATAATAATAATAATAATAATAATAATAATAATAATAATAATAATAATAATAATAATAATAATAATAATAATAATAATAATAATAATAATAATAATAATAATAATAATAAATCAAAATGTTCGATGCCAAAGATGCCAGTCAATCATGGGTGCAAGTGAGCTGGCATGTCATCTTTTTAGCATCTTCATCGATGAATTTTATATGAGCGTGGACCCCAAAATATGCTATTCATTTTTGGATCCAAAGCATGTCATTTACACCAATGCTGTGACATGTAATTTTCGCCAATGCTTTGGCATGTCATTTCCACCAATGCTTTGGCATGTGATTTTCACCAACCCTTTGCAATGACATTATTATTACGACGAGAGTTTTAACAACGTTGGTTGTGATTTCGAGTCTCCGACAACATCAAGAGTCTCCGACAATTATTCTTATATACATATTTTGAAAAAATTTTATAAATAAAAAAAACAAGTGGGGAAAGCGTTAAGTTCGGTCGGGCCGAACTTTTTATACCCTCCACCACAAATTTCAGCCATTTCGGTGGATTAATGTGGCCACAACCTTCAAAATACCGAAAATCGGAAGTTACCGTTCTATGGGGGCTATATGATGGCGCGGACCTCTACCTACAAATTTTATATCCCCAACGAAGACTAAATACCAAATTTCAGCCATCTCTGTGTGACAATGAGGCCAAAACCTTCAAAATACCGAAAATCGGGAGATATCGTCCTATGGGTGCTATATCAAAACGTGGACCTATATAAACATTTTATGGTCGAAATGTTTCTTAGCCTCTGGAAACACAAAATACAAAGTTGCAACCGATTCTGTTGTCAAATGGGACTAATACATTCAAAATATATTAAAATGACGCGTACTTTATATGGGGCGTTATATGGGGACTATATCAAAACGTGGACCAACTTTGATAGGAATGTTTTTTGGCATCTGGAGACACAAAATACCAAATTACAACCAATTCGGTGGTAAAATGGGACAAATATCTTAAAAATTCCTTAAAACGACGACGCGTCACGCGTCATTTTGTATGGGGGCTATGCGAAAGCGTGGACCTACATAGCCCACTTTCAGTACCAAAAGTCCTACGTAAAAATAATAGATTTTCCCAAAATTTCATCCACCTTCGTCAATCCGTTCGGACGCTAGTGTGATTTCCACAGAGGGACAGACAGACAGACGGACGGACATGGCTATATCGATGTAGAATTGCACGCTGATCAAGAATATATATACTTTGTGGGGTCTACAATTATTATTTCGAGTAGTTACAAACGTAGTGACAAACTTAATATACTCCCATCCTATGGTGGAGGGTATAAAAACAAAATTCATCTCTATTGGATAGATGGAATGGGTTCAAATGCTGATGAAAAGATCGGATCTTTCACTAATTCCTTTGCATTGGTTCAAATGCTAGTGAAATCACGTCATCGCATGGAACCCCTTCCTTCAATTTTTGCTGGGAATATAAAAAATATTTTTAACTCTAGGGGGAAAAATGAGGGTTTCAAAGGGTTAAGGGGAGAACTAATATGGACCATTTTAGAAGTTAAACTAAATATGGACAAAATATTAGAAGATTCCAAGTTTGGACCAAATTGGATATCCTGTTCAAGAATGTGTATTGTGCATACCATTTTAGTGAAATTTTTAAAATTTTGGGGGGATGGGGGGGGGGGTGGTGGGGAAGTACGGGAAGTTGTGGACCGGTATAGTCGATCTTCGAACTGAAACTAAGTTTGGACCAAATATGATGATGGCCAAATTTAGTAACAAATCCGTTCACAAGGTCGAGTGCTATAGTGCGCTCCAGCCACTAAACATGGTGCATAGGGATTTTTACAACTTTCGGGCTATTTTCTCAGAAAGTATTTACTTGCCCCTGAAAAAACTTGTACCATCGTAAAGGGAATGCAATTTGCTCTGTCTTAAAGTGAACATATCCGAAATTTTGTGTGGGAGGTACCGGAAGCGGTGGACAAATATAATCCATATTCGAACCTGATTTATACCTGGTAAATATATTAGGATGTTTAAAGTATGGACTAAATCGGCCACTCCCTTCAAGAGTTATCGTGCGCACAATTTTTCCGAACATTTTTGAACCTTGGTGGGGGAGGTACCTGAAGGAGTGAACCGATATAGCATATCTTCGAACTTAAACTAAGGTTGGACAAAATATTACGAAGGCTAAATGTTGGACCGAATCGGCAGATCTGTTCGAGAGTTATCTTGCACTCCAACAACTACACACGGTGTCATAGGGGTTGTTTGTAATTTTCAGGCTATTTTGTCAGGAAGTATGGGCTTGCCCCTGATGACACTTGTACGGTCGTATGGGGAGCAGTGAATACAAGTTGATACAACAAAAATCAAAACGATTCGAGAGCTGGTCCTAAACTGCACTTATCCGAAAGGGTGGACAAATATAGTCCATATTCGAACCTGACTTATACCTGGTAGATATATTAGGATGTGTAAAGTATGGTCTAAATCGGTTACTACCTTCAAGAGTTGTGGTGCGCACAAATTTTCCGAACATTTTCGAACTTTTGTGGGGTAAGTACATGAAGGCGTCAACCGATATGGCCCATCTTCGAACTTAAACTAAGTTTAGGCAAAATATTACGATACCCAAAACTTCGTTCGAATCGGTTGATCCGTTCGAGAGTTATCGTGCACACCAGCCATACAGACAGACGGTCGGACATTGCTAAATCGACTCCAAATTGTCTGAAACGGATTTCGTACGTTTCATATGGGAAACAAGGCACATTAAAGAAGGTAGCCGACTCGTATCAGCTGATTGAACATGAAATGTCAAATAAAATTGTTGTAATTGTGAAATGTAAACAAACATCTTGTTCTGATTGGCCCATGGTACAATAAGAAAGGTAGATGCCTCAGCCCAGCTGATCGAATCTAAAACGTCAAAAAACTAGGAATTCGCCGTGAAAAATCAAAACAAAAAACCATATGATTCGGTAAGAAAGAGATAGCATGTCTACACTTTATACACAAACACAAGCGATAAAAAGAGACAACAAGACACCATTCGGCGAAAATTTTGACAGTTTACATTACAAAAAAAGTTGCTTTGTTGTAGCAATTCGCCGATGCATCTACCTTTCTTATTGTACCATGGATTGGCCGAAGCAAAATCGCTGCAAATTTAAGCGCCAAGGCGAATTGATTCTCTTTACAAATTTTGACGTATTATGTTACGACAAAAGTTGCTCTGTTGTAGCAATTCGCCGAATCGGCTACCTTCTATATTTGCCTTGATGGGAAATGTTGCCAATTCATTCATATTCCAACGATTTTTGGTACATAGGTTGAGTTATCGCGTTTTTACTTCTGCTTTTAAGAAAAACTATTATGAAAACGCTAATTATTTTAATGAGACAATTGTCAGTAAAAAGTTATTACGAAGTGACGTCATTGAGTAATATAATAATTGTTCCACAAACATCCCATACGGACAAATTTTGACTTATTATGTTACGGCAAAAGTTGCTTTGCTGTAGCAATTCGCCGAATCGGCTACCTTCTATATTTGCCTTGATGGGAAATGTTGCCAATTTATTCATATTCCAACGATTTTTGGTACATAGGTTGAGTTATCGCGTTTTTACTTCTGCTTTTAAGAAAAACTATTATGAAAACGCTAATTATTTTAATGAAGACAATTGTCAGTAAAAAGTTATTACGAAGTGACGTCATTGAGTAGTACAATAATTGTTCCACAAACATCCCATACGGGACAAGGAAGACTTCTCTCATATCAATGAGTGCACCCCGATTCATATTAGCGCAATGATAAGGGACCTTCTGTTTATTGCCGAGTCCGAACGGCGTGTCCTAAGACACCACTTGTAGAAAAGTTTTACATGGCTGAAATACTCAGGAAATGTCGCCAACATTGCTGAGGGGTATTTTGCCACCGTTGAGTGCAAGGCGGGTGTGCATACCATTGCACCGCGGACGTCATTGAGTAGATTGTATAATATTTTTAAAATGTTACTCAGCATTCGCGGAACTTACAAAAAATTTACAAAATGTTAATTTAAAATTTACCCGTCAAAAATTACAAAAAAATAGTTTTAAATAAAGACTTCACGTTGAATCGAATGAGACCAAACTTATAATGATCGGGATAATAGTTAGGATATTATAGCCAAAATAAGCACATATTTGTGTTACAAAAAATAAATTTTGGTTTGAAATAATAGTTTTTACATGCATTCTAGAGTATTGGAAAAAACTATAGGAGTACTTTTTATACCCTCCACCATAGTATGGAGGGTATATTAAGTTTGTCATTCTGTTTGTAACACATCGAACTAATCATTTGCGACCCTATAAAGTATATATATTCTTGATCAGGATAAAATTCTAAGACGATCTAGCCATGTCCGTCTGTCTGTCCGTCTGTTGTAATCACTCTAGCGTCCGCAATAATTGAGATAGAGTGCTGAAATTTTGCACCCGAGGGTCTTTTTCCATAGGCAGGTCAAGATCGAAGATGGGCTATATCGGTCCACTTTTTGGTATAGCCCCCATATAACGGTACCTCCGGATTTAAGGTATTTTGACGTTCTTCGCCACATTTTCAGACCGAATTAGCTATAATTTGGCACTTAGGGTTCCTAGTGATCAACAAACTTATATCCCAAAGGATATGGGCATAGGTCAATGTTTTGGTATAGTCCCCATATAACGGTACCTCCCGATTTTCGGTATTTTGAGAATTTTAGCCACAATTTTTAACCAAACTATCTGCAATTTGACATTTGAGGTTCTCAGTGGTCATGAAACATCTCCACCAAACATCGTCAACATAGGTCCATGTTTTGGTATAGCCCCCATATAACGGTACCTCCCGATTTTCGGTATTTTGAGAATTTTAGCTACAATTTTTAACCGAAATATCTGCAATTTGACATTTGAGGTTCTGAGTGGTCATGAAACATCTCCACCAAACATCGTCAACATAGGTCCATGTTTTGGTATAGCCCCCATATAACGGTACCTCCCGATTTTCGGTATTTTGAGAATTTTAGTTGCAATTTTTAACCGAACTAGCTGTAATGATCGGTATTTTGAGAATTTTAGCTACAATTTTGTCTATTCAAAAATAATCGTCAATATAGGTCCATGTTTTGGTATATCCCCCCATATAACTGTACCTCCCGATTTTCGGGAATTTTCAGTGGTCACGAAATTTCTTCACTAAAATTCGTCAACATGGGTCCATTTTTGAGGGTCTACATTGTTTTGATGAAACTACACTCAATTTGACTCTTGAAATTCCCTGCAGCTATAAAACTTTTCCGCCAAACAATTTAAAGATAGGTTGACTCTTTGATATAGCCCCGTAGGTGGTAACTTTCACCTAGCTGAACACATTTTTTTAGATTAGATCAGATAACACTGTGCAACAAAATGGAGGTAAAAGTCTGGGGCACGGAAAATTCCTCTTGGGGAAGAAAGGCCTTGGTGAGTATATTATGAACCCCGAAGGACAGATCCGCCGTGAGTCGAACTTCCGCGTTATGGCGTGATGAAATTTTTGTTGGAGACCCTGTGGGCCATCAGGAATTAGCGTTATATCTTTGTTCACTGTTGCTTAAGTGCTCTACAAAAACAACAAACAAAGATATTATGCTAATTCATGATGGCTTACAGGGTCTCTTGCAAAAATTTCCTCACGCCATAAGGCGGAAGTTCGATTCACAGCGTATCTGTCCTTCGGGGTTTTTAATATACACACACCAAGGGCTTTCATCTCCAAAGGAATTATCTCTGTCTCAACATTTGTGTTCACAGTGTAATTTAAGCAATAGTGGGAGGCAGTAGGAGTCTAACCATTGTCGAAAAGTTGTTCCACCTAAAATTGTAAAAGGACCCTAATTATTCCATTTTAATTAAGACTATTTTATGGTGGAGGGTATAAAAAGTTCGGCCCGGCCGAACTTAACGACTTTTTACTTGATTTTTTCTTGAAATTCCCAAGAAAATTGGCGGATTTTGCTTTATCTACATTTACATAGAAGGTTTCCCATTGAGGAAAGCTATCGGGTTGCTGAGATAAATCATTAGACTTCTTAAACGGAAATAGAGTTCAAATAAACCGTTTTAATTTATAATGCATATATAAGATATTTGTAAATCGCGTAATTATTAAAATCGTTTTGTCTGCATGTGATTTTCCTGTACAGCAAGACCATATCTTTTATTATGCATATATTTTTCGAAATATAATTTGGACGCTAAGATGTAGCTTCGGCTGCAAAGATTTATTAGATCCGCAACGTAAAAATCTAAATTTTGCAATCAAGTACGAGTAAATCGAATGACAATTGTAAAAATTAGACCCGAAAAATATTATTCCTAGAAAAATGTTCGCACAAAATTTTCGTATTTGGATGCAGATTTCTGTGAAGCTGTGTAGGCTACATTCACGACACATATATCAAATAACTCAGAATCGCGAGTTCTACAATCCTATATATGATTTTTTGAAACCCCTGTTTGCGAAATGAAAATTAAAAAAAAGCACTGTAAATCTGGCTTCAAAATATCAGCATCTTTTAATGGTAGAAGCAGATCAAATTTTGAAAAGAAACACATAGTTAGATTATCCTTATTTAGTTGGCTTCTACTTTTACTTTGACAGGAAAATCGTGAGAAGTGTGGTTTAATCACAAATCGAGAAAAAAACAAAAAAAGACGCCTTGGCTTCAACCCATTATTTAAAATAAATGTAGCCACAGCTTCCACGCAAATTAACTTTAAAGGCCAACATTTTTTGCCATGTCTAAAAAACATTTCATTTTATCCGAAAGCATTTAATTTGTATAATATACAACCACATTTTGTGAGTTATTAAAGGGTAAGCCTTGGCTTCAACTATGTTATATTTTCAAAAATATTGCCCATATACCCTCGTTAGCATAAATGCTGAGGGTATAAAAACGAAAAATATAAACAATATTACCTATCTATTATTCCAATGACTCATGATAATGATCGTACTGTCCAACAATATTATTTCTTATAGAAAACAAAACGAAGTTCATTGATACTATGATCAATAAATTTCCAAAAGATAAGGGAACAGCATCAGGCAAAATAAGATGACTACAGACGGATCCATATAATTGGAATTTTATTTATAATGCATTGATACTGATCTGTAGGCCATTGAAAGAAAAAAATTAAAACAAAGAAAAAATCCAAGATAATCCAATCTACATTTACATTTACGAAATCCACTCGATTTCAACTGTTAATTCCTTTGCGTGTACGTCAAAGGAAGAACTCATCCGAAATCCATTGGATTTCATTTGACGTTTGATCAATGGAATTGACAGTTGAAATCGAGTGGATTTCGTAAATGTAAAAGTAGTACAAGAATAGTTCCGTTGAGTGAGGCGTTAAAACAGCAACCACATGAACAGGCTGTTAGTGGTTCTACGTTTTTTGACAGTAAGTCGAAGGTCAAACTATAGTGGTTTTATTGAAACTGTTATGCTTGGTTTACATTTACGAAATCCACTCGATTTCAACTGTCAATTCCTTTGCGTAAACGTCAAATGAAAATTCATCTGAAATCCATTGGATTTCATTTGACGTTCCAGCAATGAGGCCACAACCTTGAACCTACACTGACAAACCTCTTGGTGAAGGTTTTGAAGTCCCAAAGAAAACTAAATATCATGTTTGAACTACTTTGGCAAGATAACGTTGCTAAAATCCTAAAAATACCGAAAATCGGCAGGTACCGCTCCGTGGGGGCTATGTCAACATGTGAACCCATACTGACAAATTTTTGGTTAAAATTTTTGTAGCCTCAAAGAAGACTTAATACCAAATTTCAGCCACTTTGGTAAGATTGTGTTGCTAAAACCTTCAAAATACCAAAAATCGGGAGGTACTTTTCTGTAGTGGCTATAAAAACACACAGACCTGTACCGGCAAATCCCTTGTAGCCCCAAATAAGACTTAATACCAAATTTCAGCCGCTTTGGCATGATAATGTTGCTAAAACTAAAAAATTCCGAAAATCCGAAGATACCGTTCTATAGGGTCTATATTAACACGTCGACCTATACAGATAAATTTCTGGGTGAAAGTTTTGTAGCCCGAATGATGATTAAATAAAAAATTTCAGGCATTTTGGCAAGATAATGTTGCTAAAACCTTTAAAATACCGAAACTCGGAAGGTACCGTTCTATGGGGTCTGTATCAAGACATGGACCTATACTGACAAATTTTCGGGGGTAATGTTTTGAAGCACCAAAATAAGACTAAATACCAAATTTCAGCACTTTGGTATGATTATGTTGCTAAAACCTTTAAAATACCGTAAATCGGAAGGTACAGTTCTATGGGGTATATATCAAGACGTGGACCTGTACTGACAAATTTCTGGGGTAAAGTTTTGTAGCCCCCCCAAGAAGAATAAATACAAAATTTCAGCCACTTTGGTGTGATAATGTTGCTCAAACCTTCAAAATACCGAAAATCGGAAGGTTTCGTTCTATGGGGGCCTTATGTACACGAGGGCCCATACTGACAATTTTCGGGGTGAAAGTTTTGTAGCCCCCAAGAAGACTTAAAATTTCAAAATTTCAGCCACTTTGGTAAGATAATGTTGCTCAAACCTTCAAAATACCGAAAATCGGAAGGTTCCGTTCTTTGGAAGCTGTATAAAAAAGTGGACCTATGTTGCCAACTTTCTGTGGGCAAGTTTTGTAGATCTAAAGCAACCAAATTTCAGCCATTTTTGTGGGATAATGTTGCTAAAACCTTCAAAATTCCGAAAATCGGAAATCAGTTGTTTGAGATCACAAAAGTAATGATTATCGTGCTATGTGATATTTTCCATATAAGCGGAATCTCCTGTATGGCTTAATGCTATAAAAACCTTGGTTAATTATCAAAAAATATTCAGTTCGTTTGTGAAATTCAATAAATCATCTTAAAAGTAAATTTTGTTCATAATGAAAGTCTTTGGATTTGTGGCAGTCATCCTTGCTATGGCAGTAACCTGTCAAGGATATAGCTTTTTAATACCACCCAGTAAGTTGGATGAAAAATAGATTTATTTTTTAGTAAGAAACATACAAAGAGGAAGACGAAGTCGAATCGAGTCTAATAGTACGGTTCCATTAGAGTTTTTTGCCGGGTTAACCCACTTCATGAGGATTTTTTTGACATTTGCGCTATGGAATTGATACCCCGGTTACACTTAACCGAATTAAGTCAGTGGGTTTGGAATTAAAATGTCAATTCCATAGCGCAAACGTCAAATAAATCCTCTCGAAGTGGATTAACCCGGCAAAAAACTCTAGTGTAACTGTACTATAACATTTGAAACCCAAACGCACTGGGTTAATCCGGTTAAGTGTAACCGGGGTATTAAATTCCCAAGTCGGCTGCATAGACGGCACACGGCCTAGCCGTCGTGGTCTTTCTTCATGTGATCATTTGTCAAGAAGTATTATAGTACGTTTAAATATAACTGGATTTAAAAAATCCACTAGGTTTCAAATGTCAACTCCTTTGCGTATATGTCAAATTAACCCTCATTAAGTACGTTAATCCTGCAAAATACTACAATATAAACGTGGTACTACGCTTGGTTTATATTTACGAAATTCACACCATTTCAACTGTCAATTCCTTTGCGTACACGTCAAATGAAAATTTATCCGAAATATATTGGATTTCATTTGACGTTTAAGCAATGGAATTGACAGTTGAAATCGAGTGGATTTCGTAAATGTAAACCTAACATTAGGCCTGTTCTTCGCAAGTAAAATGTATTTGCAAGTTCTTGCAAGTACTTGCAACTACTTCTCATTTCTCTTTCATTGAAAAAGTTTGTTATCGAACCGCATTTTGTAAAATTTTGTACAAACTTTTGGGTTATCGAACAGACCTATTAGTTTGCAAATCCTCTTTTTTGGCATGCCTTATCCCGACAGTCAGGCAATGAAATTTTTGCCCGAAAGAAAACAGAGCTTGAGACGGGTATCTTTCTTTCGAAAACGAAACTGATTGGTCCATAAACCTTTTAAGATTAATGTTCCATTGGCTTCATAAAGAGTTTAATTTTCTCCTTTCAAAAGTTTCCCTTTTTACTATATAATTACTTTTTCTCTCTCTCTTCTCTTGCTAGAACTAAATATGCCTGGAGTTTGTATGTATCATGGTGTTATGTTGCAGCGTGGCGATAATAATATGTTAAACTCATGTCAAAATTTACGCTGTAACGATGATGGTTCGATTTTGGTTCAAGGGTAAGTCATGGAAATATCGAATCATATCGAATTTTATAGTAATTTCCTCTTATTTCAGTTGTGGCCACTATAATATGCGTGATTGTCGTATTTTGGATCCATTGAATTTACACAAACCCTATCCGGATTGTTGTCGCATGAATTTCCTTTGTACCATGGCAAATGGTGAGGTTGTGAATCGTGAAGTCCAACCTTTGGATACTGGAGTATATGCTTAAAACTCCATGTAATTTGTGAGCAATGTAATATGGAAGAATAAAACACTGTAGTTTTACACATCAACAAGACGTGTTTGAAACAATTCGACTTTAAATAATCCCCATTTACATTTTGTGGGTTGTTTAAACTACGTTTAAACAACTTTAAAATGCTTTTAGTTTAATATAAACTATTGTAAATTTAAATATATTATTTGCATCTTTCATTACTTTCTGAACTTGCTGATGTAAATATGCCTTTAGTTTTAAGTTGTCATTACTCTCGTTTCTGGTTACTTTCGTCCAAATCAATTGTTCTCTTGAACGAAAGTATGTTGATATCGATGCTTGAGCAGTGCTCATTCTCTTTTTAATAAATCACTTCTCAAACGCACACCAACTGGTAAATATCTTTCTCGTCTCCAACATTTATACAAATAATAAACTGAATTACGTTTTATAACGTTTTATGAAAATACTAATTCCTGTGTTTATTTTCATCTCTCATTTCTCCGCGCATTATTCCTCATTGGCTATGAGGAATAAGCTATAAAATATACAGTCCACTACTCTTTGATGTTCCTGGTGGATATTTCTTTGGTTCGCTTCTTCACATCCAGCTAAAATCTACCAGCAAGACATCAACTTTATTCATGATCCTTCGAGGCCGTTTTTAGGAAAACAGCAGCAAGTATAAAGGAAAAGACGAGGTAATATTAAATACCACTCACCGCAACTCTATTAAAGTTATTAAAATTCTAAGGAGTCGGTAAGTGCAAACAAAAATAATTATCAGTGCTTCAAAAATAAAAACGAACAAAAGGTCCAAAGTCCAAAAAAAGTGATAGGACAAAGTGCGAGAAATCTTAAAAAGTGCATTCTCTCCAAGAAAAGCAATTCTAAAGCGCATCTCAAGATTTATTGATACACTCTTATCTATTCTATTCTTCCAAAATTATTTGAATACACAAAAAGGAACTCGTTAAATATTCAGCCAAGTGTTTGCCCATTTCTCCCTGCATTAAACTGTGGTGCAGTAGATAAGTCCAAAATTTGCAGGCGTAAGGACGTGGGTTCAAATCCTGACAAATTTAAAGTTTTTTTCAATTTCTCATTCTGTATAGCTAATTTCTTTACGATTATTCCATACCAATAACATTGTCACAAATACGGTCGATACCATTGTTTCAAAGAACAACAACACCAACATAGGTACTGCACTCG
Source organism: Musca autumnalis (assembly GCF_047663935.1). Classification (NCBI taxonomy): domain Eukaryota; kingdom Metazoa; phylum Arthropoda; class Insecta; order Diptera; family Muscidae; genus Musca; species Musca autumnalis. Next base: position 28,742,286 of record NW_027411866.1, on the reverse strand, counting down.
TTACACCCGAGTAAAAATATTATTACATCTCTTTAACCCTTCACCGACAAAGTATTGATCAATATGTCTGTCTCAGAAAGCTCACCTGCTTCCGCAAACTCACCAAATATTGATGTCATAACTTCTCCTGAGCACGACAAGTTTCTATTTGATTGTGATCATCTGATCAATTTTTGCACCCAGTTGGAACAAGTTGATATAACTGATCAAACGGATACAGTTCTCCAGATCAAATTAGAGGATTTGGAACGTCGGTGGACATCATTACAAGAATCATACAAAGCACTCATGGTGACGCTTATATCCGCAAACGTCAAGGACATCAAGAAGAGTATACAAATAAATTTTAATGTCAGTTCAGAAGCATATTACACTTCTAAATCTCAAATATTAGACATTCTAAAAATATCTGCAACAAATGTTCAGAAAGATACCGCGCAAATTCAAAATTCTGTCATACCTCCAAGTTTGAATCAAACCCCTCTCGAAAATTCTGATATATATCTCAAGGTTCCTCCATGTGATACCGAAACTTTCACCGGAAGTTACGAAGACTGGCCTTCCTTCCGTGATATGTTCACTGCAGTGTATATTGATCACCCAAAACTTTCACAAGCTCAAAAACTCTACTACTTGAAAAACAAAACCAGAGGTGAAGCTGGCGCTATAGTTAAAAGATATAACCTTTGCGATGATAATTTTCAATTGGCATGGCATTCACTAAAAGCTCGCTATGAAAATAAACGTGTTCTAGTTGACAAACAGCTTAACATACTCTTTAACATTCCTGTTGCAGTAAAAGAGGACAGTGAAGCAATATACAAAGTTCACTCTATAGTTAATGACTGCCTCTCTACTTTACAAACTCTTGATATTGATGTAGCAAGTTGGGACCCAATTTTAATCCACCTCGTCTCAACAAAGTTGCCAGAAGAAACTCTGTCTTTGTGGGAACAATCCCTCAAATCTCATAAAGAATTGCCAACATGGTCTGAGCTTGACCAATTTCTTTCAAATAGATTTGAAGTCCTCGAACGCATAGCAAGTATTCGAAATACAAAAGGCACACACTCGTCTCAAAAATTTGTCAACTCCCAACATTACAACTCTCAAGACAAATTCTACATCCAATGCTCATATTGTGAAGCGAATCATCAGGTTAGAGCTTGTCCTGAGTTTCGCAAATTAACAACTCAACAACGAATCGATTTTGTTATAAAAAATAATATATGCGTTAACTGCTTATCCCCTTCTCATTTAAAAAATAAGTGCAAATCAACAAATACTTGCTTAATGTGCCACAAAACCCACCATACGCTCCTGCATATTAACACATTTTACTCGAACAATTCGAAAAACAAACATAATGCTATCATGAATGACTCAAATCAGAAAACGATCACACAAAATTACACGTCTCAAGTAGAAAATACGTCCACATCGAACCCGAACATCCCGTCTCAGGTTCAAGCTAATTTTTCTACAACTAACAATACAATTCTGCTCCGGACCGCCTTAATCCAAGTTGAGGGCATGGATAAATTACACACATTGCGAGCATTAATAGACTCCGGGTCTCAACGAACATTTATCTCTGAAAAGTGTGCAAACCGTTTGAAACTTTCCATGCGAAGTAGCAACACTTCTTTCGAAATTGCTGGCGTTGGTGGTCGAACACAGTCATCCCAAAAAGAATGTCAATTGTTCATTGTGGCTAACAAACATAAAATGCGCCTCTCTGTTTCCGCCATCGTGCTACCCCAAGTTACAAAACATCTACCGGCAATTTCTTTTAAAACTTCAGATCCTAAAGCTCTTCAAAATATCGACTTGGCAGACCCTTTATTTTACGAATCATCCGAAATCGATATAATACTTGGAGCTGATGTCGAAAGTTTCATAACTCTGCAAGGCATTAAGAAAAATTTATTTGGCAATACATCAGCATACAACACCATTTTTGGTTGGGTACTGAGTGGCCCAATTTTTTCAGAAAACTCTCTCGTCTCAACCGCAAATTTTGTATCGTCGAATTTTGTTTCAATTAACCAAAATAAGAAACATAAAAGAAAAAATTTACCAAGAACAACTTCTAAGTCTATAAATAAATGTGAATGCACTAAGTTTGGATACCAATATTGTGACACTTCTAATACAGCTGCAACAGAATATACTTCAAATGGTCAAATGTCTAAGATGATCCATAGAAACTCGTTTGATTCTTGTTGAAAAAATTCGTCTTCAGTCGTTGGGAGGGGAGGACTAACCTATAGGTTAGATTCTTAAATGATTTTCGCCTTAAAAATATCTCTATTTCTAAAAACTCACATTTTCTTCTACAATTGCTCTGCGCTTAAGATCGTATACACCTCTTCACTTAGCCAAGTTTTAAGCGTTGCCAACGGCTTAACGTAGCCCAGTGCTAGTGTGCTAGGCTAACAGTCAGAAGGACGTAGGTTCGAGCCGTACTCCGAGCAAAATTTTATTTAATTTAATAATTTTCAAAAATGCACAGAAACATCCGAAAACTCAAATAAGTTACAAAGAAGAAAGAAAAGGAGATTAAAAAATGCTAAAAATATAACTTACAAATGTAGATGAACAAAATAGAAACTAAAATCGCTTAATTAAACAGTAATCGAAAAATCGATTATTTTTTAATATATAACGAGTCATTGTATTACAACCAAATCATATAGAGCCAGTGTCAACCCATCAGTAAGTAGGTACCTAGCCCAGTGGGAGTGCGCCAGCCTACCATCACTGAGGACTGCGGTTCAATTCCAGAATCAATCGAAATTTTGCAATTGATTTTTTCATTACAAAATAAACTCTTTAAAATTAAAAATAGCTCGAATTCATTTCTTAAACTGAAAATCGATGCCTAACGGTAAAAAATACACTTGTTTTCATTTCTAAAAATAGAATTTGCAAATTAATTATTAAATTGCACTCTCGCAATCCAGACTCACAATGTAACAAGCACAGCAACGGACAGACTAGTAAGCTCATCTAGTCACGTATACCACGGTAGCCCGGAGGAAACGTGCCGGACCATTGAAGTAGAGGTTCCGAGTTCGAGCCCGATTCAGGGAAAGTCGATAATAAAATTATTTAAGATAAATTTGAAATCAATACGCTTTCTTGTCCACATTGTTAATATTATATTGATTTCATCTCATGTTACAAATGGAAACGGACATCCCCAAATCTAAAAGTCGGTGACTTAGTCGTCGTTATGGACGATTTGTTGCCTCCAAGTGAATGGAGATTAGGTAGAATCACCAACACTCATAGCGGATCAGATGACCAAGTCAGAGTAGTCGAGGTAAAAACTGCTTCCGGTATCATAACTCGACCAATTGTCAAACTCTGCTACCTGCCTTTATTGGACGATGATGCATCAGAATAACACATCAACTCTAATTTTCATCCATCAATTCACAAAAATCATTTCATTTCAGCTCTAACTATATTATAATCATTTGGTAACCATATCACATCTCATTTTTCTTTATCTCATCTCATTTACTTTCATTTCCAAAATTTGAAATGGGCCGTACTAATATTTGTCCCATTTCAGGTCAAACAGCAGCCGAGAAATCTACCAATGTGTTGTGTGCAAGCAGCGTCATTCCTTGCGGTTCTGTCCGGATTTTGTGATGATGAGGGTGCCAGCGAGAAGGAACATCATTCGGAAATACAAGTACTGCCTTAATTGTCTAGCCAAAAGTCACACTGTGAAAGATTGCCATTCTAAAGATGTCTGCCGCAAGTGCGGTTACCAGCACCACACCATGCTCCATCCCGAATCGCAAGGCAACTTTCGACCAAATGTACACAGCCGTCTTGCACTACCCAGCCCTGACCGCAATGAGTCTAGTGAGTTGGCTCGCTAAGATTTTTTTAAACAAGTAGGAACTGCGTCGATTAGTTTCGTTTTATGAAGGTACTAAACTCTTTCGCAAAGTCAAGGCTTAAGGCCTCGACACATAAGAAGCATGGCATTCGTGCTGAAGTCATAGTCCATATGCCTCACCTCTCTCTCCAACAAAATGACAATTGCCGCAAGCAAACTCGCCCAATGTAAATTGGGACATATCTAATGAAAGACTAAAGACCAAGTTCGACCTAATTCAAATGTGATTCTAAAATCTTTTTATTAGTTCGAACTTGGTCTTTACTATTTTATCAGATATAACTTCAGCATTATTCCTATACCATGGCAGAACTACCAGGTAGTGGTATCACACCAGCTGATCGAATATGAAAAGTCAAATCCCTTTATAAAAAAAATATTTTTGTTGTAATTTCCCCAACAACATAAAGAAAGTTTTGACATAACATATTCAAAATTTTACGATGCCACTACCTAGGTAATTGTGCCATGGTGTATACAGTCGGACACTCAGCCCAAACTAGTTAGCCCTGACTATTTAGTTTGCTGTCAAATACATTATTGTGACATAAAATACAAAGGAAATCAAATCACAATAATGAACAATCTATTATGTTTGTTGTCAAAAGTTGTTAACATAACTCTGAATGGCCGACTGGTTTACCGGGTAAATACCCGGTAAATATAATTTTTAACAAGTAAAAAGTCGTTAAGTTCGGCCGGGCCGAACTTTTTATACCCTCCACCATAAAATAGTCTTAATTAAAATGGAATGATAAGGGCCCTTTTACAATTTTAGGTGGAACAACTTTTGGACAATGGTTAGACTCCTACTGCCTCCCACTATTGCTTAAATTACTTTGTGAACACAAATGTTGAGACAGAAATAATTCCTTTTGGAGATGAAAGCCCGTGGTGTGTGTATATTAAAAACCCCGAAGGACAGATGCGCCGTGAATCGAACTTCCGCGTTATGGCGTGAGGAAATTTTTGCAAGAGACCCTGTAAGCCATCATGAATTAGCATTATATCTTTGTTTGTTGTTTTTGTAGAGCACTTAAGCAACAGTGAACAAAGATATAACGCTAATTCCTGATGGCCCACAGGGTCTCTAACAAAAATTTCATCACGCCATAACGCGGAAGTTCGACTCACGGCGGATCTGTCCTTCGGGGTTCATAATATACTCAACAAGGCCTTTCTTCCCCAAGAGGAATTTTCCGTGCCCCAGACTTTCACCTCCATTTTGTTGCACAGTGTTATCTGATCTAATCTAAAAAATGTGTTCAGTTAGGTGAAAGGTACCACCTACGGGGCTATATCAAAGAGTCAACCTATCTTTGATTTTTTTGGCGGAAAAGTTTTACAGCTGCAGGGAACTTCAAGAGTCAAATTGAGGGTAGTTTCATCAAAACAATGTAGACCCTCAAAAATGGACCCATGTTGACGAATTTTAGTGACCACTGAAAATTCCCGAAAATCGGGAGGTACAGTTATATGGGGGGATATACCAAAACATGGACCTATGTTGACGATGTTTCGTTGGAGATGTTTTATGACCACTGAGAACTTCAAATGTCAAATTACAGATATTTCGGTTAAAAACTGTAGCTAAAATTCTCAAAATACGGAAATTGGGAGGTACCGTTATATGGGGGCTATACCAAAACATGGACCTATGTTGACGATGTTTGGTGGAGATGTTTCATGACCACTGAGAACCTCAAATGTCAAATTGCAGATATTTCGGTTACAAATTGTGGCCAAAATTCTCAAAATACCGAAAATCGGGAGGTACCGTTATATGGGGGCTATACCAAAACATGGATTTATGTTGACGATGCTTGGTAGAGATATTTCATGACCACTGAGAACCTCAAATGGCAAATTACAGCTAGTTCGGTTACAAATTGTAGCTAAAATTCTCAAAATACCGAAAATCGGGAGGTACCGTTATATGGGGGCTATACCAAAACATGAACCTATGTTGACGATGTTTGGTGGAGATGTTTTCTGACCACTGAGAACCTCAAATGTGAAATTGCAGGTAGTTTGGTTAAAAATTGTGGCTAAAATTCTCAAAATACCGAAAATCGGGAGGTACCGTTATATGGGGACTATACCAAAACATGGACCTATGTTGACGATGTTTCGTTGGAGATGTGTTATGACCACTGTGAACTTCAAATGTCAAATTACAGCTATTTCTGTAAAAAACTGTAGCTAAAATTCTCAAAATACCGAAAATCGGGAGATACCGTTATATGGGGGCTATACCAAAACATGGACCTATGTTGACGATGTTTCGTTGGAGATGTTTTATGACCACTGAGAACTTCAAATGTCAACTTACAGCTATTTCGGTAAAAAACTGTAGCTAAAATTCTCAAAATACCGAAAATCGGGAGGTACCGTTATATAGGGGCTATACCGAAACATGGACCTATGTTGACGATGTTTGGTGGAGATGTTTCATGACCACTGAGAACCTCAAATGTCAAATTGCAGATAGTTCGGTGACAAATTGTGGCTAAAATTCTCAAAATACCGAAAATCGGGAGGTACCGTTATATGGGGGCTATACCAAAACATGGACCTATGTTGACGATGTTTCGTTGGAGATGTGTTATGACCACTGTGAACTTCAAATGTCAAATTACAGCTATTTCGGTAAAAAAATGTAGCTAAAATTCTCAAAATACCGAAAATCGGGAGGTACCGTTATATGGGGGCTATACCGAAACATGGACCTATGTTGACGATGTTTGGTGGAGATGTTTCATGACCACTGAGAACCTCAAATGTCAAATTGCAGATAGTTCGGCTACAAACTGTGGCTAACATTCTCAAAATACCGAAAATCGGGAGGTACCGTTATATGGGGGCTATACCAAAAAATGGACCTATGTTGACGATGTTCGGTGGAGAAGTTTGATGACCACTGAGAACCTCAAATGTCAAATTGCAGATAGTTCGGTTACAAATTGTGGCTAAAATTCTCAAAATACCGAAAATCGGGAGGTACCGTTATATGGGGGCTATACCAAAACATGGACCTATGTTGACGATGCTTGGTGGAGATATTTCATGACCATTGAGAACCTCAAATGGCAGATTACAGCTAGTTCGGTTAAAAATTGTAACTAAAATTCTCAAAATATCGAAAATCGGGAGGTACCGTTATATGGGGGCTATACCGAAACATGGACCTATGTTGACGATGTTTCGTGGAGATATTTCATGACCACTGAGAACCTCAAATGTCAAGTTGTAGATAGTTCGGTTAAAAATTGTGGCGAAAATTCTCAAAATATCGAAAATCGGGAGGTACCATTATATGGAGACTATACCAAAACATGGACCTATGCCCATATCCTTTGGGATATAAGTTTGTTGATCACTAGGAACCCAAATTATAGCTAATTCGGTCTGCAAATGTGGCGAAGAACGTCAAAATACCTCAAATCCGGAGGTACCGTTATATGGGGGCTATACCAAAAAGTGGACCGATATAGCCCATCTTCGAACTTGACTTGCCTATGGAAAAAAGACCCTCGGGTGCAAAATTTCAGCACTCTATCTCAATTATTGCGGACGCTAGAGTGATTACAAGAGACGGACAGACGGACGGACATGGCTAGATCGTCTTAGAATTTTCTCCTGATCAAGAATATATATACTTTATAGGGTCGCAAATGATTAGTTCGATGTGTTACAAACAGAATGACAAACTTAATATACCCTCCATATAAAAATGAGGAAATCAATAACATAAACGAAATGTTAAAGCCAATTTTTACTCCAAACCAAATAAAAAAGCTGCAAAATCCTCGCCGTCACAACTGGAAATGGGAAGACATTTCTAGCAGCTTATGTTTGCACGCGGCGGGTCCAAGGGCCTACAAGCATTTGTATAGCAAAGGACACCCAATACCGCACGAGTCAACCTTGTATCGCTGGAGCAAACATGTTTCAATAAAAGAAGGGATTATAATGGCCTCGTTAGAGATCTTAAAACAGAACACTGAATTGATGAGATGAAGGTGGCCGAAACTTATGAATATGAAGCTGAAGGTGGTTACGTAAGAAAGCCGGCGAAAAACGTTCAGGTTGTTTTAGTTCGTGGTTTAAAAAGGTCATGGAAGCAGCCGATATTTTATAATTTTGATTGTGCTATGACCAAGAAAATATTGTTTAAATTTCGATTGTTTGAGTGGAGTATTCCCCCATTGGCTCAACTTCATTTATTACCCTCTATTACAGAGAGTAATGTTTTTCAAAACGAACTGACAGTGTTGCAAAATGTTACTGATCGCTACCAATATCATCAGTAACATTTTGCAACACTGTCAGTTCGTTTTGAAAAACATTACTCTCTGTAATAGAGGGTAATAAATGAAGTTGAGCCAATGGGGGAATACTCCACTCAAACAATCGAAATGAGATTGAACTTCAACAAAAAACAAAACAAACAAAAAACAGCCGAGGCACGGGCGAATTGGAGCTTTGTTAAAAACAAAAAAACAAAATTCCAATAAACAACCTCACAGGCAACTGTGTTGGTGTTCTTTTCAACTCACAGAATTCGAAGAATTCTTAGTTGATACGTGCTGACATGTTGCAAAATATTTTGATTTTGGTGTTTCTTTGGAAAAGCCGAAAAGTGAGTGTGATTCTCATTCATATGGGAATACTAGACACTTAAAGAGTTCGGTTTTTCGCTAAAAAAGGCATCTTTTCAAAAACTGAGAAGCCAATTGATAATTCCCTTCGCCGGGATGAAATCATGATATTGGTAGCGATCAGTAACATTTTGCAACACTGTCAGTTCGTTTTGAAAAACATTACTCTCTGTAATAGAGGGTAATAAATGAAGTTGAGCCAATGGGGGAATACTCCACTCAAACAATCGAAATGAGATTGAACTTCAACAAAAAACAAAACAAACAAAAAACAGCCGAGGCACGGGCGAATTGGAGCTTTGTTAAAAACAAAAAAACAAAATTCCAATAAACAACCTCACAGGCAACTGTGTTGGTGTTCTTTTCAACTCACAGAATTCGAAGAATTCTTAGTTGATACGTGCTGACATGTTGCAAAATATTTTGATTTTGGTGTTTCTTTGGAAAAGCCGAAAAGTGAGTGTGATTCTCATTCATATGGGAATACTAGACACTTAAAGAGTTCGGTTTTTCGCTAAAAAAGGCATCTTTTCAAAAACTGAGAAGCCAATTGATAATTCCCTTCGCCGGGATGAAATCATGATATTGGTAGCGATCAGTAACATTTTGCAACACTGTCAGTTCGTTTTGAAAAACATTACTCTCTGTAATAGAGGGTAATAAATGAAGTTGAGCCAATGGGGGAATACTCCACTCAAACAATCGAAATGAGATTGAACTTCAACAAAAAACAAAACAAACAAAAAACAGCCGAGGCACGGGCGAATTGGAGCTTTGTTAAAAACAAAAAAACAAAATTCCAATAAACAACCTCACAGGCAACTGTGTTGGTGTTCTTTTCAACTCACAGAATTCGAAGAATTCTTAGTTGATACGTGCTGACATGTTGCAAAATATTTTGATTTTGGTGTTTCTTTGGAAAAGCCGAAAAGTGAGTGTGATTCTCATTCATATGGGAATACTAGACACTTAAAGAGTTCGGTTTTTCGCTAAAAAAGGCATCTTTTCAAAAACTGAGAAGCCAATTGATAATTCCCTTCGCCGGGATGAAATCATGATATTGGTAGCGATCAGTAACATTTTGCAACACTGTCAGTTCGTTTTGAAAAACATTACTCTCTGTAATAGAGGGTAATAAATGAAGTTGAGCCAATGGGGGAATACTCCACTCAAACAATCGAAATGAGATTGAACTTCAACAAAAAACAAAACAAACAATATTGTTTAAAATAATATCGGAGCTTTACAACATAGGCTACGCTATGGTCGTTGCTATTGTCTGTGACCAGGGACCTTCGAATAGGAAGTTGATAAACCAATTAATAGTGGATATAGTATTTATTTAAAATTCGTACAAATGCATATTTTTGCACTCTTGAGTCCTGAAATTATATATACATCATAGAAAACCCATGGTTTCCTCATCCTGAAAATCCCAATGACAAAATTTTTGCGTTCGCTGATGTTCCCCATCTTTTAAAACTTGTTCGAAACCATTATCTTGACTCGGGATTAATAATTAATGGTCATTTATTAACACCCAGAACAATTCATGATGTCCTTGATCACACTTCAAAAAGTGACTTGACAATTGCCTTTAAAGTGACAAAAGTGCACCTTTCAGTTAAAGGAGTTGGTTGGTATTCATCAATATAAACGAAACAATTTTGAGTATTATTTTACAGGGAGACAAAAAGTTAAATCCGCCGTACAACTATTTTCAAATACAACTGCCAGTGCAATCAAGTGGATATATTCACAGGGGTTGGACGTATACAAAGCAGTTCAATCGGCAGACTTTTTCAAATTGATCAATGATTGGTTTGACGTAATGAACTCCAAAATGGACACATTTTCTTATCCCGGTAGATATGTTTTTCCTCATATTGTGTAAAATTTAACATGGAAAAGCAAAGATAATGTAGAGTCTAAAAATAAGTATATAATGGAATTTCCTAGCTTTACATTTACATGTTTACTGTTTCGGTAATTAAGTAAATTTTTCGGTAAGTTACCAACCAAACTAAATTTCTCGCTAAGTCCTACCGATAGCAACAATGTTATTAATTTGTTCGATTTTTGTCGAGATTATTCATCATTTTCCAGCCATATCATAGTAACATATTGTATTTCTTTTGTAATCATTGTATTGTACAACTAATTTAGGAACCATTCGGAATAGCGTTAGAATCCCAAGAGCAAATTTTGTTACGCATGGCCCACCTCATGTCAACCCCTATTGTACCAAACAGGAAAAGAATAGAACCATTCCAAAAAGGCATCATTATGAGTAGCAACGCCTTAATAATGCTGCATAAATATGTTCAAGAACGGTTTTCTATGAGTTACATTCTAACTGATCGTCTAAATCAAGACATCATAGAACATTTTTTTGGCGCTATTCGTAGCAAGGGTGGTTTAAACGACCACCCAACACCAAAGGAATTCAGATATAGGCTAAGGAAATACATCCTAGGTATTTATAATAAAAGTGTTACATAGTACTATTTAAAGCATTATTATTCCTTTAGCTCGTGACACCGAAATCTTACGAGGATCTGGATCTGTACAATCTGACAATACAAAATGGTGTAATCCTACAAATAACTTTAATGGTGCAAATTGTAATACATCAACAATCCATAATGATTTTGAATTTGAAGAAAATACTCCATTGTATGTGGAAGAGAATAACGATGATGAATGGGAAGTGGAATTTCTTGAAGGCATTCAAAATATGGTGTTTGAAGAATTAGGTACATTGCAAGAAAATGCTCTACAGTACTTATGTGGATACATAATCAAGAAGTTAAGTCTTCGTGAATATGAAAGCCTAGAGGATTCAAAGACTTGGGTTGACCATGTGTCAAAAGGTGCCCTCAGAAAACCGAGTCCGCAGTTTTTGGAGGCTGTTAAGGGTCTTGAAAAAGTATTTCTCTATATAAATTGTATGGAGATTGCAGAAACTAAAAACCTTACGAAAGAATTACTTGATGCGAGTATTTTTGTTTGTCTGCCACTAAATGTAAAACGCTTATTTTTCAAATGTCGTATCCACTTTAGAATACGCCACTTAAACGCTAAGCTTAAGGACCAAAAATTAAAAAAGAAAGCATTAGCCTACAAGAAACTTTTAAAAACTAATTTTTAACTTTGTTTTTTCGCCAATGTTCTACTTTATAATATCTTGTTTTCTTGGTTTATCGTTTTTATTTGAGCCAATCCTTAATATAAACGAAGCAACAACATGGGAAACCATAGCACATGCCTGTAAGCAAAGCGCTCAGTCTGTCCTTGGCTGTGCAACAGAACGCAGAAAACCATGGATAAGCGACGTAACATGGTCTGAAATAAATAACAGAAAAGCACTAAAAACACGCATGGATTCTGCACGCACCGACGTCGAAAAAGCTGCGACAAAGGCGGAGTATAGAAGATCAGCTGCAAGCGTCAAACATCTTGCACGCATCGACAGAGAACAATATTACAACAACATCGCAGACGAAGCTGAGCAAGCCTCAAATATTGGAAATATGCGTCAAGTCTACTCGGCAATAAAAAAATTAGGTGGTAATAACATCAGAAGCACTGCCTCTATTAAGGATAAAAACGGGATTGAACTCACCACACCAACCGAACAGCTAAATCGTTGGCGTGAATTCTTTATGGAAAACCAACCAGCACACCACCAAAACGAATATCAAATGATCTCCATGCTCTCGAGACGGAACCCAAGACGTGGTATCCCAACTCATCCACCAACTTGCGGGAAGAATAAAACAGCACTTGAAGCTTTGAGAAATGGCAGATCCAGCGGCCCCGACGATATACCGGCAGAACTAATAAAATATGGTGCACCAACTCTGGCGGATATAATAACTCCTATCATTCGAAACGTTTGGGCAACCGGGCAAATACCAGATGATTGGAAAAAGGGGGTCATAATAACAATACAAAAAAAGGCGATCTAAAAGAGTGCAAAAACTGGAGAGGTATCACTCTATTAAACTCCATTGCCAAACTCATGGCAACATTGATCCTGCATAGGATACGTCCAGCTGTGGAAAATATGCTACGATGCGAACAAGCTGGTTTTCGCCCTGGAAGATCTTGTGCTGACCACATAAACACTTTGCGCATCATAATTGAGCAGTCCAGAGAATACAACTCGCCATTATGTTTAGTTTTTGTTGATTTCGAACGAGCCTTTGACACTGTGTCACGAGACGCGCTATGGAACATCCTGGCTCTCAATGGTATTCCCAACAAAATAGTGGAACTCATTCGGGAGCTCTACAGAAACTCTAGCAGCTGCGTACGTTTTTATGGTGAAGAAAGGCCACCTTTTTCTCCTACTGCCGGTGTTAAACAAGGATGTATACTATCACCTTATAATGCTCGATTATGTGATGCAAACAACAAATATAGAAGCTCCTTATGGCATTAGATGGAACCTCAACGATCGTCTTAATGACATTGACTACGCTGACGATATTTGCCTGATGGCCCACCGTTTTGTGGACATTCAGGAAATACTAAACAAACTGGTAATAAACGCAGCAAGCATAGGTCTCAAGGTAAACATCAAGAAGACAAAAATGATGAGAATTGGCACAAATGTAACGACTCCTCTGACCGTAAATGGAACTGCTATAGATAATGTCCAAACCTTCAGCTATCTCGGAAGCATAATATCAGCGAACGGTGGATCTGAAGAAGATATATTGGCTCGCATCAACAAAGCCCGAGTAGCCTTTCAAGCGCTCCATAAAATATGGCAATCCAATAACATAAGCCGTAAAACTAAACTCAGAATTTTCGACAGCAGTGTGAAGTCGGTACTGCTTTATGGCTCCACCACAATCCAATATAAAGAAGCTCCAAACGTTCATAAACCGATGTCTTAAAAAAATACTACGCATATATTGGTCCAACACAATAACAACATCCGAACTGCTAGAACGCACCAACAATGTACTAGTTGAGAAAAAAATAAAGAAGCGCAAATGGACCTGGATCGGTCATGTTCTCCGAAGGCCTGACGATGATGTGACAAAATCAGCATTACACTGGAATCCTCAAGGCCAGCGAAGACCAGGAAGGCCTCGAACCACTTGAATAAGAACGGTCAAACAGGAATACGAAGCCCACAACAAGACATGGAACCAAGTCAAGAATATCGCTAATGACAGAAGAAGATGGAGAGAATTCGTAATCGCCCTATGTTCAACGTGAACCTTTGTTAAATATATTTATTTGCATCTGTATTTAGATATATGTAACAAATAAAAAGGACATATATATAATCCTTAATATATGAACAATTACATAAATACAAATTAATTGCGTTTTACATTTTAATAAGCTTATGGTTTTTCTTTTTACAAGTTTTTATACACTTAAGATGATATATACACTTCGATACGATAAAAAGTGTGCATCATCACAATAATAGCTTTAGACTACCATCCGTCTGTCTGACTGGTGCACACGTTAACTCTCGAAGGAAGAACCCGATTTTGTCCAATATTTGCGAGTCGTAATATTTGCTTTTAACCTGGACTTTATAGGTCCAGCCCTTTGAGTATCTCCCAAATAAATTTCAAAATTGTTGGCACAAGTGCAGTTATGGAACTCTTGTTGGATCGACATAAAATGTTTTGCGTTCATGTTGACGACAAATTCGGTGGTAATACTTCCTGGGACAATGTTCCAAAACATTTAAATAACACTGCCGATATCATCTCAAAATGAATGCACATGGTTAAATGTCGTCCAAACGTTTGAAGACGGTCTATATTGGAACACCTCTCAGGGTACTTACGACCTGTTTCTTTGCAAATTTTGTGGCCATGTTTACAGAGAAATATATAATGTTTTTCGTATGGACTTGATATGCTTCCTGACAAATGGCCCAACAACTCAGGACGACAAATTAATTTCTTTCACAATTAAATCATGTTCGAAATATTGACTTTATCTGTTTACTCCATTGATAACCTTCCACAGACAATTTTCCGCAATGTGCAATTCAAGGACTTGCCTGAGATCGTTTTAAAATGGTTACATTAAGTAAGTCCATGGATCTGACTCTTCTGAAGCAACGTCCACTTGTTTATAACATTTCTTCCATTTAAGACTTTACACCTTCAAGGAGATATGTAGGTTATCGAATGCTATCGAGTTTCGAGGATCATCACACGAATCTTGAAATTACATCTATTGTAGATACATCAGCGAAAAGTAGACGAAATTGTTTTCATTTCAGCCATGTAACTCTTCTTTACAAGAAGGTGTCTTGTTGTATTAAAGGACACTTCTCAAAAATTCGATAGAAACATGTGTCTGTAAATGATTTTGTGGACAGAGTCCTTTGGAAAGATTAGCGGTTAAAGAAAGAAAGTATATAAATATATTATATTGCATACATACGTATATTTCGTGTTTTTTTTGCTGTCATTTTTGATTTACTTTTATATATTATATATATTTTCTAACAAAATTTTTTCAATCTTTTTTTAAATATCGACAATGAAGGAGCATTTTTTATTTGAACTGGTAAATTATTAAATTCCAAACATTGGTGGAAAAGTTGTATAACTGCAAATGCCAAATAACATCTAGTTCGATTAAAAATTGTGGCTAAACCCCTTAAAATACCGAAAATTGAGAGGTACCGTTATATGCATATAGCATACAGAGCATGCTCTGTAGGTCGCAATAATAGTCCGATCGCCTCGAAATTTTAAATAAGGTAAGAGTATATGACCAAGATGAAGCTTGCAATTTGAGATGGCGATCAGATAATATTTAGAGGGTTAAATGGACCACAACTTTTGTGTGAAAATTGTGAAAATTTTTAATATACAGCTTATATCTTAATTCCTGGAAGTGACATTCCGGACAAGTGAGATATACTTGAAAGTGGAACGCTTGACCTTTCAATTGATGCCAATTATTTTGATGTGCATGATCAGATAACAGAGTTACAGCCTAATATACCCAGTTATTTGTTTATAGTGCAATCATAAACACGCTAGAGGTCGCAATTATAGCTCAATAATCACGAAATTTTGCACGAGGTAAGATTTTAGGTAGAAGTAGATGCCTTCAATTTTGGATAATAATCTGATATTATTTAGCGGGTGAAATGAACCATTACTTTTGTATGAAAAAAAAAAATATTTTAGGTCTATATTTTATTTCCTGGAGGACGTATACCGGCAAAGTAGCCTACATGATGCAAATTGCAATAACGAGACTGCTAGATAACGGGCCTACTGCTTAATATATAATGTGTTTTGTGTGGAGAACCACACATATTCCCAGTTTTTGCATTATTGCAAATTACATGGTGCACTAACGTTTTAATTGTCCAATTGGATTTTTATTCATACGTTGCAGCATGGGTCGCTTTGCCACTTTTTTGCAAAATGATTTCCCAGCCAGGCAAAATCATTATTTTTTAAGCTTGGTGTGATACGGCACCAGAATCCACAAAGTTATTTCTTACAATAAGTTTATTTGTTCCAAAAAGAAAATTTGATTTGTTGAAAGCCAATTCACAGTGGTAAAGGTGTAGGGTATCACATGATCGGCATCGTCCGACTATAGCCTCGGCTTACTTGTTCGTTTATGGCGTGTGTAGTCCACGAGAGCGAAGAAACAAGTGCAATTGCAGTGGGTAAAAAAGCGATCAACAACTACGCACTTGTTTTTTTCGATTTCGTGGACTACACACGCCATAAAAGATAAAATGAACAGTTCAAATTGCGTCATTTTTTTACAAATCAATCAAGAACAAGTAAAACCAAGTGAGCAAAGGCTATAGTCGGGACGGGGCCGACCATGTGTTACCCTACACCACTACCCCTGTGCATAAGCTTTTCACTGGTAAACATTTCTTTTAGGGAATAAAATCCGAATACCATCAAACATAGTATGCCTCTTTCTCTCGGGACCCCCATAAGCAATAAAAAAAAAAACAATCATGGATGGAGATATGCTGAAAGAACTAACAGCTCGAAATAGAGAGCTAGAAGGCCGACTAAAGTTAGCCGAGGATGCCAAACTTCGCCTTCAAGAATTGGTGAAGGCTTTCCAGGCTTTATTCCAAGGGGAAATGGTCTGTCCCGTAGACAAAGGTAGACAGGATAAGATGTGGGAGGAGAATTCAATGGAGAGACTCTGGATGGCTGAAAGATATTGGATATTCTACCCCCACAGCTGTGAATGTGACGGGTGCATTGCCGTGGCCAGCCAAAATATCAAGAGCTGGAGAGTTGGCCACCGGCAAGTCCTCATTTTGAGGGAAAATTTGGAAGACATTTGTGACAGCGAAAATTTCTCCCAGGAGCCAAAATCAGAAACAATAGAAGAAGTGTTGCAACAACGGAACGTTGGTACACATATCCCAGGCACATGTGTAAACGAATCCTTTCGTGATGAATTAAACGGCTCAGAAGAAGAAACGTTCGGAACAGAAAATGGTTATTTTAACCCGGTACTAATAAAAGAAGAACGAGATTTCGACTATGGCGAAGCTGTTGATAAATCGCGAACCATCAACAATGAGACTAGTGCCAATGAAACTGGCAGCACGAAAACTGCTGAACAGCAACTATCATCATCCGACAACTACGTATCTGAGAAACAATCAACAAATCCTTAGGTAAATCCAAATTCATATCGACGCCTCCAAACAATAGTATGCTAAGTCGACTTAGCATGTTTTCAAGTTCTTTAAATTTTTATATTTAGCGTCCTTTAACTTAAATTCTGTCAAATGTTGGTAATGATCGGACAATCCGAACAGAAGTTATAAACAAATATTTACTTAGCATAGTACTGAAGGTCAAAGAAATTTCCAAACTTTTAGAGCTTGTCCTGCAAAACTCGCTTTTCAGAATTAGCAAACTATTATTGCGAGGTGTCGAACGTCCTTTAACTTAAATTATATCTAATTTTGGTAATGATCGGTCAATCTGAACAGAAGTTATAAACAAATATTGACTTAGCATAGTATTGAAGTTTAAAAAAATTTCCAAACTTTGAGAGCTTCTCCTGCAAAACTCACTTTTTAGACTTAGCATACTATTATTTGGAGGTGTCGATATATGACTATCAACAACAATTTTTCTTTTGAAGCTAGTCTGAAATGTCAAGGAGAGCACGATGTCGTCTTCAATGGGAGGAGTGGCCAGATACTAACAGGAAAACATGGAAGCAATAGCATCGTTGCCGTTACATCAAAAGAAGAGGTCAAGAACAAGAAAGAAGAAACCAATACAGCGAATGAAGAAGAATATACTACAGACTACAGGAACGAAGATATGGACGATAAAGATTATAAAACAAATTATGGTCGGAAAGAAGACAACAGAAAAAGTAAGGTGGCCCAAATTGAACCACTTGTAATAGGAAGACTCGAGGAAGCTGCTGCAACGCATAACAACTTTGAAAACCATTTTGGCAGTAATCGACCGCTACAATTAAAAGCAAGGCAGAAGATAGGAAACATAGTCAAAGGATTGACCTGGAAGAAGAGGAACATTTCAAAGGATAATGAAGTTCTAATGCTCTGGAGGGAAAGGTCCACGGAAAACATAAAGATGACGTGGAAAATGAAGCTGTTAGGCAAAGGTGGAGGAAACTGCCAGAGACGTTCGTGGGAGAGGTGGCTGAGACAGGTTGGTGCGGTCACTTAAACTATTATGGATATAATTAGACATGCTTTTTAGAGTTATTAAGATTATTATTTTCATTTAATTAGTGCATACATAGAAATATACAGTCCACTTCACACTCGTATTTTTGTCGCCCGGGAGAATGTACAAATAACTTTGTACATATCTTTGGGTGAGGTTAGGGCACTGGGAAAATCAAACCATTAAAAATAAACATTGCATATTATCAATTTCCCAGTGCCATAAAATACCATATGTGTTCAATGCAGTGCTCTTATGCGCTGGTGCAGACGGCAATTATTAATCTATTTTAAATATATATGATGAATTCCGAGCCATCGTCAATCTATGTGTGTGAGCACTGATAAGAAAGAATGTCATAAAGTCCACACACGAAGATAACGATACGCTCAGTAGGTAGAAGGCACACAATGTAGGGACAGAACAACCCTCCTTGTGTGCTGGCTAAATAGATCAAAAAGATTGTATGTCTGCGTGTAGGCTAAGATAGATTAGTTTAAGTAGCTCTTAAGTTTCATTTTATTTTAATAAAATTAGAATTGAATCCTCAACCGAATCGAAATGTTGTCGTCTTTTCTCTTCTCACATTTACATTCATTTTGGTATATACATATAAGTATGGGTCTACGAACATTATTTCGATGCGTTACAAACTTTACTTTACCCTCCCCACATAGTGGTGTAGGGTATAAAAAGTATCGATCGGCTTTGCCGACAGAGATATACCCTCAGTAGGCCGGGGCGATTTGAAAACCTAAATGGGCCCTTCGCGTTTCTTATTCCTGCGATTGAACTGAGCAAAAAGTCCACTAGAGCATAGGTCTACGGCGAAAATCGAGCCTCCCGATTTTGACTTTATGTTTTTTATCCACGTTTTTTAGACATTTTGCCATATAACAGCCAAACCATTTAGATTTTCGATCCAACACGAGGACACAAATTGTAGCCAAGACAGTAATTATGAACTCTCTAATACATCGCAAAAGCATTGGAAAGCTCCTTCAGGCAGTTTTGGCCTTGAGAAGGTGCAAACTTTTCGAAAAATGTCGATAAATGACACTGTGCTACAAAAGTTGCGGTTTTCAAATCGACCCGGCCTACTGAGGGTATATCTCTGTCGGCAAAGCCGACTGTTACTTTTTTACTTGTTCTTATTGATTTGTAAAAAATTACGCAATTTGCACTGATCATTTTCAACGATAGAAAGCTTTATCTTTTATGGCGTGTGTACTCCACGAGAGCGAAAAAACAAGTACAATTGCAGTGGGTAGAACAGCGATAATAAGGCCATTATCAACAACTACGACCGTAGCATTGGGAAACAGGGGCGAACTATACGAATATAGCTTCCAACGGGGAAATATTCTCGGCACTCTTTCAGTAGTTTTATCGCCTAGTTCTCATTGTAGGATCGAGTTGAGCTCTTATCTACTTGTACTTCTCCTGTTTTCCAATGCTACGGTTGTAGTTGTTGATCAAGGCCTTATTATCGCTTTTTTACCCACTGCAATTGCACTTGTTTCTCCGCTCTCGTGGACTACACACGCCATAAAAGATAAAGCTTCCTATCGTTGAAAATGATCCGTCCAATTGCGTCATTTTTCACAAATCAACAAAAAAACTAAAACTAAGTACCACTAATATAAATGCATATACAAATTGACTGGTACATACTGCGCTAAGATGTGCACCAAAATATGAAACTGTGTATGGTTATGTCATCGTCTTCTATGGGATCCAGTTATTAGTTTGGCAAAAAACAACGTATTGTCCTACACTGGTAAAAAAAATCTGGTATCTTTTACCAGTGCTTCGAGAAAGAGGAGGTTCACATTGGTGAACAGCCAGCTTCTCTAGAAAGTTTTTATGGTAACCCAGTGGGTGGGAGTGGGTATACATATACTGCTAAATTTTCTTAATTGATTACTACAACATTTTTTACTCTAGGATTTCCAAATCCTTGGCGAAGGACTAATGACGAGCTGGGAAAATCATAAGCACTTTGTAAAGAAGATGCTTGGTTTTACTGCGTTAAGTATTCGTTATTATTGATGTCGGAAAACTTCTCCTTTTGTTTAATGACGTTTATGACGTTGCCGTTTAATCTATTTTATAAAGCACCCGTTGTTGCCATTGAGGCCCAAACAATACTAACCTACAAAATTATTTTATGAATTGTTAAAAAAATCTCAACTCAAACAACTTTTGTTGAGGCAACAGAAGAAACCTTGAAGACTTCTATGGGTAACAGGAGATCTCTTGATGTCTTTTATGGCAATAGCAGATCTATTCAGACCATCTATAGGCTTCCTAAGTCCCCAAGAAGCCTTATATAGACAACGGAAGATCCCTTCAGATCTTCTATAGAAAACAATAGACCTCTGGAAATCTTCCTAAATAATAGACTTCCTGTTGCCCTCTTGAAGTAGTCTTTATGCAACAGAAGATCTCCTGAGTTATTCTATATGAAGCATAAGAGCTCTTGTAGTTTTATATAGGCCACATAAGAAGACTTCTACGACCACAGGTGAGCTATTGAGGTGTACCATAGGTAATAGAAGAGTTTTTGAGGTATGTATTTTATGGGTAACGAAAGATCCATTAAGGCGTATTCTATAGGCACAGAAGACTTTTTGTCGTATTCTAAAGACAACAGAATACCTGCTGAGGTCTGGGTAAAAGTAGACTTTTTGACGTTTTATATGGACATCTGAAGACCTATTATGGTATTCTATAAGCCAGAGAAGACCTCTTGGGATCATCTTTAGAAAACAGACCAGTACCAGAAATACACTTTGAGATCTCTATAAGCAACAGAAGATCTCTTGGGGCCTTCTATAGGTCACCGAAGGTATATTGAGGTCTTCTATGGACAACAGAAAATCTCTTGCAATCTTCTATACACAACAGAAGACCTCTTTAGGCAACTAAAGACCTCTTGAAGTCTTATATATGCAACAAAATACCTTTTTACGTCTTCCGAAGTTAACAGAATCCCTCAAGACGGTCTTCAATAGGCAACAGAAGTCCAATTGCTGTCTTTTATAGGCAACGGTAGATTTCTTGAGGCGTTCTATGAGATATTTTATCTCTTCAGATTTTATATAAACATCAAAATCCCTTTTGAGGTTTTCTCTAGACAACCGAAGTCCTACTCCACCTGTAGGCAACAGAAGTCCACTTAATGCTTTTTATAGACAACTTAAGTCTTCTTAAGGAACCTTTGTAGGCAACAGAAAATGTTTTGCGATCTTCTATAGGCAACATAAAGCATATTGTGATCTTCTATAGGCCACAGAAGGCCTCTTGGGATCATCTGTAGAAAACACAAGGCCTCTTGAGATCATCTATAGACAACAGAAACCCTTCTATATGAAACAAAAAACCTTTGGAGGTCATCTTCAATAGGCGCAAGAAGTTCTCTAGTGGTCTTCTGCGGGCCAGTGGAAACTTCTTGAAATCTATTACAGATAACAGACGACCTCTTGGGGTGAGTGAGGTAAAAATCCACGTTTTCTAAGTTCAGATCTTTTGATGTCTTCTATAGAACACATGAGGCTTCTTTAAGACTTATATAGGCAACGGAAAACCACTTGGTGTCATCTACCGGCAACAAAAGACCTCTTAAGGCGCATTTATAGGCAATTCATAGTTCATTCAGGTTGCATCATATTTAAAGGCACGCACTGCCTACAATAAATTTCTTCTTATGATATCTAGGTAAAAAGATAAACAAGTAAGAACAGCGTTAAGTTCGGCCGGGTCGAACTTGTTGTACCCTCCACCACGATTTGTATTGAAGTAAAATGGAGCAATTTCCCTTCGTGTATGAAGAAGACAAAATTCCAAATTTCAGCAATTTCGGTAAAAAAATGTGGCAATTTTCACAATAACCACATTCGGGAGGTACCATTATATGGAGGCTATATTAAGACATGGACCTGTACCGACAAATTTCTGGGAGAAAGTTCTATACCTCCAACTAAGACTAAGTACCGAATTTCAGCCATTTTGGTGGGTTATTGTGCCCACAACCTTCAAAATACCGAAAATCGGAAGGTAACGTTCTATGGGGGCTACATCAAAACGTGGACCGATATATCCCATTTTCAATACAAAACATCCTGGAAGTAATAAAAACTTCTGTACCAAATTTTGACGCTCTATCTTAAAAATTGCGAGCAGTATCTTGATTTTAACAGACAGACTGACGGACATGGTTAGATCGACTTAGAATTTTTGGACCAAATTGGTTGCCCCGTTCAAGAGATATTGTGCATACCTATTTTAGTGACATTTTTAAATATTTGAGGGAAGTACCGGAAGTTATGGGTCGGTATTGTCCATCTTCGAACTGAAACTAAGTTTGGACAAAATATGACGAAGGCAAATTTTGGACCAAATCGGTTGATCAGTTCTTTCAGATTCTCGTTTCAGACAAGTCAATAAAATAGAGAAATGTATAACCCAGCCACAACCTTCAAAATACCGAAAATCGGGAGGTATCGTTTTATGGGGGTAATATGAAGGCCAGAAACTAAACCTAAAAATGTTAGGTGGAGAGTTTGTTACCCTCAAGGAAGACTTAATACCAAATTTCAGTCATTTCGGCGTGATACTGAGGCCACAACTTTCAAAATACCAGAAATCCGGAGATATGAAGACGTTGACCTATACCAAGAAATTTCTGCTGGAATGTTGAATACACCCAAGGAAGACTTTATACCAAATTTCAGCCATTTCGGAAGAATATTGAGGTCACAACCTTCAAAATACCGATAATCCAGAGGTACCGTTCTATGGGGGCTATATGAAGAAGTTGATCTATTTCAGGTGGAAAGTTTTATACCCCCAGCCAAGACTAAATGCCAACTTTCAGTCATGTCGGTGGGGTATTGAGGCCACAACCTTAAAAATACCGAAAATCTGGAGGTACCGCTCTATGGGGGCTATATGAAGACATGGACCTATACTGACAAATTTCAGGTGGAATGTTTTATACTCCCAACGAAGACTTAATAAAAAATGTCAGCCATTTAAGTGTGATGTTTAGGGCACAACCTTCACAATATTGAAAGGTGTAGAGGTTCATACCCCTAAAGAAGACTTAATATCAGATTTTAGCTATTTCGGTGGGATATTTAGACCACAAATCCATGTATGTATTTTTTCATCTGGATTTGCTTATGTTCATTTTCTGCAAATGTATATGTAAAAATATGTCAAAATATACACGATGTGGCCTAATTCGTTTTATTTTGTGATAAAACGAGTTTCTGTCTAATCAGATTTTTTCTACGATCATCCTAGCCATATTGGATTCCGCTGTCTACTTATGTGTAACAATACAATATAATTCTTAGTCTTATTATTTTATTAGATGCCCACAAAACGTATGAAGAATTTATCATTGAAGAATTTTCCACAATATCAGTGAACTCTTCCATAATCAAATCAATAGAAAATATGAAAATCTGTTCAAAGTATTTTGAACATGCTACTTATGCCCGTAATTTCTACCCATAGTTATCTATGAGTTCATAGATATCTCCGTGTAAGCAAAGTTTTATAATTTGAACTCATAGGTAACGTTACCGGGGCAAAAACGGCCGTGTTACTTACACCAAGAATTTTACCTGGTTGATCGTTGCCAATGTGTAAAACACATCTATGTGGCAATGATTTTGCCAAATCATGAATGAAAATCACCAATGTTACCACATGACTTCAAAAATTACACCCCTCGGTAAATTGCATGTAGAAATTACCAAACGCGTAGGTAAAGATAACTAATAGGTAGCTACCTACACGGTTGCCTAGGCGTTGAAATTGCGGGCATTACTCGCAAAGAGATGATAACTACAAAATTCTGTTCGAAGTATTTTGAACAGTCATTTTAAAGGGTCTTTGAATGGTATCTTTTATCCCCTACATCGTCACCGCACAGTGTTTATTTTCCAAATTATCCTTTGACTGTCGTTCAAAACTGATAGTGTGTACTCCCCTTAAGAATTATTAATGCTATGAAGACTCAAATAGACATAAAGCCTTTACCTAATTAACTGCGTGTTGCGTGTGCGTTCAAAAATACAAAAACAAAATACATGTATTTCAAATTGAAAACAAAAACAAATACATGTATTTTGTTTTTTTGAACGCACACGCAACACGCAGTTAATTAGGTAAAGGCTTTAGGTCTGTTTGATAACCCATGTTTGTACAAACTTTTAAGCTGGGTACACATTGTCAGTTTTGAATGTCGATATTTCGCAATTATCGATAAATGTCAAATCGCCCTGCAACCACAAAACATTTTGCACGCATATATGTACATTCGTTTCTTCATATTATCACAATTATTTTTGGACAAATATGATTACATTTTTTCTTATTTTTTGTTTTTCATCTGTTTATCGGGGTTGCCATCAAGTAACACATATTACGTGCAGATGCCTATGCAAAATTCACAAAATATGTAATCATGGAAACCCTGAAATATAGAAGCTTTTATGAAATAGACGAAAGCTTTCAGATAAAAACGAATGGTTCGTAAAATTTTACAAGAACCAAATTTTGAACGTATACGTTTTAGTACGATCGGTTCGTGTGACAGGCAAGCATTTTTACAAAAACACCCTGTAAATAAAAGAGGGTAAATTGAAAGAGAGTTTTTTCTGATCTTTTTTTCTGTGACTGAGAACTTACAAATTTTTGCAATCAACATTTTTCTTGTAAGAATTTGCAAGTAGCATCAGCTGATACATATAAATTCAAATTTGGTTGCAAAAATAAATACAAATTAGATAAGAGATGGGAAGCTTCCAGAAAGTAACATTAATTGAGAGAAGTTACAGCGAACTTGCGAAGTTGTCGGACAGAGCTTTTATGTAACCAAAAATTTTGCGTTGTTCTAGCAATTCGCCGAATCGGCTATCAATTCAATGTGCCTTGCAGCCAAGGGCAAAGACATCGAACTGTAAAGATTGGACACAGTGCATAATGCAGTTCAATTGTGCTATTAAACCATAGAGGGTGTTTGTGTATAACATACAACTAACAGAACACGGCGGCAACAAAAACAAGTATAACATAATTTTATGTCACCATATTGGAACATAACATTATGTTAGACCTCCAGCACCATCTGCCGATGTATAGTATCAATGTAAATGTCCCATCTTGTTATATTTTATGTCTTTGCCAAGGGACAAAGACATATAACTGTAAAGATTGGACATAGTGGATAATGCAGTTCAATTTTACTAATAAACCATAGAGGGTGTTTGTGTATAACAGACAACTAACAGAACACGACGGCCACAAAAACAAGTATAACATAATTTTATGTCACCATATTGGAACATAACATTATGTTAGACATCCAGCGCCATCTGCCGATGTATAGTAGCAATGTAAATGTCCCATCTATATTTTATGTCTTTGCAAGGGATTACTGCAATCTGCATTTATTGACCAGTTGTGAAGTGTAAATTCGCTTTGTGGACAATATAAGGTATAAATAACAAGTAAAAAGTCGTTAAGTTCGGCCGCGCCGATATTTTTATACCCTCCACCATAAAATAGTCTTAATTAAAATGGAATAATTAGTGTCCTTTCACAATTTTAGGTGGGAAAAAATTTCGACCATAGATAGATACACCAATTTGTCTTAATTATCAAATCTAATCTAAAAAATGTGTTCAGCCATGTGAAAGGTACCACCAAAGTGTCAACCTATCTTTATAATTTTTGGTGGAAAAGTTTTGTAACTGCAGAGAACCTCAAAAGTCGAATTAAATTGAGGGTAGTTCCATCAAACAATGTAGACCCTCAAAATGCCGAAAATCGGGAGGTACTGTTATATGGGGGCTATACCAAACCATGGACCTATGTTGGCGATGTTCTGTGGAGAAGTTTGATGACCACTGAGAACCTCAAATGTAAATTTACAGTTAGTTCGGGTGAAAATTGTAGCTAAAATTCTCAAAATACCGAAAATCGGGGGTACCGTTATATGGGGGCTATAGCAAACCATGTACCTATGTTGACGATGTTCGGTGGAGAAGTTTAATGACCACTGAGAACCTCAAATGTCAATTTACAGCTAGTTCGGGTGAAAATTGTAGCTAAAATTCTCAAAATACCAAAAATCGGGAGGTACCGTTATATGGGGGCTATACCAAAACATGGACCTATGGCTATATCCTTTGGGATATAAGTGTGTTGATTACTAGGAACTCTAAATATCAAATTATAACTAATTCGGTTTGAAAATGTGACTAAAAACTTCAAAATACCTCAAATCGGGAGGAACCGTTATATGGGGGCTATATCAAAACGTGGACCGATATAGCCCATCATCGAACTTGACCTGCCTGCAAACAAAAGACGCATCTTCCCAAAATTTCAGCGTCCTATCTCCATTTTTGTGTGTGCTGGAGTGATTACCACAGACGGAAGGACGGACATGCACAGATCGACCCAGAATTTTACGCTGATCAAGAATATATACATATACTTTATAGGGTCGCAAATGCTTATTTCAATGCGTTACAAATGGAAAAACGAACTTAATATACCCTCCATACTATGGTGGAGGGTATAAAAATGCAATTGACTCAATCGCGATTGACTGTCAGTCAATACTGATCGTGTGTACCGCACTTAAAACTTGACAATCGACTTTTTCATAATTTTTTATTTTTAATTTATTTTTGTTTTCCGTTCACATATTTTGTTTATGTCCATGTTCTTTTGTTTTCAACACATTTCAATTATTATTTCACCTATTTTTACAAAAATGCCAAAAATTTGTCTTCCTTACTGTCTGTGGAAAAATGATGGACAGCTGGGAGACAAACGACAAATGTATATATGTGTTAGTAAATCAGAGTTGTATTTGAAGACAATCTGTCTGGTGTAAACGCCTAGTAAACGTAGCAAATTCATTATAATTGATTTTCAGGTTTCCTTTGGAACTGTAATGCTTGGTTTACATTTACGAAGTCCACTCGATTTCAACTGTCAATTCCATTGCTTAAACGTCAAATGAAATCCAATAGATTTCAGATGAGTTTTCATTTGACGTATACGCAAAGGAATTGACAGTTGAAATCGAGTGGATTTCGTAAATGTAAACCAAGCATAAAACCACCAAGTCAACATTATGGGTGTTCGTTTACTTACGATTTGTACAAATTGTTACTGGATGTTGTTCGTTTACTTTACAGTACAATGCAAAAGACCTTAGCCGATTACAGGAAGTTAATGAACTTGTACAAATTTGTACAAATCGTTGAGTAAAAGAACACACCTAAAATATGGTAAACTCGAAGATCGATCACAAGATAATCGATTATGCGTTTTTCCCTCCTAACAAAAGTCGACTACGATTTTTAAGCGGGGTACACATCAGTTTAAACTGTCGATTTTTCGGAAATATCGATTACTGTCAAGCTGTCCAGCAACCACAAAACATTTTGTGGTTGACTGCCAAAAATAAACGGCCACATCGGCAAGCAACCGATTATTTAAAGCGTGGTATACACGATCAGTTTAAACTGTCGATTTTTCGGAATTATCGTTAACTGTCAAACTGACCAGCAGCCACAACATATTTTGTGATTGCCTGATGACTGACAAAAATGAACGGCCACACTGGCAAGCAACCGATTATTTGAGCAAAACTAACAGTCAAAACTGATCGTATGTAACCCGCTTAAGCAAAACTGAGAGTCCATTGATCGTGTTTACCCCGCTTTAGACCAGACATGACCAAAAAGAGAACGGAGAAAATTCAAAATAGCTTTGTTCCTTTACTTTTTTAATGGTAAAGGTGGTAAAAGAGAAAAGTGTCAAAATTGCTCTCTCATGAACATTTTTACCAGAAAAGTAAAGGAACGGAAAAATTGTAGGTCTGGCAACAATGTCGAAAAGAAACATAAAAAATCAATTTCGTCTTTTATTTCACAGTTTTTAATTTAGTTTTATCAGCGTTCGACTTTTTCTTCTGTTTTGCGTCCATTTTCTTTTTCATTGTGAAATAATCGTCAAACAAAAGTCGAAAAATCAGTTTTGCCATTTTTTACCTGTAGAAATTTTGCTGGTAGCCTGTGGTAGAAGAGAAAGCCATTTACGCACTCTCTCCACTCTCACTCTCTTAAAAATTGCTTCCAGTTTTGCCACTTTTCGGGGTTACGGAACGCTTTGCAGGTTAAAAAATGGTAACAAATGGTAAAAATGGTAACCCCAGGTAAGTAAAGGAACACAGCTAATATTGGCAACTTATAACCATGGTACAAATACACAGGTACAAAGACATAAAATATAACAAGATGGGACATTTCCATTGCTACCATATATCGGCAGATGGCGCTTGAGGTCTAACATAATGTTATGTTCCAATATGGTGACATAAAATTATGTTATACTTGTTTTTGTTGCCGTCGTGTTCTGTTAGTTGTCTGTTATACACAAACACCATCTATGGTTTAATAGTAAAATTGAACTGCATTATGCACTATGTCCAATCTTTACAGTTCTATGTCTTTGACAGGTAGCCGCATCGGCAATTGTTGGCAACATAAGATGTCAAAATTTGACATTAATTCAATGCAATTGACACATTTGGTCTGTTCCTTTACTTTTGAAAATGGTAAAACTGGCAAAAGTAGCAAAGGTTGTAATCTACTTCCATATGAATTGTATGGTGTCTGAAGTAAAGGAACGCTTTTCGAGTAAAAAGTTGTAAAACTTGAAGATTCTTGCACGTAAAGGAACAGGGCTATTATGTTACCATCAGCTGGCATGATAATGCTACCTGTATTATTGTACCATGCTTATAACAGTG
This sequence comes from Musca autumnalis, assembly GCF_047663935.1. NCBI lineage: Eukaryota > Metazoa > Arthropoda > Insecta > Diptera > Muscidae > Musca > Musca autumnalis. The sequence continues at coordinate 28,713,150 of NW_027411866.1, read as the reverse complement.
TGTATGTCCCAATTTACATTAGGCGAGTTTACTTGCGGCAATTGTCAGTTTGTGGGTGAGAGAGGGTGCTGAGAGGCAAAGGGTTACCATATGCCTCACCTTTCTCTCCTACAAAATGACAATTGCCGCAAGTAAACTCGCCTAATGTAAATTGCGACTTAGTAAGTTTGTATTCACGCAACCCTGTAGGAAGCATGGGGACATGTGTCGACATGTCAACACTTTGTCTACTATTATGGTGACAAAGTCAACACTTTGTCAACATGTTGTCAACAATTGATACTTTTATCTTTTATCTTTTAATAAGAAGAAGCATTGATTATTTTAACAGCTGATAGCCCAACGATTGTTTGGTGTAAAATAATTTTGGCGCTTCGTGAAAAAAGTGTCTTTGTGAAAAATCAATAAAATATCGTGAATTTACCGTGTGATTCAGCTTTTAATAAAAAGTATGACCAAAAGAAATTATAAAAGACAAGTGTAAAAATGGATAATTATGAAAATACAAATTCTGAGACGGCTGACAACATGTGTGGTGAAACTTCGACAATTAGACATTTTGTGGAGTCTTTAGAGAAGATTGTGGAGCCTGGCGAATATAATGTCCCGTCTTGCTGGAAATGCTGAACCCAATATACATATTTGAATACGACATAATAATGGGTTATAATGTCCACTGTTTATACAGCTGTAATAGGTAAGAAAATTTAAGAACATTTTGTTTTTTTTTTATACACGTTTATTCTTTTCAATTCCTAGATGTTATATCAACATTCAGCGAATCGCATGATAAAATGTTAAGTGCAGCAGAAGAAGAAATATTTTGAGTAGACAAGTCGAACCAAGTCTTATGGCCAAGAAAATAAAAGGCGATGGTATTTCTGACAATGAAAACGACTTTGTTATTATTTAAATATTTAAATGCTTAGCCAGCCTTGCATTTTGAACTTATGTGGAATCTTGGACTTAGCCTTTATTTAAAACCCGTTATACGCAATTTTTGCTTTTTTAGCATTTTCAATAATATGTATTTTTCTTTAATAAAATATACTATTGTGGGATGAGAGAATTTGGTATGCTCATATATCACACGCAAACATGAAGTTAGTTCTTACAATGACGCAGAAGTGTATAGGAGTGCTTCGGCAAAACTCGCATTTTATTCAGTTCATTTATTCATCATCGATTTTCATTTATTTCATTATCCATGTTATTTTATTTAAAAGATTTCGTTTCGTTAATAAACTTTAAACGTGAATTCAACTAAATAAAATTCCTTTAATTACCTTATTTAAACATAAACCTACGACTTTTAATTGAGAAAGGAAGGAATTAGTGAACAAATTGTTAGACTCTCTCGGGATAGAAATATTAAATGCCATAAATTTGGGACTTTACGGGATGAAACTATTAAAAAACTATACTATTTAAATAAAAGTGTAAGATCATCGTCTTATTAAACTTACCATATAGCTTTTTAATCTATAAAAAGTTCATATAAGCCAATAAACTTAGTAAGGAAACTAACTATGAACTATTGACTCACTACCTCCAATGTCAACACATGGTTCCTCAGGAACTACTGACTTACTACTGACATACTAGTTCCAATGTCAGTACTGACTTTCGAATGACACGTTCATACAAAATGTCTATAGGAAATTACATTAGTTGTCTACAGTTCGTCAGTAGTACTGTTGATAATGTCAGTAGTACGTCCGCTGTAGGAAGTGTGGGGTCATGTGTTGACATGTCGCCACTTTGTCTACTAATATGGTGACAAAGTCAACACTTTGTCACCAGGTTGTCAACTATTGATACCTTTGCCTTAATAAGAAGAAGCATTGTGTATATTGACAGATGATAGCCCAACGAAGCATCCTTTCTTTAATTTTCTTAATTGTTTGGCGTAAAATAATTTTTGCGGTTGGTGAAAAAAGTGTTTTTGTAAAAATCAATAAAATATCGTGAAAACTTAAAGCATATAATTTCAATAACAAGTATGAGCAAAAGAAAATATAAAAGACATGTGAAAAATAAACAATTCTATAGCAAAGTACGAATTCTGAGGCGACTAACAACATTTGTGGTGAAAGTTCGACAATTAGACATTATGTGGAACCTTTAGAGAAGATTATGGAGCCTGATGTATATATTGTCCCGTCTCGCTGGAATGCAACTAAGCATAATAATGAATTACAATGTTGAAGAATTATTTGGCATAAATCGATTGTGAGATTTTTCCAATGTTGTACAGCTGTAATAGGCAAGCAAATTTAAGGACATATTTTTTATTTATGTTTATTTATACATGTTTATTCTTTTCAATTCCTAGATGTTATATCAACATTTAGCGAATCGCCTGATAAAACGTTATGTGCAACAGAAGAAGAACTATTTTAAGCAGACAAGTGATTGGTGCGACTTGGCCAAGAAAATAAGACGAAAACGTTTTTTATTATTGCTTTGTTAAAATCTTTAAGCAGCCTTGAAAACATTGCCTTTATTTACTAATTTCTACTTATGTGGAATCTTTGGCTTAGCCATTTAAAAAGATAAAAATACTGTAATCCGCAATTTTTACATTTTCAATATTATTTGTTTTATTTGTTAATGAAATATAGTATTTAAACAATTGTGTAGCTTCATCTTCTTATTAAACGTACTATATAGCTGTTTTATCTATGAAAAGTTCCAAATAAGCTAAAAAATTTAGTATTGAAGGTCTGGTACTATTGACAAACTACCTCCAATGTCTATACTGACTCACTACCTCCATTGTCTATACTGACTCACTACCTCCAATGTCTATACTAACTTACTACCTCCAATGTCTATACTGACTTACTACCTCCAATGTCAACACATGGTTCCTCAGGAACTACTGACTTACTATTGACATACTAGTTCCATTGTCAGTACTGACTTTCGAATGACACGTTCATACACAATGTCTATAGGAAATTACATTAGTTGTCTACAGTTTGTCAGTAGTACTGTTGACAATGTCAGTAGTAAGTCAGTATAGATTCACTATTGACATTTCCTACAGGGTCAGTAGTAAGTCAGTATAGATTCACTATTGACATTTCCTACAGGGAAGCTATAAAACAATAACAAATTAAAACATTTGTTCTCTTTTGTACGCTCTTTCTGTGCATTCGGGTCGTGTGTGTGTAAATTGCCGAAAATCATCGACACCGCCGTGCCAAAGAAGAACACATTTGCTTTAGACTGCCAAAAGTTGATTAATCGTTGAAGAAGTTGCAGTGTAACGTTGTGTATAATATATAGTGAAAATAAAATAATTAATTTTTGTGGTAAGAAAAAAAAAATGTTATTGACTCAATTTAAACACGAAATATTCCAACCAAAAGATGGCGAACATTTTTATTTGCCGCCGGTATTATATTGTGGATAGAACAGAAAATGTTTAGAACAATTACAATTTAGAAAAACTTTATAAAAACTTGCTAGTAGTGACTGTGATTATCGGGGCAAGGGTCGTGTTCAAATTTTTCTACAAGATGGATCCTACAAAAATTCGTATTATATTTTGGAGGTGCCTTCATTGCTAAAAATTAAATTTTTTGGCGTTTCAAAAAAGCTGTAAATTTATTCACTTTTTTCGGCACGCTGATATTTTTATTGGTTTTCGTTTAGAAATGTAATTTTCTGTGTATGTGTAGTGCAATTACGGGAGGAAATATACAATTATAAGGCTGTGTAAAACATTTTGATAGCTTGAAGAATTTTCTGGACGTTGTTGATTTATTGTTGAACACTTTACCTCAAGGCAAATATAGAAGGTAGCCGATTCGGCGAATTGCTACAACAAAGCAACTTTTGCCGTAACATAATACGTCAAAATTTGTAAAGAGAATCAATTCGCCTTGGCGCTTAAATTTGCAGCGATTTAGCTTCGGCCAATCAGAACAAGATGTTTGTTTACATTTCACAATTACAACAATTTTATTTGACATTTCATGTTCAATCAGCTGATACGAGTCGGCTACCTTCTTTAATGTGCCTTGCTTTACCTAACCCATGGTACAATTAAATAGGTAGAAACAACGGCGAATTGCTACAACAAAGTAACTTTTTTTGTAATGTAAACTGTCAAAATTTTCGCCAAATGGTCTCTTGTTGTCTCTTTTTATCGCTTGTGTTTGTCTATAAAGTGTAGACATGCTATCTCTTACTTACCGAATCATATGGTTTTTTGTTTTGATTTTTCATGGCGAATTCATAGTTTTTTGACGTTTTAGATTCGATCAGCTGGGCTGAGGCATCTATCTTTCTTATTGTACCATGACCTAACCTCTATAGGAATTCAGTAAGTCCCGGGCCACACTACAGTAATTTCATTGTAATTTTGATATGAAATTATGCGTCTCTAGATCGACGTCGTCCATAGTAGAGTAAAATCATAAAATTGCTGTAGTGGGGAACTTGATTTAGTCCCGGGCCACACTACAGTAATTTCGCTGAAATTTTGATATGAAATTATGCGTCTCAAGATCGACGTCCATAGTAGAGTAAAATGATAAAATTGCTGTAGTGGGGAGTTCGATTTAAGAACACCTAATTTCATGAAATTTTTTAATGAAATTCACGTTAGTGTGGACCGGGACTTAAGAATACCTAATTTCATGAAATTTTATAATGAAATTCACGCTAGTGTGGACCGGGACTAACATTTTCGATTGAAAATTTATTAAAATGTCCTATGCTTTTGTAACAACTACAAATCAATTGAAATTGTTGTGAAATAAAGTTGTTCAGAAGTTGCTGAATAAGCTCCCTGGTAAACAGACCTCAATAGTGTGGAACTCGATATAGGAACCCTAAATTTCATGGCATTTATTTAATGAAAGCTTCGACTAAACAACTACCTTGGCGGAGGAAGTGGCTACTGATTGCTTTTAAATAAACTCATTCATAGACTAATGAAGGTATAAACGAAGGATTAGCCAATTTTTCCGTGGTCAAGTAACTCTCAAACCCGAAAACTCAAAAAATTTCAAAGGCAATTTTTGGGGAAAATTGCAATATTTTCTTGGATATTTTAATCTGAGAATATAGTTCTCATCAAAAACTAACCCCATGTAGTATTTTGCCACAACAAAATATTTATTAACTTGTATTTTTTTTGGCATTTTGTATTGAGTTTCTTGTATTGAGTATTAAATTCGTACATACTCGGTGAGATCATTTCGTCGTCTATATACAGTTAGTCAACTATATTATTGCAAACGATGAATTTTTAAAAATTTAGATGTTTAATTAGGAATAACTACAAGAAATTATTTCAATAATGTTGGGCTTTTTGTAAATATCGGTGGATTTACCTGTTAATGACAACATCAAGCCAATAAATCCAGAAATCGGCTGGAAATAACGAAACTAGCGGGCAAAAAGGATAGGTACCTGGTTTTTGTGGTGTCAACTAATTAATTGCAAAATTAATTGTGTGCAATAAAATCCTGGTGTTTCCTCCTCGAGTTTTTACATTTAAAGATTTTTAAGACTTTTATGGTATGTGGACATGTTAGATCCATAATTTTTGATCATAAATTAATTTTTGTGTGTGTAACATATGCGGTATATTCAGGAAAAGGGAAAGTCAGGTAAACGGTTTCGGAAAATATGCTACATTTGGTCTATTCCAATTATAATAATGGTAAATCTGAAAGAGAAATCCCTGAAATCGCCTCTCGTAAGCTGAGAAGTGTATAAAACATCATATACTGCACCGAGAAAGAAGCCAAGCTTAAACTGAGGGCGTTACATCCAAGGTCCAAAATAGTAACCACATGAATTAACTGTAGAATGATTAAAGAAATTAACGAAATAGCCCAAAGCAGCACCAGAAAATACCTTTTTTCTCATTAAAAATGATTTTGGAGTAAGTGAGTCACATGGAAAAGTCAGAAAAGTGCTACATAATAACAAGCACTCATCACGAGTGACTAGGTAAAAACCATTGCCCTCCCATCATAATATATAGAAACTATTCAGACTTGTTATAGACAACTTTCTACGCCATCTTTATGTATTGGGATGGTGTTATATTTTCTGATAAGACTAAAATTATGTTGTACTATCATAATGGACCTCAAAAAGTATTGGGAAAACCCTTGGACAACAAAAATTTAATACATACCGTAAAGTTCGGAAAACTGTCAGTTATGGTATGGGGTTGTATACCAAGCAGTGACGTTGGTAAAATCCTGATTTTGGAAGAAAAAATGACATAGGAGGTTTATTTAGATGTTTTAAGAAAATATTTAACCAAAAGCGTCAAGAAATTTGGGCCTGTTGGCCCTGAAAATTCAAACAAATTGCAATATAAGTACTACCAAGACAACGACCCTAAGCATAAATCTAATTTATGTAAGACTTGGTTGTTATACAACTGTACCAAAGTCATTTCCATCCCGTTCCAGTGTCTAGATTTTAACCCCATCGAAAATTCATAGGTACACCTGAAGGAAAAAGTCGGGAATAGGTGGCCCACTAACCTGGGGGACTAAATAAAATGCAATAAAGAGAATGGCTAAAAATACCATTGGAATAAGACATTCCGAAACTTATTTATTAAATTCAGATACGTTTACAAACTGTTTTTGATGCCAAATGTGGGCATACGAAATATTAGAACCGACTTTTCGAAAAATTCCGTGAAAGACTGAAAAGTTGTGAATTTTGCAATTCTTTAGTTGACAGTGCAAATAATGAGTTGTACTAATTTTTGTTAATTTTAAGAAAATGTTTAGCGAAATTTAGCTTCTTTTCATTTTATTATATTAATAAACATGTGTAAGAATTGTATTGTTAACAAAAATATTAATAACGATATTTACTTATACCAATAAAATGATGTTTTATTAAAATTTTGTAATAATTTTGGTTTTGCAATAATTAAGTTGACTAACTGTACTCATTAGTCTATGACTCATTATAAATTTAAAAGCCGATCGAGTTTCGATTGGTCTTAACGAGTCTAGGCGGGATGATGTCATAGAATCATTTAGTAAGTACATACATATGTACATAAGTAACGTCGGAGGTTAGAATAAATAATCAATATTTTCTTATCAGGAAAATATCAAATTGCAAACAACGACGCACAAAGAAAAGTAAAATGGAACTATGAAGTGCATATAATATAAATTGTCAATAGTAGTAGCACAACTTTTTTTATCGATTAACAGCCTGTTTTTGTAAAAAATATTTTTCAAACGTATCGTTTGTATCATGGTGCAATAAAGAAGGTGGTACAATAATACCAACTGATGATGTCTTCGTTTGATGTCAAAATATATTTTTAATCAAAAATAAACAACAAATATTTTGCTTCTGTAAAGAATTTCATCTTTACAACATTTTTATTTAAGCTTCGCGAAGAATATTTTACCGTTTTCTTCTACCTTTTGGAATTATAATTCGCACAAAAAATTTTGACAGCAAATGAAGACTACGGCCTGAATTCGCCTTCGGTTCGTACTCAAACAAATCCGTTTAAAATGTGGTTTTTATAAAAAATTGAAAAGCATTCGTTTGATAACGAAAAGCTTTGTATATCAGTGTTTCCATTATGTTAATTTTAAACATATATTGAATTGTTCTCATTAAAAATATGTTCCTTGTGACAATCAAAAAAAAAAAAAAAAAAGTATTCTATATACTGGCAAATTTTGAAAACAATTTTCAAAAAATCAATCAGTTAATCGATTATTAGACGTAACCATGGTTTAATAATAAAGGTTAGCTAAAGCTTCCTGTCAATTTAAATTTTTTTCTTTCGACTGTTCCTAAAACGTCAAAACAATATACACAATCTTTGTATGTGTGTGTGATGTTTGAATAATATGCCAACAATTTTAAAAACAATCGAAGTCAATGATTTTCAAATTTGTTTTTAGAACATTTGTATGGAAGAAATCCTTCAGCTTATTATTGAAACAAACATTTTATCATATCCACAACTCGATTATGTGGAGAAACCTTGGCCCTTCATTCATTTTTCGCGTTTTTTATAAGATGCTCAAAATTGGTATTTTGTAAACAAACCCACTTGTTGCCTTTTTGTTTACTAATATTGAAGTTTTATGAATTCAGGAAAAACAAGGGTTCTATAGATTTTTTTCATTTAAATCTACCTCTTTACTTATACCATGGACGTAACATTTCTAAAAGTCGTAGTCGATTATTGACTGTGCGAAAACCGGATAAGCGACTATTCTTAATCGACTTTCGAAAGACGGAGTCAACTATTTTTCGTAGTCGACCATAGGTGTGTACGATAACATTCCCAGCAATAATTACTCAGTCAGTTCCAGCAACCTCTCTCAGTGAATTTTACTCTCTCATTCTAAGTTTACATTTACGAAGTCCACTCGATTTCAACTGTCAAATCCATAGCTCTAACGTCAAATGAAATCTCATCTGGATTTCATTTGACGTTTAACCTATGGATTTGACAGTTGAAATCGAGTTTATTTCGTAAATGTAAACCAATCATCAAGCAAGAAAAATTGCAGAAAGTTATCGAACAGCATTTTGCAAAAACTTGCAATAAAGTCAGCAGTTTCCGAAAATGTATGGAATTTGTTTTTGTTTCTTGCCTATCCACAACGCTTTAGAATCTAAAAAAATGTGCAATTGTGAAATTTTCTTGGTCAAAAATGTTAACATTTCTAGTTGTTTACATTGAACAGGTGATTAAAAGTCAGCTGAACAGACTTGCAAATTTTTGCGGGACAAATGTTCCCAGCAAAAATTTGCAAGTTCTCAGTCACAAAACTCTACACAAATCTCTCCAAACTCGCTCTCTTTTGCTGGATAATTTTGTTATCGAACAGCATTCAGTAAAAATTTGTACGAATTTGTAAAAATTTTTGGGTTATCGTACAGACCTCATTAGTCGTAGTCTGTTAATATTCGTTATCGACTATTAATCGTGGACGACTATTAGTCGTAGTTGACTATTGGGTGTGTTAAAACCGCGTAATGGACGGTACTTTTTTATATGTACATCACGGATCGCATCAACGAAAATGATCGATTACACTGTGCAACAAAATGGAGCTCGAAGTCTGGGTGGTGAAAAATTCCTTTTGGGGATGAAAGCTCTTGGTGAGTATATACAGAACCCAGAAGGACAGATCCGCCGTGAGTCGAACTTCTGAGATATGGCGTGATGAATATTTAGCTGGAGACCCTATAAGCCCTCAGATATTAGCGTTATATCTTTGTCCGCTGTTGTTTTAGCTTATTTTTGAGATCACATTTTTCAGCCAAATCAAATGAGGATTATTTTCGTAGAGCATTTTGACCTTCTATCTCGCTTCCTTCAATGTCCTTTTCGTCCTTTATTTTAAGAGCCGCTAAAAAAGTACCACAAAATGATGTTATTCAGCTTCGAAATGTTCTGAAAAATGTCGCTCAGAAAATTTTAGGTACGGCTCTCATGGACAACTAATCGATTTTGTCGCGTTTTCATTGTCATTTTATTCATTTACTCCTATTTGCTCAGAAAAAAACTGTGTTTTGTGTTTTTGTATGTTCTGTAACGAATATACAAAAAACAAAATATAGTCTTTTTCTGAACAAAAACAGGGTAAATACACAAAACGACGACGAAAACGCGACAAAATCGATTAGTTGTCAATGAGAGCCGTACCTAAAATTTTCTGGCCGACATTTTTGCAAAACATTTCGAAGCAGAAAAACGTCATCTGGTGGTACTTTTATAGCGGCTATTAAAATAAAGGACGAAAAGGACATTGAAGGAAGCGAGATAGAAGGCCAAAATGCTCTACGAAAATAATCCTCATATGATTTGGCTGAAGAAATGTGATCTCAAAAATAAGCTAAAGCAACAGCGGACAGAGATACAACGCTAATATCTGAGGGCTTATAGGGTCTCCAGCTAAATATTTATCACGCCATATCTCAAAAGTTCGACTCACGGCGGATCTGTCCTTCTGGGTTCTGTATATACTCACCAAGAGCTTTCATCCCCAAAAGGAATTTTCCACCCCCCAAAATTTCGGTTCACAGTGTTATAATCGGTTTTCGGCGGTTAACGAATAATCGAAATTCGACTTTTAGTACACTCTCAAATAATCGACTAACCGAAAATCGAATTTTAAGTTTTTCACGAAAACCGTGTCATCGAAAAACCGATTATTGCATTTCACTGCGTATGCCTAAAGTGGGGTACACACGACCAGTTTTGACTGTCAGTTTTGCTCAAATAATCGGTTGCTTGCCAGTGTGGCCGTTCATTTTTGTCAGTCATCAGGCAACCACAAAATATTTTGTGATTGCTGGATTGTTTGACATTTTTCGATAATTCCGAAAAATCGACAGTCAAAACTGATCGTGTGTACCCCGCTTTATATGCATGTGTTTTCAGCGAAATTCTGTAACAAACAACAAAATTTCAGCTCAAAACGGGTATCTTTGTATCGTCTTTTTCAGACGTTTTCGTTCGTATTTTTTGCTATAAAAAGAAATTATATGAAGAAAATCCATTCTTTTGGTTTTCACACACATACAAACAGCACTGGTTACAACCCAACATACCAAAAAAAACTTGAGAATTATATTATAATAAGCTTACCAACATAAGCCTTAAGCTTATAAAAGACTTGAGAAATTCGTAGTTAAAAGCTTATGTCATAATTGTAGAATAATCGAAACGGAACCCTTGTTAATATAATAAGCTATGTTTACATTTACGAAATCCACTCGATTTCATCTGTCAATTCCTTTGTGTATACGTCAAATGAAAACTCATCTGAAATCGATTGGATTTCATTTGACGTTTGAGTAATGCAATTGACAGTTGAAATTGAGTGGATTTAGTAAATGTAAACATAGTATTACCCTTGTAAGTCTATGATTAGCTTATGCAATTAACATTGTCTTACGCTGGTTTCTGTGTCCCGAAGCATTTAGGGTCAAACATATTCAAAAAAAATTAAGTTTCACTGTGCAACACGAAAATTATTTACCATATTCTGACACCGCAGCGGGATAGAAGACCAAAAATAAAAATACACGTGACTCGGCGTTTTTCCCTATCACTTCAACTTTCGCGGTTATGGGCCCCCAAAGACCTGAGGCCTTGATGTCAAAAGGGATAATTTTGTCAGGCACATATCGACACCTCCAAATAAAAGTATGCTAAGTCTAACAAGCAAAAAGTCGTTAAGTTCGGCCGGGCCGAACTTTTTATACCCTCCACCATAAAATAGTCTTAATTAAAATGGAATAATTAGGATCCTTTTACAATTTTAGGTGGAACAACTTTTCGACAATGGATAGACTCCTACTGCTTAAATTACACTGTGAACACAAATGTTGGGGCAGAGATAATTCCTTTTGGAGATGAAAGCCCTTGCTGTGTGTATATTAAAAACCCCGAAGGACAGATGCGCCATGAGTCGAACTTCCGCGTTATGGGGTGATAAAGTTTTTGCAAGAGACCCTGTAAGCCATCATGAATTAGCATTATATCTTTGTTTTTTTTTTTTTTTTTTTTTGTAGAGCACTTAAGCAACAGTGAACAAAGATATAAAGCTAATTCCTGATTCTTTACAGGGTCTCTTGCAAAAACTTAATCACGCCATAACGCGGAAGTTCGACTCACGGCGCATCTGTCCTTCGGAGTTCATAATATACTCACCAAGGCCTTTCTTCCCAAGAGAAATTTTCCGTGCCCCAGACTTTCTCCTCCATTTTGTTGCACAGTGTTATCTAATCTAATCTAAAAAAATGTGTTCAGCTAGGTGAAAGGTACCACCTACGGGGCTATATCAAAGAGTCAACCTATCTTTAAATTTTTTGGCGGAAAAGTTTTGTAGCTGCAGGGAACTTCAATAGTCAAATTGAGGGTAGTTTCATCAAAACAATGTAGACCCTCAAAAATGGACCCATGTTGACGAATTTTAGTGAAGAAATTTCGTGACCACTGAAAATTCCCGAAAATCGGGAGGTACAGTTATATGAGGGGATATACCAAAACATGGACCTATATTGACGATTATTTTTGAATAGACAAAATTGTAGCTAAAATTCTCAAAATACCGATCATTACAGCTAGTTCGGTTAAAAATTGCAGCTAAAATTCTCAAAATACCGAAAATCGGGAGATACCGTTATATGGGGGCTATACCAAAACATGGACCTATGTTGACGATGTTTGGTGGGGATGTTTCATGACCACTGCGAACCTCAAATGTCAAATTGCAGATAGTTCGGTTAAAAATTGTGGCTAAAATTCTCAAAATACCGAAAATCGGGAGGTACCGTTATATGGGGGCTATACCAAAACATGGACCTATGTTGACGATGTTTGGTGGGGATGTTTCATGACCACTGAGAACCTCAAATGGCAAATTACAGCTAGTTCGGTTAAAAATTGTAACTAAAATACTCAAAATACCGAAAATCGGGAGTTACCGTTATATTGGGGCTATACCAAAGCATGGACCTATGTTGACGATGTTTGGTGGAGATGTTTCATGACCACTGAGAAGCTCAAATGTCAAATTGCAGATAGTTCGGTTACAAATTTTGGCTAAAATTCTCAAAATACCGAAAATCGGGAGGTACCGTTATATGGGGGTTATACCAAAACATGGACCTATGTTGACGATGCTTGGTGGAGATATTTCATGACCACTGAGAACCTCAAATGGCAAATTACAGCTAGTTCGGTTAAAAATTGTAGCTAAAATTCTCAAAATACCGAAAATCGGGAGGTACCGTTATATGGGGGCTATACCCAAACATGGACCTATGTTGACGATGTTTCGTGCAGATGTTTCATGACCACTGCGAACCTCAAATGTCAAATTGCAGATAGTTCGGTTAAAAATTGTGGCTAAAATTCTCAAAATACCGAAAATCGGGAGGTACCGTTATATGGGGACTATACGAAAACAAGGAACTATGCCCATATCATTTGGGATATAAGTTTGTTGATCACTAGGAACCCTATGTGCCAAAATATAGCTAATTCGGTCTGCAAATGTGGCGAAGAACGTCAAAATACCTCAAATCCGGAGGTACCCTTATATGGGGGCTATACCAAAAAGTGGACCGATATAGCCCATCTTCGAACTTGACCTGCCTATAGAAAAAAGACTCTCGGGTGCAAAATTTCAGCACTCTATCTCAATTATTGCGGATGCTAGAGTGATTACAACAGATGGACAGACAGACGGACATGGCTAGATCGTCTTAGAATTTTATCCTGATCAAGAATATATATACTTTATAGGGTCGCAAATGATTAGTTCGATGTGTTACAAACAGAATGACAAACTTAATATACCCTCCATACTATGGTGGAGGGTATAAAAAGTGAGTTTTGCAGGAGAAGCTCTCAAAGTTTGGATTTTTTTTTTTTGAACTTCAGTACTATGCTAAGCCAATATTTGTTTATAACTTCTGTTCGGATTGATCGATCATTACCAAAATTTGACAGAATTTAAGTTAAAGGACGTTAAATATAAAATTGTAAAGAACTTGAAAACATGCTAAGTCGACTTAGCATACTATTGTTTGGAGGCGTCGATATCTTCTAAACCGCCAAGAATTTGTGTTTACTCGTAAAGGAAAAGTTGTAGCTCTCGCCTTAAAGAATTATAATTGTGAATAAATAAAATCCATTTAACCTCACCATCAAGATCAAAATCGTCAAGGTCAAATTTCTCTTTTAATTTTTTTCTCGAATTTTAGTCTAGAGATATCAAAGTAAACAACTTTCTAGAACATACGAACTTTGTAGGAACGGCTCTTAATGCTCAAAATAACAAATCAAATGCGATTTTTATCCTCTTTTCTCCGTTCCTGCTCCATTGATACTAAACGGTTCAAAATTCAAGAAAACAATGGACTACAATAATGTAGAGTTGTGTAATACCGGAACGAACTAGTTCCAAGGAACTATTGGAACTATATCCAGCTCTTGCGTTTATATAGTTCCTTTAGTTCATATAGTTCCTTTCGTTTTTCTCGTTCCTTCAATTTAACGCCTACGTCGATCTTTCGTTGTTGCTGTTTGTTCGCTGCAATTTAATTATTTTTATGTCAATTCATTCACCAAAAAAAACAAAAAGAACGACGAAAGAGAAAGATTCGTGGAACTATTTCGATCTCGGAAGTATTTGGAACGAAAAGATCGATAAGAGAGAAGGATTCGTTGAACTATTTCGGTCTCGGAACTATTTGGAATGAAAAGAACGATGAAAGAGAACAATTCGTTGAACTATATCGATTTCGGAACTATGGAACTACTTTAAGGAACTAGTTCCTTTTGGGAAAAGGAACTAGAAAGATCGATCCGCTCCGGGAACTAGATTGCCCAACTCTACAATAATGTAGCAAAGATATTAGCAAACAACTTTCCGGAATATACGAAATGTCTATGATCGGTTCTTAAATGTGAAAATAGCCAACAACTTTTGAAAATATGCGATTTTTATACTTTTTTCCCCGATTCCAGTCCACAGATACCGAACCGCCCAAAAATTAAGGATACAGTCAACTACAAAAATTTACATAAGATTTATTATGTTTTTGAGACATTTTAGTCGTGTCCCAATTTTTTCGTCATTCCCGTACACATTGGCGTACGTTTATTAAGAAAAAAATGCTTTAAAGCGGTTTTTTGTTTATATGTAATGTGTCAAAGTAAGTTTTAACGATAATCGACAGAAGTGAATAATGTAGTCAGTTGTGTTAGAGCTGTGGAAGTCTTTACTGTTTTTTGAGCATGTTCCACAAATTTCGTCATTCCCGTGGTGAATATATTTTCCGTTATTAATGTTATAATTTACAAATTATTGGTATGTTTATATTAATCTTTTTAGTCTGTATTAAATTATTTTAAATGTTATAAATAATAAGATTTGCACATTTAAATCCAAGAATACTCACGTTTCCATCATTGTCGTGTCGTCATTACCGTGCGTATTTTCTAACTACGGTAATGACAAAAACAAAAAATGGTCCATCGCTAACTAATGCATAAAATTGTCTTATAAAACTGTATAAACCGAAAAATATTTATTTTAACCCATTTTCGCACTTTGCCGTTTTCGACCCCAAACACAATTCTTTTCGCAATATTCACCCATACATAATTTTTGTATTTTTATTCAAATTTTATTAATTTAGTTAATATTTCTACAGTTTTAATGATCTTACTTATTTTATTGTTATTTTTGATGAAATTTAAGTTCACAATTAATTCAATTTTACAGTTTATGATACCATTAAATAATTCGGTATAATGAGAGAGAGTTAAACAACGACGGACGTGTTTCTACAACAATGGTGGGCAAATTGCGAGAGACTCATGTATTTTTTACACTTTTGTGTATGAGGCCGAGCATTTCTGCCCAACAGTGTTCTACAAGGCTCCTATTAACAAGTGTTTTTTGAAGGTTTTAAGCTCATTTGACTGTATGAGAAAGTTATACCCGGATTAATTAAATAAAGCTGGAGTGATTTATACTAGTGTTTACACGTTACAGTGCCAGATAAGATAAATTTCGTAAAAAATAATTAATCTTATTGTGAAACTAAATGACAAGTCATAAAGTGTTTGCAAAGGGAAAACAACAAAAAAATACATTAGAGCCCTTAGTGAAGTTTTTGACGTTTGCTTTATTAAAAATAATGTTCTAAAATGAGAACATTTTATAAAATGTTAAAAACCTTATAAAAACATTTTCATTTATATGCAAACGGTTAATGCCTAAAAATATGCTTTAAAACTATTCCAAAAACACGCAAGTCAATTTGCAGTTTTCTCAAGCTCCCTAAAATATGCTATAAACTTCTATCAAAATAAAAAAATACATAATAAAGAGAGTACCCTTTAGTGCATAAAACTAATTTGGTGAGCTAATAGTATACGTCAAATAGTATTATATTAAAGTAAGCATGAGATCAAAAAAATTATGTATTTGTAGTCATTGTAAATTGGAAATAAAAGAAGGAAAAGAGGATTTTATTGAGTGTAACAAGTGTTCTAAGAACTATCACGTAATTTGCACAAAACTTGATAAGAAACAATACCAACATCTTCTAAATGATGATGATGAATAATATGTTTGTCATTTATGTAGTGAAAACAATGAATCTTCCATCCAAGAGCAATTGAAACTCATGAACGAGAAGTTTAACAAAATAGACCGTTTAGCGGATTCAGTCGATTTTATGACCTCTAAATTCGACGATCTAATGAAAAATGTAAACATAAATGCGAGAAGAATTGAAAAAGTGGAAAATGAAAACATAACACTTAAAAATGAAGTATCATCATTAAAACAAGAAATAAAAATGTTAAATGACCAACGAGTTAAAAACGATTGTGTTATCAATGGAGTTATAGCTGAAGAAAATAAAAGCGCCATAGAAACTGTCATTGAAATATCGAACAATGTTGGTGCTAAAATTAGCGCAGATCATATTGAAGACGCATATTTTGCAAAAAAGAAAAATTTAAACAACAAAAATCAATCAGTTATTGTGAAGTTTACTTCAAAACTAGCAAAAGACCGTCTCTAGGAAGCCAAGAAAAAATTAAAAGAAAATGTTGAAACACAAAATATATCTTCTTCTTTATATATAAAACTCAATTGTCGTTTGTTGGTAATTGAATCAGTTGAAAACGGCTGGAGCGATTTGGATAATTTTTTGTGGAAATGTTAGTCATAGTCCAGTTTAGGTTTTTATGCAAAGAAAAATTGGCCACGCCCACTTTTCCGCCCACTTTTATAAATATGTTATATCTACGAAACTACTCAACAGATTTTCCTCAAATTTTCAGGGAACGTAGAGTGATGGCCCCCTGTTGAAATAGGCTACACATTTGGTTGAATTTCGGATCGGGCGGGGTACCTCCTCTATGCCCTATTTTTGTAAAAATTCAATATTTTCAACAATTACAAATGTATTGCTTTGAAGATTAATTTCCCAGTTAATGGCGATTGTGTCTCCGACCTTACGTGCTTATTTGGGGCATTAAGACTGGACAACGCCCACTTTTTTAAATATGTTATATCTACGAAACTACTGGATCGATTTTCCTGAAACTTTCAGCGAATGTACAGGGTTGGTCCCCGATAAAAATAGGCTGCATATTTTTTGACTTTCGGATCGGGCGGGTACTTCCCCTATGCCCTATTTTTGTAAAAATGCAATATTTGCAACAAATACGAATGTATCGGTTTCGGAATTTATTTGCGAGTCAATGGCAATTGTGTCTCCAACCTTACCTATTTATTTGGGGACTTAAGATCCGACCACGATCACTTTCTCATTTTGGGTTATGTCTACAAAACTACTGAAGGGATTTTCAAGGAAATCGCAATTTTTCTAAACTTTTAAATCTTTAAAAATAAAAATCAAATGTCGTTCGTTGGTCATGGCATCAGTTAAGAACGGCTGGACCGATTTCGATATTTTTTATGCAAAGAAAATGTACGCCCACTCTTTTCAATTTTCAATTTTTATCATTTCTACAAAAACTACTGAACCGATTTTCCTGAAATTGCCAGGGAATGTACAAGGATGGCCCCCGCTTAAAATAGGCTACAAATTCAGTTGAATTACGGAAGGGGCGGGGTAATTCCCCTATACCCTACTTTTTAAAATTGTTATATTTACAATAACTACGAATGTATCTATTTCGGAAGACCTTACCCACTTTTTTAGGATCCAATGACTTGACCACACCCACTTTTTAAAATATGTTACATCTACAAAACTACTGAACCGATTTTCCTGAAAATGTCAGGGAATGTACGGGCATATTTTCTTGAATGTTGAAGGGGGCATATTTGAAAAAAAAAACGCATTACCTTTATGAATAAAAATCAAATACTGTCATAACCCAACTTAGGTTTTTTGGAAAGAAATGTTTACCACGCCCCCCCGAAAACAGGTTACATATTTTATTGAATTTCAGAGGGAGCGGGGTACCTCCCTATGCGATATTTTTAAAAAACGTTATATTTGCAAAAATTATAAAAATTATAAATTGTTTTTATTAATATGTCATAACTCCAATACTACTGAAGGGATTTCCATAAAATTTGCGACAAAAGCTCAATGTTTGCCGTTGTTATGTATATATTATGAATTTCGGAAGAGGTGGGGTACCTTTCCCATGCCTTTCTGTTAAACGCTATATATAAGCCAAATAAATGTATGATTATATCGGTTTCAGCATACATTGTGGTAGGCAATGAAGTTGTGTGCACCCTAGGTACATATTTGGAGCCAAAATACCGGACCAGGCCTACTTTTTTAATATGTTATATCTTGAAAACTGATGACCACACCCACTCTTTTCAAAACATTATTTTTCCAAAACTACTGAGCCTAATATTCAGAAAATGTTCAGGATTGTCCCGTGGTCCAAAAAGCTATATATTTCTAGACGAATTTCGGGGCCTATTATTTTATAATCGCTATATTTGCTAAACTTATGAGTGCATCGGGTTGCAAATTAGTTTTCGATACAACGGTGGTTGCGCCCCCGATCAAGAGAAACTATATATTTACAAATTTACTTGAATGGTGAGGTTCAACAGTCCATCAGTCATGAAAAGTCTCAATAAGCGGAAGAATTCGATTTAACCACTTTTTAACCTTTAAAATTAGATCGCTTTAGGATAAAGACAGGGACATGGACGATAATAAATCCTAAAAAGCATAAATTGGCGAAAAAAGAAAGGTTACAGACAAAAAATCCTTTTCGGTTCGACAATAGACCGAAGAAGTGAGGTAGAGAATACCTATTTTTGAATTTTCATCAAGCATAAAGTCGATAAAAAGTTGTAATTAAAACTCATTACGACGGGCCAGCAACGCGGACCGGGGTCTGCTAGTATATGTATATAAATGACTTTTTGTCTAAAGAATCAATGGAACTGTTTAATTATGCAAAATCACTTAAACCTGTGGGTTATATGTATATATACACACGTGGAAACAAAATCTTTGTGAAGAAAAACGCCATTAACAAGCCAAAATTAATTCGTAGAAAAGAAGACGTTGATGACATACTCATTGAAGCAACAACCAACAACATACAATCCAGAAGATCAAAAAAGGTTGTACAACCGACAGAATCCGAGGATAGTGAGAAAGAAACTGAAGGTCAAGCTGATTATTTTTCCCTGTATTGCTTTTATTATAATTTAAACTTTGCACCGTGGTGCAATGGTATGCACGCCCGCCTTGCACGCAGAAGGTCGGGGGTTCGATTCCCCGGCCAAGCAACATCAAACATTTTTCAACGGTGGCAAAATACCTCTCAGTAATGTTGGCGACATTTCCTGAGTATTTCAGCCTTGAAAAACTTCTCCATAAGTGGTGTCTTAAGACATGCCGTTCGGACTCGGCGATAAACAGTAGGTCCCATATCATTGAGCTAAATATGAATCGGGGTGCACTCATTGATATGAGAGAAGTCTCCCTTGTCCCGTATGGGATGTTGTGGGACAATGTTTTTTTTTTAAACTTTTATAACAATATTAACAATATTTTCGAATAAAAACAATTATTTTGACAATTTAGATTTATTCGTTGAGAATTATGATCATAATAATCTTTACAATTTTAACATAATGTCTGTAAACATCAGAAGCGTTTCGTCATTTAGTAAATTTAATAAATTTAAATCATTGGTAGCAATGTTGCCAAATCTACCGAATATTATAGCTATAAAAGAAACCTGGTTTCAACAAATGGTAACGCAATTATACAACATTCCCGGATACAACGCTATACATTGTTGTCGTAAAGACGGATATGGAGGTACATCTTTGTATATAAAAGATAATCTCACGTACACGTTAGAATTATGTGAAAGTACAGATTACGTTGAAGCTATTCGGATTTCTTTGGATGATGTTACAATTAGAGGATCGCCGCTAAAATTTACATCATTTTACCGCTCTCCCAAATGCAACATACATACATTTCTTGAGTTTTTAGAACATAGTTTGTGTGGACCTTGTCGCAGTGGATCGATAGTCGTTGGGGATGAAAATATTAATCAATTAGATTCTTGTAGCTCCTCTGACATTTTTTCTGTTCTGTCATGTGTTGACTATAAATCATGCAATGCTTTAATTACTCGACCAAGTAGCATGAAATCACTTGATCATGTATATAGCAATATTGAAAATAGGCTATGTATAGATTTAGTTGAATGTCCAATGACGGATCACAACATAATATGGTGCGGATTGGAAAGCAAGGTTCGTAACGAACATAAAATACGAAGACGAATTAAGCACCGCAGTTACAATAACATAGTTGCAACAATTCAGAACCACTTGTCAAATTACACTCATTCTGGAAATCCTTTGACTGATATGGATAATATTATTTCTTCTATTACGGAAATCACAAATAAAAACACAACTTATAGTGAAGTCAACATATTATCAAAATCGCTGCTAACACCTTGGGAGAATGAAGAATTGCAGGCACTCAGAAGGTATAAGGAAAAAATATTGTTAAAAAGGAGGAAACGTGGAAAAAATACTCATACAGAATTCACATTGAAGCATATAAGCCGCATCATTAAAATAGCAAGCCGCATTAGTATGAACTCTTATGTTAGTTCCAATCTGGCAAAGTTTGATCAAAACCCACGTAAATGTTGGGACTTTATAAATGAGTGTTTAGGACGAAAGGAGAAAAAGGTTATTCAATTAAGAAATGACGCCAAAGAAATCATTAATGATGACTTATTAAAGTCTAACCTGTTTAATGAATATTTTTTGAGTATCCCAAAAACCTTAAAAAATGATATTACATATAGACCAGGAGATAACATAAACAAATTAAATACACTTACTCAATGTGAGTTAAGATTTTCTGTTAATACTGTAGATATATCAAATGTAATCGATGTGATAACAAACCTTGATACTGGCAAAAGTCCTGGCCATGACGGAATCGTAGGCAAAGTTTTGATTGCAGTAAAAGACTCCATTAGTGAGCACCTGATGACAATTTTCAACAAAATTTGGTGGGGTAGGCGCAGCTTTGTATGACTTTTCAAAAGCTTTCGATTTAGCCGATCATCAAATATTGTTCTTGAAACTTTCATTCTATGGTATTCATGGTAAAGAATTAAAATTATTGAAGAGTTACCTAACGAATTACCTAACCGAAAGCAATTTGTTGAAATTAATGGTGTAAGAAGTGAAGTTGGAAGAGTGGAACATGGTGTACCACAGGGAAGTGTCCTGGGACCCTTGCTATTTACGTTATATTTAAATGACATATCGAATTTACCTCTTTATGGAAAATTGGTTATGTATGCAGATGACATTTCCCTTTTATATCCCTATAATCACAATGCTATATTAAAAGGACAAATGGAGCATGATGCTGAAACTATTATTGAATATTGTCGAATAAATAAATTGGTAATAAGCTCGGAAAAAAACAAAAATTATTCGCTTTCAACCACGCCGTCATCAAAGCGATACATCTTTCCATATAATGATTGGAGGAACACAGATTTTTGAGTGTCATTCGCTAAAATACTTAGGAATACATATGCAAAGTAACTTGGCTTGGAACGAACATATGGATTACTTAAAAAATAAAGTCGCACCAGCAATTGGAATTCTTCATAAGTTTCAATATACATTTGATTTAAAAACAAAGTTATTGTTATATACATC
This sequence comes from Musca autumnalis, assembly GCF_047663935.1. Classification (NCBI taxonomy): domain Eukaryota; kingdom Metazoa; phylum Arthropoda; class Insecta; order Diptera; family Muscidae; genus Musca; species Musca autumnalis. The sequence continues at coordinate 28,691,404 of NW_027411866.1, read as the reverse complement.
TTTAATACATAGTCATTTCAGCTATTTGATAATGATTTTTGGCTATACGAATAATACGAATTTGAAATCCCTGCAGAGGTTACAAAACATTGCACTAAAAACTGTATTTAATTTGACAAGATTATACCATACGTATGAGTTATATACTAATATTGCAAAAGATATCCTGCCGCTATATGGAATACACAAAATTCGGCTTCTAACATATATGTTCAAGGCTATTAAAAATTTGAGACCGCATACAGTGGAATTTGATGTTAACCAAACTGCTATCGATACAAGAAGTAGTTCAAATTTAAAACTAAAGAGATGCCGATTGGAAATAACATAGCAGCGAATAGAGTGTCACGGATGTTTAGAATATAATAATATGCCTTCTCACTTAAAGACGTTGAATAGAGTATCTTCTTTTAAAAAGGAACTAAAATCATTTTTATTACAAAATGCCGATTTGCTTCTGATGTAAAACTAAATCATCTTCATTATTTTTTTTTATTTTAAATCTTTTGAAACACGTTCTTAAAAAAATGTTCTTTTTTTATGAATTCGTCCCAAAAAAGCCTTGAAGGCGCTGGGACATCAAAATATAAATATTGTAAACTAATAACCATGAATAAATGAATTAATAAAAAAATGTATTTTATATTTGCATTTACGGTTTTTATATATCTTTCGCATCTTTATACTTTTAACGAACTAAAAGAATGTTTGGGTCCAACGTGTCCACATCTGCATCTATGAAAAGTAGAAATCTAGTTATATTTTTATACCCTCAACCATAGTATGGAAGGTATATTAAGTTTGTCATTCTGTTTGTAACACATCGAACTAATCATTTGCGACCCTATAAAGTATATATATTCTTGATCAGGATAAAATTCTAAGACGATGTAGCCATGTCCGTCTTTCCGTCTGTCCGTCTGTTGTAATCACTCAATTTTGAGAATTTTAGCTGCAATTTTTAACCGAACTAGCTGTAATGATCGGTATTTTGAGAATTTTGCTACAATTTTGTCTATTCAAAAATAATCGTCAATATAGGTCCATGTTTTGGTATATCCCCCATTATAACTGTACCTCCAGATTTGCGGGAATTTTCAGTGGTCACGAAATTTCTTCACTAAAATTCGTCAACATGGGTCCATTTTTGAGGGTCTACATTGTTTTGATGAAACTACCCTCAATTTGACTCTTGAAGTTCCCTGCAGCTATAAAACTTTTCCGCCAAAAAATTTAAAAATAGGTTGACTCTTTGATATAGCCCCGTAGGTGGTACCTTTCACATAGCTGAACACATTTTTTTAGATTAGATTAGATAACACTGTGCAACAAAATGGAGGTGAAAGTCTGGGGCACGGAAAATTCCTCTTGGGGAAGAAAGGCCTTGATGGGTATATTATGAACCCCGAAGGACAGATCCGCCGTGAGTCGAACTTCCGCGTTATGGAGTGATGAAATTTTTGTAAGAGACCCTGTGGGCCATCCGGAATTAGCGTTATATCTTTGTTCACTGTTGCTTAAGTGCTTTACAAAAACAACAAACAAAGATATAATGCTAATAAGTGATGATGGCTTACAGGGTCTCTTGCAAAAACTTCATCACGCCATAACGCTGAAGTTCGACTCACGGCGCATCTGTCCTTCGGGGTTTTTAATATACACACACCAAGGGCTTTCATCTCACAGTGTAATTCAAGCAATAGTGGGAGGCAGTAGGAGTCTATCCATTGTCGAAAAGTTGTTCCACCTAAAATTGTAAAGGGACCCTAATTATTTCATTTTAATTAAGACTATTTTATGGTGGAGGGTATAAAAAGTTCGGCCCGGCCGAATATGTTAATATTACCACCAACACAGCTTCCACATAAATTATTTGTTATGGTTCATTTTATGCGACCCCGGCTAAAACACTTCAATTAATATAAATATATTCATATTGTATAAAATATATTGACAGTTCGCGACTTATTCAATGGTGAACCTCAACTTCAACGATTGTAAAATATTTTTGAATATTACCATATACTTCTTTCATATCCAAATACCATCACACATTCCAAATTTAATTGAAATTGGATATACATAGCATGTTTGGTGCATCAAATACATGAAATCGGCCGAAAATATTTATGGGAACTATGTATATGCAAATCTGAACCGATTTCAATATGATTTTGCATACTTACATCTAAATCATTTTCCGCTACACCTCCACATTTTAGAGACTAAATCTATTACCGTTCTATAGATATCGGCATACAACTTTTACATTTTTATATCTCCAGATCAACGTGGAATTTCAATGATTTATATATCCAATGTTACTTTCAGGCGATGCAGCATTATTCTCTGAAAATCCTTCTTCAAAATATATTTTTGCAAATTTTCGCGATATCTCAAAAATAAAATACGTCGGATCCTTCCTGGGATAAATACGAACATTTTGAGACAATTTTGTCGGACAATCTCTCTTCAAAATATATTTTTGCAAGTTCTCGCGAATTTTTCGCGATATCTCAAAAATAAAATACATCAGATCTTTCCTAGGATAAAAACGAATATTTTGAGACAATATTCTCTGACAATCTTTCATGAAGAAATATTTTTGCAAATTTTTGCGGATTCTTCGCGATATCTCAAAAATAAAATACGTCAGATCCTTCCTTGGGTAAATACGAACATTTTAAGACAAACGCGAAACAAATCGGTTGTAAATTGGTCGAGTTTTTGATTCACGTACGAACGTCAGATAATATTTTTCTGGTTTTTATCTTAAGTCTTCAAGATTTAGCTTGGAAACCGCAAGTCGTATCAAAATGGGACTAAAGAAAATGTTAAAGCTGTGAAAATTTTCTACAAGATTGAATGATTTATTTTTTCTAGGTTGTACCATTTTCAAGATATATATGTTTAATTTGGGAAATTGCAGTAATGGCATTGTTTTATAAGGAGGCGATACAGTCAGGGCATTGTCTCAATTTGAACTTCTATATCTCAAAAACGATAAAACCTACGAAAATATTATAAAGGTCAATCTTGTGGAGAATTTTCACACCTACAACATTTTCCTTAAACCCATTTACATAGGACTCGCGGTTTCCAAGTAAAATCGTGAAAACCTAAAGAACCCCTAAAAATGTGAACTTAAATCCCGATTTATTTGAAAATCCCCCCGGCGATTTTTTTGTTTCTTGATATTTCTCATCTATGAGCATTGTAGTTGCAGAATCTGCAAAAACTTCCCAGGTGTAAGCACCTTTTATTTAAAATTAGTTAAGGCGCATCGTGATAATAGATAAAAAGTTGAAATATAATATTATTCTCAAGTTCTATTACTTTAAATTTTTATTTGGTATGTTATGTGTGACAAAAACGAACGAATCGGAAAATTTGAGTTACAAAAACAGGCTGTAAAAATGTTTTCTTTCAAAGTTTACATATGAATATTGTGAAATGACTTGTTTTGGAAAACGGGTTTATACTGTTTTATAAGACAATTTTTTGTATTAATTAGCGGCGGACCATGTATATTTATGGATTTTAAGGATTCTTTAAAAACCACGGGAATGACAGTAGTCCCACGGAAATTACATTTTTACGTCTGCATTTCTAACAATTTCATTGTAATAAATTTATTATATAATTATTATAGACTGAATAATCTCAAGTTTATATTGAAAATGTCATTTCCGTGTTCCTTTTGTAATTAGCGTGGTTAGAAAATATCCACGGTAATGATACAAACGTGACTATTCTTAGATTTAAAAGTGCAAATCTGAAATTTTTTTTATAAAATATAAAATAATTTAATACTAACTAAAAAAATTAACGTACCTAGAACATAAATTTGGAAATTTTAACATAAATAACGGAAAAAATACTCACCACGGGAATGACTAAATTTCAGGAACATGCACTAAAACACTAAACACTTCAATAATTCTCAAACAACTGACTACGTTTTTCGCTTCTGTCGACTATCTTTAAAGCGGTACGGATTATATATATAAACAAAAACCGGTTTAAATCATTATTTTCTTAATAAACACATTGGCCCACGGGAATGATAAAAACTGTGACATACTAAAGTTTCTCAAAATCATAATTTAACAAATAAAAATATATTTCTGAGATTAAAATTCACTTGGTTCATTCTACTTGAATAAGTCGACGTGCTTCATTTATATCATATATTTTGAAATATTAATGAATATCAGTGTTCTTTTGAGCACCATGGTAATGAGTATTTGCACCTAGTGGCCATTTTTTTGTTTTTCATAGAAATATGGCGAATATTTTATTTTGATTTTCGAGCCTCGTTAAAGGACATTTTGTTTTTCTTATTCCGTTTCTAAGAACTTGATTTTTTCAGTATTTTTAAACCTAAGTACGTCGGGACACAGAGACCAGTCTTTTCGCAATATTCACCAATATATCTGCGTTGACCCTTGGTCAATCCGATAGATCTCATTTCGACTTCTGTGGAATGTCTCCAGGTTTTCTTTGGTCTTCCAATCCTCCTTCCTCTGCGTTCGTTATTACACGCGGACAATTGGTGTCTTTCCACGCCATACATCCATTCAGCAAGAAAGATTTGACATTGGATTCCTGAATATACTGCCAAATTGGTGGTCGCATTCTACATCTACTTCTGTGCCACCATCTTGGTGCACCAAGCTTCCCAATTAATAGAATTGGTCTACTAAGGCATAGCTTTGACCTCCTGCGTGTAACTGTTCGTCGGTGTTGTGGGCCACCAGTCCCGGCTCCGTTTGGGGACCAACTGGTAGTAATATTTATGGTTACGAGGTCGTACCAGAGACTTAATTCTGGGACCAGTTGCCCCTAGATCTTTTGATCTAGACTGGTTGTTGGTGTCGGCCCTCTTGTGGGATCGTGGTGGTTGTGGTTGTATCCAAATCGCGGGTAGAGTCTTTGGAAAAGGGGCACTGATTCGTCGCTTTGTACCCGGTCCGTGGAGTTAGACCGGAAGGTAGGTACCCACGTCAATCATGACATTTCTGTTCGTCGGTGTTGGTCTTAATACTCATGAATTTGTTTTTGTTTTATCTGTAGGCCTGTGCCTCTCAAGTTATCTTGGAGGTTTGTAACAGGTTGTGTTAGGTCTTTGGCTCTGTTTGACAGTAGGCAAATGTCATCTGCAAGGGCCAAATAATTCAAAAAACCTTTTCGATCAAACAGCGTTGCAGATAGTACGTCCTCCAGCAACAATAAGATATGGGAGAGAAGGCAACCTTGTATTACTCCACTCACAACTTGAAAAGGTTGAGACAATGTTCCTTTATGCAAAACTTAGCAGTTGAATGTAGAGTTGCATTACAACCGGCTGCCTGAGCCATAGAAAGACGGGCATTTTAGATGGGTTCCGCACCAAACCAAGGTGGTGAACAGGGCCAAACACTTGAACACAATTGTTATATTACTACGGTGCAAGCGGCGCTGATTTGTCGCTTTGTATCTAGTCCGTGTTGTGAGAACACCGTGGGGTTAGACCGGAAGGTAGGTACCCACGTCAATCATCACATTTCTGTTTGTCGGTGTTGGTCTTAACACTAATGAATTTGTTTTTGTTTTCTTTATCTGTGGGCCTGTGCCTCTCAAGTTATCTTGGAGGTTTGCAACAGATTGTATTAGGTCTCTGGCTCTGTTTGAGAGTAGGCAAATGTCATCTGCAAGGGCCAAATAATTCATAAAACCTTTTCGATCAAACAGCGTTGCAGACAGTACGTCCTCCAGCAACAATAAGATATGGGAGAGAAAGTAACCTTGTATTACTCCACTCACAACTTGAAAAGGTTGAGACAATTTTCCTTTATGCAAAACTTAGCAGTTAGGACCACTGTAGCTTTCTTTTATAAGGTTTATAAGCTTAGGTATTCAGGGTCAATGCTTTTCGAAATCGATGCAGCTCTGAAATTAAACACTTTGCTCAATAATTAACCGGATGGTTTTTATATGGTCCGCGCATGAGCACCCACTTAGCAATCCGGCTTGGGCTGAGTTTATCGAATCTCCCAGGTGATCTTTGATACGGTTTAGGATAATTTTTGCAATTATTTTCGCTATTATCGGTAAAACACAAATACCACCGCAATTTCCACATCCCTTTTTAGCAATTTTTACAATTATGCCATCTTTGCATTCGCTCGGAAAGATCTCTTGCTCCCAGACTTCAGATATCAAAGGGAAATTACAAAGCTCTATTCTTAAAATTGTGAGCTTTATCTTGATTTCAACAGGCGGACATGGTAATCGACTTAGAATTTTACCCTGATCAAGAATATATATACTTTATAAGGACTCTGATGAATATTTCGATGTGTTACAAACGGAATGACAAATTTAGTTATACCCTCCCTATTATGGTGGAGGGTATAAAAAATGAGATTTCAAATGAAACAAGTAAAAAAGTATCAGTCGGCTTTGCCGCCAGAGATATACCCTCAGCCTGTGTGAATTGAAACGTCCATCTATTGACAATATCGAATCTGCGGTTTACGGATTTTGTAGCCCTTTTTGAAATATGCAGACAAAAAACACATTTGAATATATTTTAAGCTCAAATGTGTTGCGGAAGATGTACTTGAAGGAATGAACCGACATAGTCCATTTTGGAATGTATCTTATTCTGAGATTCATTCCTTTTGATAGATTTTGTGCCCACCAGTTATTTCAGTTGGTCCCCGTATAACTTAGAGGTTTTGGGCCTCGATGTCAGGAAGCATGTCCACAAAAAACATAAAATCGCTTAAACAGGATCACAAAGAAATTATATATAATTATAATTTCCAAAGGATCTTTGAACAGATCCTAAACTGCACTTAAACACAAATGTTGAACTTTTGTGGGAGAGGTACCCTAAGGAGACGACCAATTTCTGAAGTAAAACTACATTTGGAAAAAATATTAGGAGATCCAAGGTTTGGACGGTTGCTCCGTTCAGCAGATATAGCGCATACTATTTTACTACTATTTTTTGTTTGGACTAAAAACTTGCACCGTCGCGACGCGTCGTCATGCGAGCAGCGCATACAAGCTGTTACAACAAAGATAAAAGCGATTCGAAGGCAGGTATTAAACTGCATTTTTCCGAAACTTTGTGTTGGAGGTACCTAAAAGAGTTGACATATGTAGTCCATATTCAAGCCCGATCGATGTCTCGTAGAAATATTACGATGTGCAAAGTATGGACAAAATCCGTTACTGCCTTCGTTGGCACAGATTTTCCGAATATTTTCGAACTTTTGTTGGAGAGGTACCTTAAGGAATGGACCGATATGGCTCACCTAAACTCAGACAAAATATTACGATCTCTAAATTTTAGACCTAATCGGCAGATCCGTTCGAGAGTTGTCGTGCGCTCCAACCACTGCGCATTGTGCAGTAAGGGATTTTTACAACTTTCTGGCTGTTTTCTCAGGAAGTATGGACTTGCCCTGAAGAAGCATGTACCTTCGTAATGGGTGCACCGAATACCAGTCCTAAACTGAACTTTTCGGAAATTTTGGGTGGGAGGTACCCGAAAGAGTGGACCATTAGAGTCCATATTGGAACCTCATCTATGCCTGGTAGAAATTTCACGATTAGTAAAGTATGGACAGAATCGGTTGTTCCCTTCAAAGTTATCGTGCGCAAAAATTTTCCGAACAATTTCGAACTTTTGTGGGGTAGGTACCCGTGGGAGTGGAACGATATGGCCCATCTTCGATCTTAATTTAAGTTTGTATAAAATATTACGAAAGCCAAAATTTGGACCAAATCGGCTCATCCGTTCGAGAGTTATCGTGAGCACCAGCCAGACAGACGGACGGACATTGCTAAATCAACTCCAAATTGTCTGAAACACATTTCGTCCAAACATACTTGGGGTCTAGAACCATTATTTCGATGAGGCACATTTTGCCCGTATGGAAGTGACATACCCTCGTTAGCATAAATGCTGAGGGTAAAAAAATTCGAATTACAAATTAAATAATTCGAATTACAAAAAAGTAGGTAAAAAAACTTTTTAAGTTAAACGGTTTTATGTTAAACATACATTGCAATGTTTAAGATAAATGTACTAAAAAACAAAAAATAATAAAATAGATACAGTCGTGGGAATTATAAACATATGCATAGACTAGACTAAAATAAAACCGTGGGGCACGTCAATTGTCTACAATCGTTGATTAAAATGTTTGTTTTGTAATGTTACACTATAATTAGGCAGTTGTTCAACCGACAACGATGGACGTGTGATAAGTATGGCTAGAATGTGGAAACAAGCTAGCAAACTCGATTATAAGCGAGTTTTAGGGTTTCATAGTGGTGAGCGAGTAGTACTTTGTCGATTAAAGACAAACTACGAGCAGTGAAACGCCTATTCGCCAGGCAGCAGTGTGAATGTCCAACGATAAACTAGTTGAAACATCTCTTTTATTTACATGGAGTGTATAATTATTGGAATTTCCATGAGCAAGAAATAGTAAGTAATTTCCTCACCGTCTGCGGGCCAACTGCCTAACGACGAATTAAACGATTCTTCTATCGCACATTAAGTCGATAATTTGTAGACAATTGACGTGCCCCACGGTTTTATTTTAGTCTAGTCTATGCATATGTTTATAATTCCCACGACTGTATCTATTTTATTATTTTTTGGTTTTTAGTACATTTATCTTAAACATTGCAATGTATTTTTAACATAAAACCGTTTAACTTAAAAAGTTTTTTTACCTATTTTTATACCCTCCACCATAGTATGGAGGGTATATTAAGTTTGTCATTCTGTTTGTAACACATCGAACTAATCATTTGCGACCCTATAAAGTATATATCACCAATATTTTTGAAAATTTAACATAGCTGAAGCCAAGGTTTACCCTTTTAGAACACGCGACTCCTGATTGTATATTATACAAATTAAATACTTTTGGATAAAATGAAATGTTTTTGGACGTGGCAAAACATATTGGCCTTAAAAGATAATTTGCGTGGAAGCTGTGGCTATATTTATGTTAAAAAATTTGTGAAAATGGGTTGAAGCTACCATGTCTTTTTTTGTTTTCTCTGGATTTGTGAGTAAACCACACTTCTCTCGAGTTTCCTGTCAAAGTAAAAGCAGAAGCAAGCTAAATAAGGATTATATCACTAGTGTAGTACTTTTCAAAATTTCGTCTGCTTCTACCATTAAATGATGCTGACATTTTGAAGCCAGATTTACAGTGTTTTTTGAAATTTTCTTCTAATTTCATTTCGCAAACAGGTTTTTCAAAAAATCATATATAGGATTGTAGTACTTGCGATTCTGAGTTATTTGATATGAATATTGTGAATGTAGTCTGCATAGATTCATAGACATCTGCATCCAAATGCGAAAATTTTGTGTGAACATTTTTCTAAAAATCGTATTTTTCGGGCCTAATTTTAACAATTGTCATTCGATTTCTTCGTACTTGATTGCACATTTTAGTTTTTGACGTTCCTGATCCAATAAATGATTCCCCGTGAAAATCCATCTACTAAAACGCGAGTTACAAGAAATTCCAAAGTAGAAAAATCATCTAAAATTGTTTTTGGAAATATCGCGTAGTTTGTCACGTTTTCTACGGTTCGTTTCCCCTGCAATGAAAAAACTAGTACAGCATCTTCGTTTTATTGGAAACAAAGATTTGAAAACTTCACTGATAAGGAAGCTACATTCATTTTATCCCAAAAAATAGTGCGTGATGCTACATCCACGGTTCTTGATTGATCGCCTTGAAATAGATATATATCGATGTAGATTTTCATGGTGAACACTGAAATCGGATGCGGACAAAAATTGTATGCACTTTGGGCAAATTAACGATATTTTATAGGTTTTTGAGTGCTTAGATGCAGCCGATGCTACATCTTAGCCTCCAAATTAAATTTCGAAAAATGTATACAAATTAAAAGATATGGTCTTGGTGTACATGAAAATCACATGCGGACAAAATGATTTTGATAATAACGCGATTTACACGTATTTTAAAATTCATATAAATTAAAATGGGTTATTGGACCTCTGTTTCCATTTCAGAAGCTTTGAGATATATCCTCATCAACCCAATTACCTTCCCTAATGGGAAAGCTTTAATATGAATGTCAATAAAGCAAAATCCGTCTATTTTATTGGGAGATTTAAGCAAAATGAAGGAAGTATTCCTATAGATTTTTCCAATATTTTCTACTACATAATTCATGTGAAAAAATATTTTGTCAAATAAAAAAATTCTTTTTTGGCCAAAATATGTGCTTATTTTGGCTGTAACATCAAAAATATAACACCAATATGTACGATTGTAGTCTCATTTGATTCGCCGTGAAGTTCTGATCCACAACAAATTTTTAGTTAATTTTATGACCACTAAATGGGCCTTAATTTTGAAAAAAGTTGACTTATATTCAATAATTTATCAATTTTCCGCGAATTCTGTGTAACATTTTGCAGGTATTATGCAATCTACTCGCTGAAGTCACTTCGAGAGAACTTTTTTGTAACAATTGTGCTCATTAAAATAATTAGCGTTTTTATAATATTTTCTTTCTTAAAAAGCGAAATAAAAGCGCCATAACTTTTGTCCGCAACAACCAAAAATTGGCTCGCGACCAGATTCATACTGGGAATTTTTTTCTTAACCTACATATCAAAAATCGTTGATGTAGCGCGAAAAAAATTTATCCTTTTTTTCTGAAATGGAATATGAAATATTTGACAATATTCGTGATATATTCTTGATCAGGATAAAATTCTAAGACGATCTAGCCATGTCCGTCTGTCCGTCCGTCTGTCCGTCTGTTGTAATCACTCTAGCGTCCGCAATAATTGAGATAGAGTGCTGAAAATTTGCACCCGAGGGTCTTTTTCCCATAGGCAGGTCAAGTTCGAAGATGGACTATATCGGTCCACTCTTTGGTATAGCCCCCATATAACGGTACCTCCGGATTAAAGGTATTTTGACGTTCTTCGCCACATTTGCAGACCGAATTAGCTATAATTTGGCACTTAGGGTTCCTAATGATCAACAAACTTATATCCCAAACGAAATGGGCATAGGTCCATGTTTTGGTATAGTCCCCATATAACGGTACCTCCCGATTTTCGGTATTTTGAGAATTTTAGCCACAATTTTTAACCAAACTACCTGAAATTTGACATTTGAGGTTCTCAGTGGTCAAAAAACATCTCCAACAAACATCGTCAACATAGGTCAATGTTTTGGTATAGCACCCATATAACGGTACCTCCCGATTTTCGGTGTTTTGAGAATTTTAGCTACAATTTGTAACCGAACTATCTGCAATTTGACATTTGAGGTTCTCAGTAGTCATGAAACATCTCCGCCAAACATCGTCAACATAGGTCCATGTTTTGGTATAGCCCCCATATAAGGGTACCTCCCGATTTTTGGTATTTTGAGCATTTTAGTTACAATTTTTAACCGAACTAGCTGTAATTTGACATTTAAGGTTCTCAGTGGTCATGAAACATCTCCACGAAACATCGTCAACATAGGTCCATGTTTTGGTATAGCCCCCATATATCGGTACCTTCCGATTTTCGGTATTTTGAGAATTTTAGCTACAATTTTCAACTGAACTAGCTGTAATTTGCCATTTGAGGTTCTCAGTGGTCATAAAACATCTCCAACGAAACATCGTCAACATAGGTCCATGTTTTGGTATAGCCCCCATATAACGGTACCTCCCGATTTTCGGTATTTTGAGAATTTTAGCTGCAATTTTTAACCGAACTAGCTGTAATGATCGGTATTTTGAGAATTATAGCTACAATTTTGTCTATTTAAAAATAATCGTCAATATAGGTCCATGTTTTGGTATATCCCCCCATATAACTTTACCTCCCGATTTTCGGGAATTTTCAGTGGTCACGAAATTTCTTCACTAAAATTCGTCAACATGGGCCCATTTTTGAGGGCCTACATTGTTTTGATGAAACTACCCTCAATTTGACTCTTGAAGTTACCTGCAGCTATAAATCTTTTCCGCCAAAAAAATTAAAGATAGGTTAACTCTTTGATATAGCCCCGTAGGTGGTACCTTTCACCTAGCTGAACACATTTTTTAGATTAGATTAGATAACACTGTGCAACAAAATGGAGGCGTTATATCTTTGTTCACTGTTGCTTAAGTGCTCTACAAAAACAACAAACAAAGATATAATGCTAATTCATTATGGCTTACTGGGTCTCTTGCAAAAACTTCATCACGCCATAACGCGGAAGTTCGACTCACGGCGTATCTGTCCTTTGGGGCTTTTAATATACTCACCAGTATCGAAAAGTTGTTAGACCTAAAATTGTAAAAGGACCCTAATAATTCCATTTTAATTAAGATTTTTTTATGGTGGAGGGTATAAAAAGTCGGCCCGGCCGAAGTTAACGACTTTTTACTTGTTATTTTCTAGTTTTTAGTTTTTATTTCGCATTCTGTTTAATTCGTTTAGTGCTTCATTAGTGCAAGGTATCTTGCCCGTTAGTTTATTGCAGTCCAACTCCTCTATACGTAGTCCCTGCAGTGCTGCCCTGCATTTTATGTATAGTAGAAGCCCATGATAGTATTAAAGGCAACATTCTTCTTTCAGCCGTCCCGTAATTGTACTTAGCTGGAAACTGTATGGCTTTCGGGTGTATAAGATGTACTGTATAGTGCACTGTATTCTTCTTGTCAAGCCCTTTTATTTGATACCCATTTGGTGGGATTGATAAAAATTTTTTATCAGCCATTTGGTAGCGGCGGCCATCTTCGATTTCAATTTTGCATAGTAAATTGTATTCTACTTGTTGAGACCTTTCATTTGATACAAATTTTGACGGGGATTGATAAAACCTAAGTTATACCCCATTTTGTAGAGGCCGCCATCTTAGATTTTAACTTTATATAGTACATTGTATTCTACTGGTTGAGCACTTTCATTTGACACCCATATTGATGGGATTGATAAAACCTACGTTATCCGTCATTTTGTAGCGGCCGCCATCTTGGATTTCAATTTTTTATAGTATATTGTATTCTGCTTGTTGAGCCCTTTCATTTGATACCCATATTGATGGGATTAATAAAACCTACGTTATCCGCCATTTTGTAGCGGCCGCCATCTTGGATTTGAATTTTTTATAGTATATTGTATTCTGCTTGTTGAGCCCTTTCATTTGATACCCATATTGATGGGATTGATAAAACCTACGTTATCCGCCATTTTGTAGCGGCCGCCATCTTGGATTTCAATTTTTTGAGCTTGTTGAGCCCTTCATCAATATGGATGTGATTGATTGATTTATAATGGTAATGAATAAATTAATCGGTTGACAGGAAGAGGGTGAAATTTGAACTACTAAATTTGACCCAAGAATAAATAATAAATAAAAAAATAAAACAAACGGGGTGAGCTAAATAAAACCATTTAAAAACCATTAAAAAAAAACGAATTAACTAAAAGTTCAATTGGAATTCTCAAATTACAAATGAAATAGTTCGAAATTCAATTGGAATTATTAAATTAGAAGTGAAATGTTTCGAATTATAATTTAAATTATTGAATTACTCGTGAAAATGTGATAGATGTGATATCGCTTCTCAAACGTAGGATATAAGCAGAGCGAAACTCAATAAAGTCGCTCACTTTGGTAGTTATCATTAGGACCACAATCTCAAATTCAGGTTTACTTTGCACAAGTTTTTTGGAATGATATTAAGTGGACATTATGAAACTATGGGAAGTGAAGCAAATAAATTGTTCGAATTTAATTTTTGTTGTTCTTTCTACTTTTAACGGTCTACAATGCCTATCGTGAATTGTTGCGATTATTGTCGCCATGTTTTACTATAGAGGTTTAACTATCCGACTGTTTTTTAAATGGTTTTATTTAGCTCACCCCGTTTGTTTTATTATTTATTCTTGGGTCAAATTTAGTAATTCAAATTTCACCCTCTTCCTGTCAACCGATTAATCTGAAATTTTGTATACACTTTGGATTTTGGTGACAATACAATTATGTTTATTCATTATCATTATAAATTCAAGATGGCCGCCGCTACAAAATGGCGGATAACGTAGGTTTTATCAATCCCATCAATATGGGTATCAAATGAAAAGGCTCAGCAAGCAGAATACAATACACTATAAAAATTGAAATCCAAGATGGCGGCCGCTACAAAATGGCGGATGACGTAGGTTTTATCAATCCCATCAATACGGGTATCAAATGAAAGTGCTCAACCAGTAGAATACAATGTACTATATAAAATTAAAATCCAAGATGGCGGCCTCTACAAAATGGCGGATAATTTAGGTTTTATCAATCCCATCAACATGGGTATCAAGTGAAAGGTCTCAATAAGTAGAATACAATTTACTATGCAAAATTGAAATCTAAGATGGCCGCCGCTACCAAATGGCTGATAAAAATTTTTTATCAATCCCACCAATATGGGTATCAAATAAAAGGGCTTGACAAGAAGAATACAGTGCACTTTACAACCTCAATATTTAAGATGGGTGCAGCCACTAAATGGCGTATAATTAAGATTTAAATTTAGAAATTGAATCTGTAATTTAGGTATCTGATTAATCCAGCCTGAATCCACCACCCAAGTCAACATTTTTTATCGTGTTGAGGACTGTGTGGCGTTAGGGTGGCTAAAAATGATACGTCGTTAGCGGTACACCACTCAAGTTAAGGTGAAAGGTTAAAACGCGCCGAGAACTGTATGGCATTAGGGTGGATAAAAGTGATATGTCGTTAGCGTTTTCCCCTCAAGACTCAGGCGCATCTTGTTGTACATAGCCTTGCCCCTTTATTGGACCTCTGGGGGGTCGACCGTTTAAATGTCCATTAAAATGGTAAACAAAAATATAAAAAATACAAACACAAATAAAACAGAAACTGCAACACAACGTAAACGAAGGCTTCAAAAATCGAAAGAAAAGTATAAAGCAAAACGAGCTAAAGAAAGTGAAGGTGATAGAAATAGTCGATAGCAGAAACGACGGGAACAATTAGCGTCAAAAACACCTGAGCAATATGAGGCCAAGTTAAAAAAGCAACGTCAGCAATATACACAAATGACGGCGTCAGAAACGCCTGAAGAATACGAAGCCAGGTTAACAAAGCAACGTGAGCGATACACACAGATGATAGCGTCAGAAACACCTGAAGAATATGAAGCCAGGTTAACAAAACAACGTGAGCGATACACACAGATGTGTGTTGCCTTTAATACTATCATGGGATTCCACAATACATAAAATGCAGGGCAGCACTGTGGATCACGCAGTCGTATACTTAGGTGCGAAACTGTTTGAAGAAGGTCAAGCCTACGTGGCTCTTAGTAGAGTAAGATCTTTGCAGGGACTACGTATGGAGGAGTGGGACTGCAATAAACTAACGGGCAAGAAACCTTGCAATAATGAAGCACTAAATGAATTAAACAGAATACGAAATAAAAACTAAAAACTAGAAAATAAAAATAGGTAAAAAAACTTTTTAAGTTAAACGGTTTTATGTTAAAAATACATTGCAATGTTTAAGATAAATGTACTAAAAAAAATAGATACAGTCGTGGGAATTATAAACATATGCATAGACTAGACTAAAATAAAACCGTGGGGCACGTCAATTGTCTACAAATTATCGACTTAATGTGCGATAGAAGAATCGTTTACTTCGTCGTTAGGCAGTTACTTACTATTTTCTTGCTCATGGAAATTCCAATAGTTATACACTCCATGTAAATAAAAGAGATGTTTCAACTAATTTATCGTTAGACATTCACACTGCTGGCTGGCGAGGAATCGTTTCACTGCTCGTAGTTTGTCTTTAATCGACAAAGTACTACTCGCTCACCACTATGAAACCCTAAAACTCGCTTATAATCGAGCTTGCTAGCTTGTTTCCACATTCTAGCCCTACTTATCACACGTCCATCGTTGTCGGTTGAACAACTGCCTATTTATGGTGTAACATTACAAAACAAACATTTTAGTCAACGATTGTAGACAATTGACGTGCCCCACGGTTTTATTTTAGTCTAGTCTATGCATATGTTTATAATTCCCACGACTGTATCTATTTTTTTTTTGTTTTTAGTACATTTATCTTAAACATTGCAATGTATTTTTAACATAAAACCGTTTAACTTAAAAAGTTTTTTTACATATTTTTTTATAGGAGGAGGTTAAAAATGTTTAAAATTTTATAAAAAAACTGATGATGTTTGTAAATTTGTCAGTCCACAACACTTTGTTCGCATTAGTGGATATTTCGTGCCTATAAATATTTATCATTTTCAATTTTCATTTGTTTTGTCTTATTTTCAGCTAAATCCCAAATCTTACAATAACAAATCAAGTTTTCAACAAATTTTTAAGTCGTAAATATGGATACTTGTCGCATGATTTGGGCAATTTTTCATTTATTCGTCCCATGCGTGGAGTTGGTGTCGCAAGATATGCGACGCAATTGTCTCTGCCTCATAAACGGGCACTGCGCAACTGTAGCGAAATGCGAAAAATATCCAACTCTAAACATTACCATATTACCTGATTATGACGAAGATGAAAGCCCCGTTGAAACGCCAACATATCTCACGAACACGACACCGGAAAATCATCACGTTGGAGCTCCTAATACTGAAACTCACCCATCAACCAATCCCGTTGACATGACAGCGGATACTCATCACGTTGGAGGTCCCAATAATTTTCCTGATAATGTATTCAACGATATTGCCACTTTAAACCCCATTTCATCTCCAAGTACTTTCTTAAGTCCAACATCATACACCATAGTTGTTGTTATTGTAACAATGCTAATATTTTTTCTAGTATTATGTTACAAGAAAAACAAACATGCCCGCAAGAAACCAAAAATGCTCATCCACAATGATGTGTAAACTTATAAAAACAAAGCGGGGTAATATCCGAAATATCGATAAATGTCAAACTGTCTAGCAACCACAAAACATTTTGTTGTTGCCTGATGACTGGCCAAAATGAACGGCCACACTAGCAAGCAACAACAAAACTGACAATCAAACCTGATCGTGTGTACCCCGCTTACTATAATTTTTTATTTTATTATTATTATTGGAAACAGAGTTGTTAAATCTAGTGAACTAGTTCAGTACCATAGTTCGTTTTCGTATGATTTATAACAAAGAGATAATATAACTCATTTGCAGTTCGTTCATACAAACAACCGGTGTCCAGTCGTTCAAACGAACTAGATTTTAACAGCTCCATGTTGAACTTATCCGTGCGGAGTTGTTTTTTACGTTTTTTCTCCCATCGGACGCCTCCCCAGGTGGTGGATAGGGTAACGCTCATCAGTATGGTGGGTACCGCAAAAATAAAATATGCGGGGCGAACCAAAAAAAAAAATATTCATGTGCAAAGAACTTCATATGCAAAGATAAATCAGTAGCAATTCAGAAAAGTTAGATAATTAAATCTAGTTATTTAAAACAATTGCAATTATTCAGTTCAAAGGTAAACCGCTCTCTACATAAATATTTATTTTATTTAATATATAATAATAAGTTAATTCTACAAACTTTGTTAGTTTTAAGAAATGTCATGGGTCAAGATTAGCAGACCATAACACTATGCTTATCTTAGCAAATATGTATATTATTTATAATAACTATTATGTATAGAAATATTGTGATACGAAATGGCGAAGCCGAGCAAAGGTTGTGAATATAATAGTTTTATATTTTGAATTTGTAAAAATAAAAAAAAAAAAACGACAAAAAAAATCTTTTGAACTGAATTTGTTTTTTAATCCGAAGGTGAAATCGACTTTGCAGGCAGACATATACACTCCCCGATACATTAATTGAGTTCCATCACTGGGAACACGTAGGAGGTGGCGGTTGGCGAATGTTTCCCAGATATTGTTGGTCGGAGGGAAACCAAATACCTGCCGTGGACCGAAGAGCACGGAGAGAACAATTTTTAACAAACCGCTTGGATAGACCTGTCTGAACTTGAATAAGGAGACGGATAACTCTAAACCTGTTCACGTAGGAACAGGTTTATTTTCTAATAAAGATAGTGAATGTCTTGGTGAGGGTTGGGTCTAAAGACGAGAGATATTATTTAGTTAAACAGGGATCTATTTTTAATACAGTCCAATTGAGAAATATAAAAATGTGGCAAGCAGACTGCCTTATCGTAGGAGGCCGTTAGAATAAAATGAGATTAGTATTTCCATTGCCACCATGGAATCTATGCTGCAGACTGATAAACATGTGTAGCGTGTTTGCTTGCCACATGTTAGATAACGAAGCATTTTTATGGCGTCTCCATAAGAGTGTATGGTCATCATGGTTTCTTTGTGTGCACACCAAGTGCTGACGGTTGGGAACTTGAGGACATTGTTCCTACGTCTAGGCTTGCCGCAGATAGTTGTGGCATGCGTAGACGACGTGAACATGCTGTCGAACTTGACCCCTAAAATCTTGGGGTAGTTAGTTGTCGGTTAGTGGTACTGCTACCATCGTTCATGACATTGAAATCGGCGTTTCGACCACTCAAATAGGAGTGCAGCTTTTCATAAATGTGATCAGGGAAGGTACCTGATCATATGATAATCACCAAAATCATACAATCATCCGCATATCTTTAAAGGCAATTGTGCTTCTATGAAAAAAGGGTGCCTCTATATATCATTCTTGAAAGAAAGGGGGCTTATAAGACCCTTTCTGAAATAAAGTGTGTTTCTATAGACCTTTTCTGAAAGAGTAGAAACGCCCTTTCTTTCAGAAAGGGTCTATAGAGGCACCCTTTCTTTAAGAAAAGGTCAATAGAAGCAGAAAGGGTCTAAAGAAGTACCCTTTTTCCAGAGAGGGTCTATAGAAGCACCTATTCTTTCAGAAAGGGTCTATAGAAGCACCCATTCTTTCAGGAAGGGTCTATAGAGGCACCCTTTCTTTAAGAAAAGGTCTATAGAAGCAGAAAGGGTCTATAGAAGCACCCATTCTTTCAGAAAGGGTCTATAGAAGCACCCATTCTTTCAGAAAGGGTCTATAGAAGCAGCCATTCTTTCAGAAAGGGTCTATAGAAGCACCCATTCTTTCAGAAAGGGTCTATAGAAGCAGCCATTCTTTCAGAAAGGGTCTATAGAAGCACCCATTCTTTCAGAAAGGGTCTATAGAAGCACCCATTCTTTCAGAAAGGGTCTATAGAAGCACCCATTCTTTCAGAAAGGGTCTATAAAAGCACCCATTCTTTCAGAAAGGGTCTATAGAAGCACCCATTCTTTCAGAAAGGGTCTATAGAAGCACCCATTCTTTCAGAAAGGGTCTATAGAAGCACCCATTCTTTCAGAAAGGGTCTATAGAAGCACCCATTCTTTCAGAAAGGGTCTATAGATGCACCCATTCTTTCAGAAAGGGTCTATAGAAGCACCCATTCTTTCAGAAAGGGTCTATAGAAGCACCCATTCTTTCTGAAAGAGTCTAAAGAAGCACCCATTCTTTCAGAAAGGGTCTAAAGAAGCACCCATTCTTTCAGAAAGGGTCTAAAGAAGCACCCATTCTTTCAGAAAGGGTCTATAGAAGCACACATTCTTTCAGAAAGGGTCTATAGAAGCACCCATTCTTTCAGAAAGGGTCTATAGAAGCACCCATTCTTTCAGAAAGGGTCTATAGAAACACCCATTCTTTCAGAAAGGGTCTATAGAAACACCCATTCTTTCAGAAAGGGTCTATAGAAGCACCCATTCTTTCAGAAAGGGTCTATAGAAGCACCCATTCTTTCAGAAAGGGTCTATAGAAGCACCCATTCTTTCAGAAAGGGTCTATAAAAGCACCCATTCTTTCAGAAAGGGTCTATAGAAGCACCCATTCTTTCAGAAAGGGTCTATAGAAGCACCCATTCTTTCAGAAAGGGTCTATAGAAGCACCCATTCTTTCAGAAAGGGTCTATAGATGCACCCATTCTTTCAGAAAGGGTCTATAGAAGCACCCATTCTTTCAGAAAGGGTCTATAGAAGCACCCATTCTTTCTGAAAGAGTCTAAAGAAGCACCCATTCTTTCAGAAAGGGTCTAAAGAAGCACCCATTCTTTCAGAAAGGGTCTAAAGAAGCACCCATTCTTTCAGAAAGGGTCTATAGAAGCACACATTCTTTCAGAAAGGGTCTATAGAAGCACCCATTCTTTCAGAAAGGGTCTATAGAAGCACCCATTCTTTCAGAAAGGGTCTATAGAAACACCCATTCTTTCAGAAAGGGTCTATAGAAGCACCCATTCTTTCAGAAAGGGTCTATAGAAGCACCCATTCTTTCAGAAAGGGTCTATAGAAGCACCCATTCTTTCAGAAAGGGTCTATAGAAGCACCCATTCTTTCAGAAAGGGTCTATAGAAGCACACATTCTTTCAGAAAGGGTCTATAGAAGCACCCATTCTTTCAGAAAGGGTCTATAGAAGCACCCATTCTTTCAGAAAGGGTCTATAGAAGCACCCATTCTTTCAGAAAGGGTCTATAGAAGCACCCATTCTTTCAGAAAGGGTCTATAGAAGCACCCATTCTTTCAGAAGGGGTCTGTAGAAGCACCCATTCTTTCAGAAAGGGTCTATAGAAGCACCCATTCTTTCAGAAAGGGTCTATAGAAGCACCGATTCTTTCAGAAAGGGTCTATAGAAGCACCCATTCTTTCAGAAAGGGTCTATAGAAGCACCCATTCTTTCAGAAAGGGTCTATAGAAGCACCCATTCTTTCAGAAAGGGTCTATAGAAGCACCCATTCTTTCAGAAAGGGTCTATAGATGCATCCATTCTTTCAGAAAGAGTCTATAGAAGCACCCATTCTTTCAGAAAGGGTCTATAGAAGCACCCATTCTTTCAGAAAGGGTCTATAGAAGCACCCATTCTTTCAGAAAGGGTCTATAGAAGCACCCATTCTTTCAGAAAGGGTCTATAGAAGCACCCATTCTTTCAGAAAGGGTCTATAGAAGCACCCATTCTTTCAGAAAGGGTCTATAGAAGCACCCATTCTTTCAGAAAGGGTCTGTAGAAGCACCCATTCTTTCAGAAAGGGTCTAAAGAAGCACCCATTCTTTCAGAAAGGTTCTACAGAAGCACCCATTATTTCAGAAAGGGTCTATAGAAGCACCCATTCTTTCAGAAAGGGTCTATAGAAGCACCCATTCTTTCAGAAAGGGTCTATAGAAGCACCCACTCTTTCAGAAAGGGTCTATAGATGCACCCATTCTTTCAGAAAGGTTCTATAGAAGCACCCATTATTTCAGAAAGGGTCAATAGAAGCACCCATTCTTTCAGAAAGGGTCTATAGAAGCACCCATTCTTTCAGAAAGGGTCTATGGAGGCACCCATTCTTTCAGAAAGGGTCTATAGAAGCACCCATTCTTTCAGAAAGGGTCTATAGAAGCACCCATTTTTTCAGAAAGGGTCTATAGAAGCACCCATTCTTTCAGAAAGGGTCTATAGAAGCACCCATTCTTTCAGAAAAGGTCTATAGAAGCACCCATTCTTTCAGAAAAGGTCTATAGAAGCACCCATTCTTTCAGAAAGCGTCTATAGAAGCACCCATTCTTTGAGAAATGGTCTATAGAAGCACCCATTCTTTCAGAAGGGGTCTATAGAGCACCCATTCTTTCAGAAAGGGTCTATAGAAGCATCCATTCTTTCAGAAAGGGTCTATAGAAGCACCCAGAAAGGGTCTATAGAAGCACCCAGAAAGGGTCTATAGAAGCACCCATTCTTTCAGAAAGGGTCTATAGAAGTACCCAGAAAGGGTCTATAGAAGCACCCAGAAAGGGTCTAAAGAAGCACCAATTCTTTCAGAAAGGGTCTATAGAAGCACCCATTCTTTCAGAAAGGGTCTAAAGAAGCACCAATTCTTTCAGAAAGGGTCCATAGAAGCACCAATTCTTTCAGAAAGGGTCTATAGAAGCACCCATTATTTCAGAAAGGGTCTATAGAAGCACCCATTCTTTCAGAAAGGGTCTATAGAAGCACCCATTCTTTCAGAAAGGGTCTATAGAAGCACCCATTCTTTCAGAAAGGGTCTATAGAAGCACCCAGAAAGGGTCTATAAAAGCACCCATTCTTTCAGAAAGGGTCTATAGAAGAACCCATTCTTTCAGAAAGGGTCTATAGAAGAACCCATTCTTTCAGAAAGGGTCTATAGAAGCACCCATTCTTTCAGAAAGGGTCTATAGAAGCACCCATTCTTTCAGAAAGGGTCTATAGAAGCACCCATTCTTTCAGAAAGGGTCTATAGAAGCACCCATTCTTTCAGAAAGGGTCTATAGAAGCACCCATTCTTTCAGAAAGGGTCTATAGAAGCACCCATTCTTTCAGAAAGGGTCTATAGAAGCACCCATTGTTTCAGAAAAGGTCTATGGAAGCACCCATTGTTTCAGAAAGGGTCTATAGAAGCACCCATTCTTTCAGAAAGGGTCTATAGAAGCACCCACTCTTTCGGAAAGGGTCTACAGAAGCACCCAGAAAGGGTCTATAGAAGCACTCATTCTTTCAGAAAGGGTCTATAGATGCACCAATTCTTTCAGAAAGTGTCCATAGAAGCACCCATTATTTCAGAAAGGGTCTATAGAAGCACCCATTCTTTCAGAAAGGGTCTATAGAAGCACCCATTCTTTCAGAAAGGGTCTATAGAAGCACCCATTCTTTCAGAAAGGGTCTATAGAAACACCCATTCTTTCAGAAAGGGTCTATAGAAACACCCATTCTTTCAGAAAGGGTCTATAGAAGCACCCATTCTTTCAGAAAGGGTCTATAGAAGCACCCATTCTTTCAGAAAGGGTCTATAGAAGCACCCATTCTTTCAGAAAGGGTCTATAAAAGCACCCATTCTTTCAGAAAGGGTCTATAGAAGCACCCATTCTTTCAGAAAGGGTCTATAGAAGCACCCATTCTTTCAGAAAGGGTCTATAGAAGCACCCATTCTTTCAGAAAGGGTCTATAGATGCACCCATTCTTTCAGAAAGGGTCTATAGAAGCACCCATTCTTTCAGAAAGGGTCTATAGAAGCACCCATTCTTTCTGAAAGAGTCTAAAGAAGCACCCATTCTTTCAGAAAGGGTCTAAAGAAGCACCCATTCTTTCAGAAAGGGTCTAAAGAAGCACCCATTCTTTCAGAAAGGGTCTATAGAAGCACACATTCTTTCAGAAAGGGTCTATAGAAGCACCCATTCTTTCAGAAAGGGTCTATAGAAGCACCCATTCTTTCAGAAAGGGTCTATAGAAACACCCATTCTTTCAGAAAGGGTCTATAGAAGCACCCATTCTTTCAGAAAGGGTCTATAGAAGCACCCATTCTTTCAGAAAGGGTCTATAGAAGCACCCATTCTTTCAGAAAGGGTCTATAGAAGCACCCATTCTTTCAGAAAGGGTCTATAGAAGCACACATTCTTTCAGAAAGGGTCTATAGAAGCACCCATTCTTTCAGAAAGGGTCTATAGAAGCACCCATTCTTTCAGAAAGGGTCTATAGAAGCACCCATTCTTTCAGAAAGGGTCTATAGAAGCACCCATTCTTTCAGAAAGGGTCTATAGAAGCACCCATTCTTTCAGAAGGGGTCTGTAGAAGCACCCATTCTTTCAGAAAGGGTCTATAGAAGCACCCATTCTTTCAGAAAGGGTCTATAGAAGCACCGATTCTTTCAGAAAGGGTCTATAGAAGCACCCATTCTTTCAGAAAGGGTCTATAGAAGCACCCATTCTTTCAGAAAGGGTCTATAGAAGCACCCATTCTTTCAGAAAGGGTCTATAGAAGCACCCATTCTTTCAGAAAGGGTCTATAGATGCATCCATTCTTTCAGAAAGAGTCTATAGAAGCACCCATTCTTTCAGAAAGGGTCTATAGAAGCACCCATTCTTTCAGAAAGGGTCTATAGAAGCACCCATTCTTTCAGAAAGGGTCTATAGAAGCACCCATTCTTTCAGAAAGGGTCTATAGAAGCACCCATTCTTTCAGAAAGGGTCTATAGAAGCACCCATTCTTTCAGAAAGGGTCTATAGAAGCACCCATTCTTTCAGAAAGGGTCTGTAGAAGCACCCATTCTTTCAGAAAGGGTCTAAAGAAGCACCCATTCTTTCAGAAAGGTTCTACAGAAGCACCCATTATTTCAGAAAGGGTCTATAGAAGCACCCATTCTTTCAGAAAGGGTCTATAGAAGCACCCATTCTTTCAGAAAGGGTCTATAGAAGCACCCACTCTTTCAGAAAGGGTCTATAGATGCACCCATTCTTTCAGAAAGGTTCTATAGAAGCACCCATTATTTCAGAAAGGGTCAATAGAAGCACCCATTCTTTCAGAAAGGGTCTATAGAAGCACCCATTCTTTCAGAAAGGGTCTATGGAGGCACCCATTCTTTCAGAAAGGGTCTATAGAAGCACCCATTCTTTCAGAAAGGGTCTATAGAAGCACCCATTTTTTCAGAAAGGGTCTATAGAAGCACCCATTCTTTCAGAAAGGGTCTATAGAAGCACCCATTCTTTCAGAAAAGGTCTATAGAAGCACCCATTCTTTCAGAAAAGGTCTATAGAAGCACCCATTCTTTCAGAAAGCGTCTATAGAAGCACCCATTCTTTGAGAAATGGTCTATAGAAGCACCCATTCTTTCAGAAGGGGTCTATAGAGCACCCATTCTTTCAGAAAGGGTCTATAGAAGCATCCATTCTTTCAGAAAGGGTCTATAGAAGCACCCAGAAAGGGTCTATAGAAGCACCCAGAAAGGGTCTATAGAAGCACCCATTCTTTCAGAAAGGGTCTATAGAAGTACCCAGAAAGGGTCTATAGAAGCACCCAGAAAGGGTCTAAAGAAGCACCAATTCTTTCAGAAAGGGTCTATAGAAGCACCCATTCTTTCAGAAAGGGTCTAAAGAAGCACCAATTCTTTCAGAAAGGGTCCATAGAAGCACCAATTCTTTCAGAAAGGGTCTATAGAAGCACCCATTATTTCAGAAAGGGTCTATAGAAGCACCCATTCTTTCAGAAAGGGTCTATAGAAGCACCCATTCTTTCAGAAAGGGTCTATAGAAGCACCCATTCTTTCAGAAAGGGTCTATAGAAGCACCCAGAAAGGGTCTATAAAAGCACCCATTCTTTCAGAAAGGGTCTATAGAAGAACCCATTCTTTCAGAAAGGGTCTATAGAAGAACCCATTCTTTCAGAAAGGGTCTATAGAAGCACCCATTCTTTCAGAAAGGGTCTATAGAAGCACCCATTCTTTCAGAAAGGGTCTATAGAAGCACCCATTCTTTCAGAAAGGGTCTATAGAAGCACCCATTCTTTCAGAAAGGGTCTATAGAAGCACCCATTCTTTCAGAAAGGGTCTATAGAAGCACCCATTCTTTCAGAAAGGGTCTATAGAAGCACCCATTGTTTCAGAAAAGGTCTATGGAAGCACCCATTGTTTCAGAAAGGGTCTATAGAAGCACCCATTCTTTCAGAAAGGGTCTATAGAAGCACCCACTCTTTCGGAAAGGGTCTACAGAAGCACCCAGAAAGGGTCTATAGAAGCACTCATTCTTTCAGAAAGGGTCTATAGATGCACCAATTCTTTCAGAAAGTGTCCATAGAAGCACCCATTATTTCAGAAAGGGTCTATAGAAGCACCCATTCTTTCAGAAAGGGTCTATAGAAGCACCCATTCTTTCAGAAAGGGTCTATAGAAGCACACATTCTTTCAGAAAGGGTCTATAGAAGCACCCATTCTTTCAGAAAGGGTCTATAGAAGCACCCATTCTTTCAGAAAGGGCCTATAGAAGCACCCATTCTTTAAGAAAGGGTCTATAGAAGCACCCATTCTTTAAGAAAGGGTCTATAGAAGCACCCATTCTTTCAGAAAGGGTCTATAGAAGCACCCATTCTTTCAGAAAGGGTCTATAGAAGCACCCATTCTTTCAGAAAGGGTCTAAGAAGCACCCATTCTTTCAGGAAGGGTCTGTAGAAGCACTCATTCTTTCAGAAAGCGTCTATAGAAGCACCCATTCATTCAGAAAGGTTCTATAGAAGCACCCATTATTTCAGAAAGGGTCAATAGAAGCACTCATTCTTTCAGAAAGGGTCTATAGAGGCACCCATTCTTTCAGAAAGGGTCTATAGAGGCACCCATTTTTTCAGAAAGGGTCTATAGAAGCACCCATTCTTTCAGAAAGGGTCTATAGAAGCACCCATTCTTTCAGAAAGGGTCTATAGAAGCACCCATTCTTTCAGAAAGGATCTATAGAAGCACCCATTCTTTCAGAAAGGGTCTATAGAAGCACCCATTCTTTCAGAAAGGGTCTATAGAAGCACCCATTCTTTCAGAGAGGGTCTATAGAAGCACCCATTCTTTCAGAAAGGGTCTATAGAAGCACCCATTCTTTCAGAAAGGGTCTATAGAAGCACCCATTCTTTCAGAAAGGGTCTATAGAAGCACCCATTCTTTCAGAAGGGGTCTATAGAAGCACCCATTCTTTCAGAAAGGGTCTATGGAAGCACCCATTCTTTCATAAAGGGTCTAAAGAAGCACCCATTCTTTCAGAAAGGGTCTATAGAAGAACCCATTCTTTCAGAAAGAGTCTATAGAAGCACCAATTCTTTCAGAAAGTGTCTATAGAAGCACCCATTCTTTCAGAAAGGGTCTATGGAAGCACCCATTCTTTCAGAAAGGGTCTAAAGAAGCACCCATTCTTTCAGAAAGGGTCTATAGAAGAACCCATTCTTTCAGAAAGGTCTATAGAAGCACCCATTCTTTCAGAAAGGGTCTATAGAAGCACCCATTCTTTCAGAAAGGGTCTATAGAAGCACCCATTCTTTCAGAAAGGGTCTATAGAAGCACCCATTCTTTCAGAAAGGGTCTATAGAAGCACCCATTCTTTCAGAAAGGGTCTATAGAAGCACCCATTCTTTCAGAAAGGGTCTATAGAAGCACCCAGTCTTTCAGAAAGGGTCTATAGAAGCACCCATTCTTTTAGAAAGGGTCTATAGAAGCACCCATTCTTTCAGAAAGGGTCTATAGAAGCACCCATTCTTTCAGAAAGGGTCTATAGAAGCACCCATTCTTTCAGAAAGGGTCTATAGAAGCACCCATTCATTCAGAAAGGGTCTATAGAAGCACCCATTCTTTCAGAAAGGGTCTATAGAAGCACCCATTCTTTCAGAAAGGGTCTATAGAAGCACAATTTCTTTCAGCACTTTTTCTTTCAGAAAGGTTCTATAGAGGTTTTCTGTATCCCATAGATGAACTCAAGAGATCCTCGGTCGGCTATGAAAGACCCCAAGAGGCGTTCTGTTGTCTATAGAAGACCTCTAGAAAGGTCAGGAGGTCTTCTGTGGTCAATAAAAGACTTCAAGATGTCATCAGTATTCAATAAAAGACATCAGAATGACTTCTGTTGTCAATAGAAGACATCAAGATGACTTAGGTTTTCATTAGAAGATAGCAAATGGTCTCAAGTGGTCTACTGTTGCATATGAAAGAGGTCTTTTGTTACCAATAGAATAACTAAAGAACAGAAGGCCTGCCTATAGAAGACATTAAGCGAACCTTCGTTACTTATAAACTACCTCAAGAGGTCTCATCTTGCCTATAGAAGACCTCAAGAGTTTTTCTGTTGTCTGTAGAAGACCTCAAGAGGCATCTGTTTGACGGGTCATCTGTTGTTTGTAGAAAACTTCAAGCGTTTTTTTGCCTTCAGAAGTCCTTAGGATGTCTACAGAAGATCTCATTAAGATTGTCGATAGAAGACCTCAGGATGTTTTCTGTTCCCTATAGAAGACCTCAGGATGGCTTATGTTCCCTATTCTCCATCAAAAGAGCCTCAGTTGCTTATAGAAGACCTCGAGAGGTCTTCTGTTACCGTTTGAAGACTTCAAGAGGTTTTTTTCCTACAGAAGACCTCAACAGGTCTTCTGTTTTCCATATAAGACTTCATTTGGCATTTATGGTTTCAAGTGATTAAAAAGTTCGCTATGGAAAATTGTGGATATAGCCTCATATAACTGTACCGTCCGTTTTGAGATATTCTGAAGTTGGCACATATCTATTGGCCTGTTCCCGTACTTTAAAAAGTGGTAAAAGTCGCAAAAGAATTTCATATAAATTTTGTGTACTGGAACGCAAAATGTGTAAAAGTGGTACAAATTGTAAACACTTTTTAGTTCTGGAACAGAGCTTATATTTTTGGTCCAAATTTCGTGTAATTGGTAATTACCCCGCAAAAATTCGGATCCGTTAGTCATTATGTAACCCATTACAAAGTAATGTAAATAAAAATACTTATATTACTCCTTACTAAGTTATGAGTACAGTGGTACAAAGCGTGTGTGTCCGACTACAATTCCGAGGGTTGTGTGTTCAACACTCA
The DNA here is from genome assembly GCF_047663935.1 of Musca autumnalis. Classification (NCBI taxonomy): domain Eukaryota; kingdom Metazoa; phylum Arthropoda; class Insecta; order Diptera; family Muscidae; genus Musca; species Musca autumnalis. The sequence continues at coordinate 28,663,015 of NW_027411866.1, read as the reverse complement.
CAAAGAACAGTTGGTGGTGTACATGTAAGCGTTTGAACAACTGTTAATGTTCGTTCGCGTGGCCTTGTGTGTAGTGTGATTCGGCTACAAATCAGAAGTTCGCGCGATCACCTGGGACTTTTTGCAGATTCTGAAACAGCAATGTTCATAGGTGAGAAAAATCCAAAAACAAGAAAAAATCGCTTGAGGTATTTTTAAATAAATCGCGATCAAAGTTAATCTTTTTAGGGCCTTTTATCTTTTCGGGATTTTGAATGGAAACCGCAAGCCCTATCGAAATGGAACTAAAGAAAAAGTTATAGAGAATTTTCACTGCTAAAACATTTTTTGTAGTCTCATTTCGAAAGGATTTGCGGTTTCCAAGCAAAATGTTGAAAACCTAAAAAACCCTAAAAATGTGAATTTGATCGCGATTTGATTTTTCATCATCTATGAACATTGTAGTTTTAGAATGTGCAAAAACTTCCTTGATATATGTACCTTCCATTTAATGTTGGTTCATGCGCACCGTGACATATAAATGTGTTTTCCTTTATAGTTTTGATTTGTTTATAAAGAACTACATTTACCTTCTATGCTACAAAATTTCGCAACCATGATAAAAAAATGTTACAATAATGATAGGGGAATTCCCATTTTTTTATGCAAATTACGATGCTGTACAGGATTTCGAAGTTTTTATGCTGCCTTTGATTAGAAGTAATGTAATACCTCGAAATATTGATCTCTTTGATTGATCGAATCGGATAAAACCACCAAAAGCTATTTCTAAATGCGTTTGGTATTTTTTCTTTCTTAATAGAAATTTTTAATTTTTTGAAGGAATATGTATGTATGTATGTATATGAAATAATAATAACGAAATAATGAAAATAATATATAACGTGTCGCAATCATACATACATACATATGTTTATTCCCACAACATCGCCGAAGGAACAAAGGAGACTTCGCAATCATATAAATAAATTCCGCTGAAAACTAGTGCCCAGGGGAAGTGGTGTAGGGTATCATATGGTCGGCCCAATCCGACTATAGCCCTCTTTTACTTGTTATGAAATAAATTTTATATATGTATATGGTATTGGTATAAGCACTATCGAGTTGTGTCAAAACATATGGGGGATATGTGGGGGAAGGACATCCCACTGGCCTTATTTTCCATTAATACACCACGAATTTGGCTCTTTAAACAAAAATTTTATTTCAAGTAACCCCAGACATCATTCCGAACCATACAATGCAAGTACCGCTCCATACTGGGTGTACATATTTATCCTTAAATTACTTATTAACCAGTTTGGATGAGTTACTAGGGTGAAAATCCTATTTTAAGGATGAAATATGAGGCTTTTTTAAATCAAAAAGTATGGTAATCTGATCATTAGCATGCTGACATAATTGCTCTGTTCCAGAACCTGCAAGAAGCTACTATTTTTTACTACGATAACATTTTTACCTTTATGTTATCGGACAAAATTGTAAACATTAGTAGATTCTTGAAGTTCTGGAACAGACCGAATGTGCTAAAAATATTCTGCACTTATTTCAACAACTGGAGTTTTTCGGCATGGAGGAAAATTTGTGTGGGTGACGTAGGGGATGAATGATACCAAGCAACGGTCTTGACCGGCTTTAACATGGCAAAGCCCAGGATTTATCTTGGTCCCTCTTGGTCACCTGGGGAACTGCCTTTAACACCCGTTAAAGGTAGTGAGCTAACATGTGCCGCGCGTTCACCCATAAGAACGTTAAAAACTTGGGTTTGGGCGTCGGGTTAGTAACCCTCCCCTAGAAAAAACATCCTACTATGAAAAAACGAAAGAAAAGAAAAACAAACCCCTCTAAAGTTGACGAACCCCGCAAACGTTTTAAGGACCATGATCTGCGAATCTGCACCTGGAATGTTCGCACTCTTTATAGAGAAGGTGCAGTCTTCGCATTGGCAGACGTACTTGAAAAGTATAAGGCCGATATTACTGCCATACAGGAAATACGATGGATTGGGAAAGGCGTCACAACAACACCTAAAGGTGACGCACTGTATTATAGCTGCCATGACGTAAAGCAGGATTCGTAGTTAGTCGGAGACTAAAACATCTGGTATCCAGCTTCACCCCAGTGAATGAAAGACTTGCTGCAATTCAAATTAAAGCTAAATTCTTCAACATCAGCTTTATTTGCGCTCATGCTCCCACTGAAGAAAAGGACGAACAGACCAAAGATATATTTTACGAGCGCTTAGAAGAAACATATGACCGTTGCCCTGCCCATGACATTAAAATCATTCTAGGCGATTTTAATGCCAAAATTGGAAAGGAGAATATCCTTGGCCCAACAATCGGGAAATTCAGTCTCCACAGTGAAACATCTGACAATGGTATGAGGCTGATAGACTTTGCAGCTGCAAAAAACATGGTAGTTAGCAGTACCAGATATTCATAAGGGCACCTGGCTGTCTCCAGATCAAAGAACAAGTAATCAAATTGATCATGTTGTAATAGATGGAAGTCATTCATCCAGCGTGTTGGATGTACGATCGTTCCGAGGCGCAAACATTGATTCGGACCACTACCTTGTTGCAGCAAAGGTACGTACCCGTCTAAACGTTGCAAATAAAGCACGAACAGACTCAACGCGGAAGTTGGACATCGATAGGCTGCAAACACAACAGATAGCCACAGCATATTCCACTCGCCCAATTGCTTAACGCGAGCACTCCTTGTCCCGATAACATAACAACACAATGGCAACATATTGCCCACTCCATGCAAACAGCCGCAAAATCCATACTTGGATTCCAGAGACCTCCACAAAGGAATTCATGGTATGACCAGGAGTGTCGTGATGCTACCGAAGTGAAAAATGCGGCATATAGAGCTACTTTACAATCAGTAGCAACGCGTAGCGCACGAGAGATATATCGGGAGAAAAGGAGAGAAGAGAAACGTCTTTTCAGCAAGAAAAAAAAGAGAAATGGAAAAGCGGGAGTGTGAAAAAATCGAGATGTAGCCAGAATGAAGTCCGAAAATTCTACCAAAGAGTGAAACATCAAACAGATGGCTTTGGTACAGGCACATCCTCCTGTAGAGACCAGCAAGGTAATCTGGTAACAGATACAGATAGCGTGCTCAGGATATGGAAGGAACATTTCTCCAATCTGCTGGTATCCAATAGTAGCGAAGACGATGATACCACAGATCCAATCCCAGAAGATGGTATAGAATGTATACCGCCCGGCCAAGATGAGGTAAAAACAGCAATCAACCGGCTGAAGAATAATAAAGCAGCAGGAGCCGATGGCTTACCAGCCGAGCTGTTTAAAACCGGAGGCGACGCGCTGATAAGGTGTATGCATCAGCTAGTTAGCACCATCTGGCAGGAAGAACGCGTACCCGACGATTGGAACCTGAGCATCCTATGTCCCGTCCACAAGAAAGGAGATAAGACTGTATGCTCCAACTATAGGGGCATAAGTCTACTCCCTATTGCCTATAAGATAGTGTCAGGGATATTGTGCGAACGACTAAAGCCAATGGTCAACGAAATAATTGGACCATACCAATGTGGCTTTAGACCTGGCAAGTCCACCATTGACCAGATATTTACCCTGCGGCAAATCCTAGAGAAGACCCAAGAGATGCAGATCGACACATTTCACCTTTTTGTCGATTATAAAGCAGCATTCGACAGTCCCCTCCGATCAAAGGTATTCCACGCAATGTCTGAATTTGGTATCCCCGCAAAGCTCATCCGGCTTTGTAAGATGACATTAACTGATACTAGGTCCTCAGTTAAAATTGGAAAGAACCTCTCCGAAGAATTTTGTACCAAACGAGGTTTCAGGAGACAGCCTTTCGTGTGATCTTTTCAACATTTTGCTGGAAAAGGTAATACGAGATGCAAATGTCAAAAGAAATGGCACAATTTACACCAATAGCCACATGTTATGATGACATAGACATCACGGGACGATCAGTAAAGGAAGTAACTGATACCTTTCTGAAGGTCGTAGCAGAATCTGCGAAAGTGGGTCTGGCGGTAAACGGCGAAAAGACCAAATTGATGGTGTCGACGCGCAAAGCGTCCATAGAGCTCGGACCAACTGTGGAAGTTGGTACCTACAATTTTGAGGTAGTTAAAGACTTCGTCTACCTCGGCACTGCCATAAACACAACAAACAACATCAGTTGTGAAAACAGAAGTAGAATTGTATTGGCCAACAGATGCTACTATGGTTTAAGTAAGCAATTTAAAAACAAAGCCACATCTTGTCAAACAAAAATAACACTATACAAAACGCTGATACTACCCGTGCTAATGTATGGCTCCGAAGCATGGGTACTTGCGCAAGCAGATAAGGCAGTGCTTGGTGTGTTTGAGAGGAAAATTCTTCGAAAGATCTACGGGCCGAGCTATATAAGCTATACAAAGACATGAATATAGTTAAACGTATCGAGATGCAACGATTGCGTTGGCTAGGCCATATCATGAGAATGAGCGACGATGAACCCGCTAAAAAGGCGTATGAATACATGCCCCATGGCGGTGCACGCAGAATCGGCAGGCCTAAGCTTCGATGGAGCAAACAAGTGGATGAAAAAATGGAAAGGCGCGGTATTCCAAAATGTCAAGCGAAAAACAGAGAGGAATGGAGATTTTTTCTTAGTTCGGTCTATGGAACAAATGTTCTGTAATGGGCCAACTAAGTAAGTAAGTAGGAAAATTTGTGTGTGCCATTTGAAAACTATACAATTAAACCAACTTTTTGTTTATAGGGACCGAATAATTTTTTCAGCAATATAAACCGTTTTCCCTCAAAACTGAGTAGTATCGATTCGTTTCAATGTGAAAATGTACTTTGTTCCATGCAAAAGCTAACACATGGATTTTTGGGGCATCCATCAAAGTTGGGTGTTTTTCATTCTTTGTAAAAATTTTGCATGTAAATGATCCCTCATCTAAATTTTGGTCAATTTTATAGGTAGAGGCAAAATATTTTTTTTACATAATGTCGGCACGCTTATGACCAGATAACCATATTTTGTTGCCTTAAAAATGCCTCATAACTAGACATCGGACTCCTATGCAACTGCATATATGGTTAGGATGGTCGTAGAGAAAATCTGATTAGACAGAAAATCGTTTTTGTAAAAAATAATACGAATTAGGCCCAGAAATTTTTGCATATTATGCATATTTCACACATCGTGCATATGCAAAAATATATTCAAGGATTTGTGGTCTTAATATCCCACCGAAATGGCTAAAATTTAGTATTAAGTCTTCATTGGGGGCATACAACTTTCCACCTGAAATTTGTCGGCACAGGTCCACGTCTTCATATAGCGCCCATAGATTAGTACCTCCCGATTTTCGGTATTTTGAAGGTTGTGGCTGTGGTTATCCCAGGCCAAGCAACATCAAATTTTCAACGGTGGCAAAATTCCCCCTCAGTAATGCTGGCGACATTTCCTGAGTATTTAAGCCATGAAAAACTTCTCTACAAGTGGTGTCGTAAGACACGCCGTTCGGACTCGGCAATAAACAGTAGGTCCCATATCATTGAGCCAATATGAATCGGCGTGCACTCATTGATATGAGAGAAGTCTCCCTTGTCCCTTCAGGGATGTTGTGGGAACATATGTATGGCTGTGGTTATACATTTCTCTATTTTATTGAGCAGTTTTTTGCCTACAGAAGTCCTCAGGATGTATTCAGAAGAGCTCATTAAGATTGTCTATAGAAGACCTCAGGTGGTTTTCTATAGAACACCTCAGAATGGCTTAAAATCCCAATTCTCCATCAAAAGGCCCTCAGTTGCTTATAGAAGACCTCGAGAGGTCTTCTGTTACCGTTTCAAGACTTCAAGAGGTTATCTCCCACAGAAGAGCTCAACAGGTCTTTTTTTTTGGTCCAAATTTCATGTAATTGGTAATTACCAAGCAAAAATTTGGATCGGTTAGTCATTATGTAACCCATTACAAATTAAGGTAAATAAAAATACTTATATTACTCCTTACTAAGTTATGAGTACGGCGGTACAGAGCGTGTGTGTCCGACTACAAATCCGAGGGTTGTGTGTTCAACGCTCACCGTCTGCTAAAAAATCAGAAACAAAGAACAGTTTTTTTTTTTTTTTTTTTTTTGTGGTGCACATGTAAGCGTTTGTACAACCCTTAATGTTCGTTCGAGTGGTCTAGTGTGTAGTGTGGTTCGGCTACAAATCAGAAGTTCGCGTGATCAAATCCCGTGGGGAGAACAATAAAATAAAAATATGAAGTGTGTAGAAATTAAAACAAATTCCCACCTCAACAGTTCTAAAACAAGTAAGAAAAGTCTTTAGTCGGACGGAGCCGACCATGGGATACCCTATACCATTATCCCTGGACAATCGCTCTCCACGGAACTTCTTTTCAATGATTGTGGAAATTGAATTATCACATATCAGAGATGTAATGTATAATTTTGTGACCCAAACCAAAAAGTTATCTACCATGACAAAGACATTTTTGTAGCAGGAAAGGAAAATTTAGTTCACACAAACTAAAATGTAATGAAACCCACTTATGTTGTACTAATACTTCCGTTGTTTAACCGCTACGTTATTAAAATTTTTACCAATTTCACACAAAAGTTTCAGTCCATTTAACCCGTAACGTACATATTATCTGATCTTCACGTTGGTTTGTACGCTTCTTCTTCATCATAAACTCAAACTTTGTTTAAAATTTTGCGGGTTATTATTTTGAGCTACAGAGCCGCTACAAAATTGGTTAAAATTTTGTTTTTGGTCCATTTCATCCCCTGAACATTTCACGATCATAACCAAAAACTAATCATTTCTATTCTGGCCCGAACCCAACCTACTTAAAAAAATCGTTGCAATCGGTCCATAATTGCGGCCTTAAGCTTGTTTACAATTTATAATGGACGGACACACATCGCTAAATCGTTTTATCTCGTCGAGATATGAATTTTGGCATACCAAATAAGGGGTCTAGGACGAATATTTCGTGGTGTTACATAAACTTTTGGAGAGACAATATGTAACATGGGATAAAAATGTGGTTCTCTACACAGAACCCATTATATGTTAGGCAGTAGGCCCGTTATATAGCAAATACTTTATTGCAATTTACATCAGAGGAAAGGTCAGTAGTTTTTTTCCCATATGTAGGCTACTTTGCGAAATATATATGTCCTCAAGGAATTAAAATATCGACCAAAAATATTTTTTTTTTTATATTTTTCATACAAAAGTAATGGTCCATTTCACCCGCTTAAGATTATCAGATAATCATTCAAAATTGTAGGCATCTTTTTCGACCTATACTCTTACCCGGTGCAAAATTTCGTGACTATTGCTGTATATGTAATTGCGACTTCTAGCTACTTTATTATTACACTACAAACAAATAACGGAATATATTAGGCTGTAACTCTGTTATCTGATCATGCACACCAACATAATTGGCATCAATTGAAAGGTCAAGCGTTCCACTTTCAAGTATATCTCACTTGTCCGGAATGTCACTTCCAGGAATTAAGATATGAGCTGTATATTACAAATTTTCACAATTTTCACACAAAAGTTTTGGTCAATTTAACCCTCTAAATATTATCCGATCGCCATCTCAAAATTGCAAGCTTCTACTTTGTGATATACTCTTACCTTATTTAAAATTACGCGTTGATCGGACTATTATTGAGACCTACAGAGCCGCTAGAAAATTGGATAAATATTATGTTTTTGGTCCATTTCACCCTCTAAATATTTTACGATCATCACCAATAAGAATAGGAATCTATTCTAATCTGAACCCGACCTCCATACAAAATTTCGTGACGATCGGTCTATAATTGTGGCCTGGAGCGTGTTTACAATTTATAATGGACAGACGGACGGACGGACACACATCTCAAAATCGCTTTATTTCGTCGAGATATGAAGATTTGTATGCCACATTGGGGATCTCCGACGAATATTTCGCGGTGTTACATGAATTTTTACAAAAACAAACTTATAATACCCTTTTCCACATTGTGGTATAGGTTATAAATAGAACAAGTAAAAAGTCGTTAAGTTCGGCCGGGCCGAACTTTTTATACCCTCCACCATAAAATAGTCTTAATTAAAATTGAATAATTAGGGTCCTTTTACAATTTTAGGTGGAACAACTTTTCGACAATGGTTAGACTCCTACTGCCTCCCACTATTGCTTAAATTACACTGTGAACACAAATGTTGAGACAGAGATAATTCCTTTTGGAGATGAAAGCCCTTGGTGTGTGTATATTAAAAACCCCGAAGGACAGATGCGCCGTGAATCGAACTTCCGCGTTATGGCGTGAGGAAATTTTTGAGACCCTGTAAGCCATCATGAATTAGCATTATATCTTTGTTTGTTGTTTGTTGTTTTTGTAGAGCACTTAAGCAACAGTGAACAAAGATATGACGCTAATTCCTGATGGCCCACCGGGTCTCTAACAAAAATTTCATCACGCCATAACGCGGAAGTTCGACTCACGGCGGATCTGTCCTTCGGGGTTCATAATATACTCACCAAGGCCTTTCTTTCATAAGAGGAATTTTCCGTGCCCCAGACTTTCACCTCCATTTTGTTGCACAGTCTTATCTGATCTAATCAAAAAAAATGTGTCCAGCTAGGTGAAAGGTACCACCTACGGGGCTATATCAAAGAGTCAACCTATCTTTAAATTGTTTGGCGGAAAAGTTTTATAGCTGCAGGGAACTTCAAGAGTCAAATTAAGGGTAGTTTCATCAAAACAATGTAGACCCTCAAAAATGGACCCATGTTTTCGAATTTTAGTGAAGAAATTTCGTGACCACTGAAAATTCCCGAAAATCGGGAGGTACAGTTATATGGGGGGATATACCAAAACATGGACCTATATTGACGATTATTTTTGAATAGACAAAGTTGTAGCTAAAATTCTCAAAATACCGATCATTACAGCTATTTCGGTTAAAAATTGCAGCTAAAATTCTCAAAATACCGAAAATCGGGAGATACCGTTATATGGGGGCTATACCAAAACATGGACCTATGTTGACGATGTTTCTTTGGAGAACTTCAAATGCCAAATTACAGCTATTTCGGTTAAAAACTGTAGCTAAAATTCTCAAAATACGGAAATTGGGAGTTACCGTTATATGGGGGCTATACGAAAACATGGACCTATGTTGACGATTATTTTTGAATAGACAAAGTTGTAGCTAAAATTCTCAAAATACCGATCATTACAGCTAGTTCGGTTACAAATTGTGGCTAAAATTCTCAAAATACCGAAAATCGGGAGGTACCGTTATATGGGGGCTATACCAAAACATGGACCTATGTTGACGATGCTTGGTGGAGATATTTCATGACCACTGAGAACCTCAAATGGCAAATTACAGCTAGTTCGGTTAAAAATTGTAGCTAAAATTCTCAAAATACCGAAAATCGGGAGGTACCGTTATATGGGGGCTATACCAAAACATGGACCTATGTTGACGATGCTTGGTGGAGATATTTCATGACCACTGAGAAACTCAAATGGCAAATTACAGCTAGTTCGGTTAAAAATTGTAGCTAAAACTCTCAAAATACCGAAAATCGGGAGGTACCGTTATATGGGGACTATACCAAAACATTGACCTATGCCCATATCCTTTGGGATATAAGTTTGTTGATCACTAGGAACCCTAAGTGCCAAATTATAGCTAATTCGGTCTGCAAATGTGGCGAAGAACGTCAAAATACCTTAAATCCGGAGGTACCGTTATATGGGGGCTATACCAAAAAGTGGACCGATATAGCCCATCTTCGAACTTGACCTGCCTATGGAAAGAAGACCCTCGGGTGCAAAATTTCAGCACTCTATCTCAATTATTGCGGACGCTAGAGTGATTACAACAGACGGACATGGCTAGATCGTCTTAGAATTTTATCCTGATCAAGAATATATATACTTCATAGGGTCGCAAATGATTAGTTCGATGTGTTACAAACAGAATGACAAACTTAATATACCCTCCATACTATGGTGGAGAGAATATTTCGATGTGTTACAAACGGAATGACAAAATTAATTATACCCTCCATATTATGGTGGACCAATCAGTTTCGTTTTCGAATGAATGACACCCTCTCAAACTCTGCTTTATTTCAGGCAAAACTTTCATTGCCTGACTGTCGGCATAAGGCGTCCCAGAGGAAGAGTATTTGCAAACTAATGATTGGTTTACATTTACGAAATCCACTTGAACTGTCAATTCCATTGCTTAAAAGTCAAATGAAATAAAGTATATATATTCTTGATCTGGGTAAAAATTCTAAGTCGATATAACCATGTCAGTCTGTCCGCCTATCCGTCCGACTGTTGAAATCAAGATACAGCTCGCAATTTTTAAGATAGAGCTTTGTAATTTGATATAGAAGTTTCTATTAAGGCCTCGACACATAAGAAGCATGGCATTCTTGCTTAAGTCATACCTGGTAAATAACTACAGACCAAGTTCGACCTAATTCAAATGTGATTCTGAAATATTTTTATAAGGTCGAACTCTTTAGTCTTTTATCAGATATGACTTCAGCGAGAATGCCATGCTTCTTATGTGTCGAGGCCTTTACACCTAGTATGTTTGGTATTGCAAATGGGCTATATCGGTCCACGATTTGATATACCCCCATAGAACGCTACATCCCGATTTTCGATATTTTGAAGGCTTTAGCCTCATTATCACACCGAAATGACTGCAATTTGGTACTTAGTCTTCGTAGGGCGAAAAAAACTTTCTCCCAGAAAGTTGTCGATATAGGTCCACCCCTTCATATAGCCCCCATAGAACGGTACCTCCCGATTTTCGGTCTTTTGAAGGTGGTGGTCACAATAATCCACCGAAATGACTGAAATATGGCATTTGGTTAAGCGTTCCATATGAAATTTGTCGGTATCGGTCCATGTTTTGATATAGCCCCCATAGAACGGTACATCCCGATTTTCGGTATTTTGAAAGCTATAGCCTCATTATCACACCGAAACATTTGAAATTTGGTACTTAGTCTTCGTTGGGGGTATAAAACGTTCTCCCAGAAATTTGTCGGTATAGGCCCACGTCATCATATAGCCCCCATAGAACGGTACCTCTCGATTTTCGGTAGTTTGAAGGTTGTGGCCACAGTAACCCACCGAAATGGCTGAAATTTAGTGTTTAGACATTGTTGGAGGTAAAAGCCTTTTTGACTGAAATTCTTCGGTATAGGTCCACCTTTCGATATAGTCTCCATAGAACGGTACCAACCGATTTTCGTAATTCTGAAGGTTGTGATGGCAATATCCCATCGAAAGAGTGAAATTTGTTATTTAGTCTTCCATGGAGTTATCAAATATTTCAGTATAGGTCCGCGCGTTTCTATATCCCCCCATAGAAGCGTACCTCTTGATTTTCGGTATTTTGAAAGTTTTACCGAAATATCGGAAATTTGGTATTTAGCCTTCTTTGAGTCTAAAAACTTTCCGACAGAAATTTGTAGAAATAGATTGACGTTTTGATATAACTCCCATGGAACGGTACCTCCCGAATTTCGGCATTTTGAAGGTTAGCCACATTGTTTTACCGAACTTGCTGAAATTTGGATTTAGTCTTCTTTATAAACGAAAGAAACTTATTGTTCCATTTTACTTTACTACAACTCGTGGTGGAGGGTATAACAAGTTCGGCCTGGCCGAACTTAACGCCGTTCTTACTTGTTTTTATTTTCTGTTTATTTTATTTTTATTTATTTTATTTTTAACATTGACTTGTCCACGAAAAATAGTTTGTCGCTGTAAGGTACTGGTATGACTTGAATTTAATATGGGCAAAATATTACGAGATCAATATTCTGAGCAAATTCTAACAAGAGATTTTTACATTCTACAGGTTAATCTATGCAGTATTCTCATGACTCATTATGCTGATAAATATTGTCCAACAATGTATTAATTTTTTTCACAATGTATTGAATTTAAATTATTTGTTATTATTTCTTATAGAAAACAAAACGTCGTTCATTGGCACTGCGATAACAAATTTCCAATAGATACAATAGAAGCATGCAAAATTAGATGAACCAACACAACTGTGTATAACTGAAATGTCATTTTTAACCCGTTGCTTCTGAGCTGTTGGTCGCTGAAAAATATTCTAAAACAATGCACGATTATTAAATCCTTGGGGGGAAATATTCTTAAAGCCATGATTACAGGTCTGCTATGTATGAGAAAAATATTTTAAAAATATTCAAGAATACAGCTCAGTAGTGCGATTCTATTCATCATTTTTTGAGTTACCGACAAATGTTGGTAAAATTAAAATGCAAAATTATAAATGAAAACATGACAGAACAAACAAGGTAAAGTAAATACTAAAACAAATACAACTCAACAACAACCACATAGAAAATTGTTTCTTTTTGTAATGCTAGTTTCACCGGTATATGTAAACAAAACAAGGAAATGACTATAAATTATTGGATTTAAAAAAAAAACTAATATTTTCCAATTTTGATGGAATAGTTTGAAAAACATGAATGCAAATTTGTTACATTTTCAATTTGAATGTTTCCATATCATTCTTACTTTCTTATTTGGCTGGCCCATTACAGAACACTTGTTCCATAGGCCGAACTAAGAAAATATCTCCATTTCTCTCTATTTGTTGCTTCGCACTCTGGAACACCGCGCCTTTTCATCTCATCATCCACTTGTTTGATCCATCTAAGCTTAGTTCTGCCAATTCTGCGTGCACCGCAATGTGGTCCATATTTATACGCTTTTTTAGTGGGCACATCACCCCTCATTCTTATGATATGGCCTAGCCAACGCAATCGTTGCATCTCGATACGTTTATCTATACTGATGCCCTGAAATAGCAGATACAGCTCGTGGTTCATACAACGTCGATATTCACCGTCAACGCAGATTGGTCCGTAGATCTTTCGAAGAATTTTTCTCTCAAACACACCAAGCACTGCCATGTCTGCTTGCGCAAGTACCCATGCTTCGGAGCCATACATCAGCACGGGTAGTATATATGTTTTGCAGAGCGTTATTTTTGTTTGATGAGATGTGGCTTTGTTTTTAAACTGCTTACTTAAACCAAAGTAGCATATGTTGGCCAACACAATTCTTCTTTTTATTTCACAACGGATGTCGTTTGTGTTTACGGAGGTGCCGAGGTAGACGATGTCTTTTACTACCTCAATACTAGTATTATAGGAACCAACTTCCACAGTCGGTTCGAGCTCAATGGACACGTCGAGACCATCAACTTGGTCTTCTCACCGTTTACCGCCAGACCCACTTTAGCAGATTCTCCTTCGATCTTCATAAAGGTATCAGTTACTTATTTTACTGATCGGCTCATGATGTCTATATCATCAGCATAAGCAAGTAACATGTGACTATTGTGCCACTTCTTTTGACGTTTGCCTCTCGTATAACCTTTTCCAGCAGGATGTTGAAGAGATCACGCGAAAGGCTGTCTCCTTGACTGAAACCTTTTTTGGTACCAAACTCTTCGGAGAGGTTCTTTCCTATTTTAACTGAGGACCTCGTGTCAGTTAAAGTCATTTTACAAAGCCGGATGAGCTTTGCGGGGATACCAAATTCAGACATGGCTTGGAATACCTTTGAACGCAACGGGCTGCCGAAGGCTGCTATGTAATCAACAAAAGGTGGTACGTGTCGATCTGCATTTCTTGGGTCTTCTCCATGATTTGCCGCAGGGTAAACATCTGGTCAATGGTGGATTTGCCAGGTCTAAAGCCGCATTGGTATGGCCCAATTGTTTCGTTGACCATAGGCTTTAGTCGTTCGCACATTATCCCTGACACTAACTTATAGGCAATAGAGAGAAGACTTATGCCCCTATAGATAGAGCATACAGACTTATCTCCTTTTTTGTGGACAGGGCACAGGATGCTCATGTTCCAATCGTCGGGTACTCGTTCTTCCTGCCAGATGGTGCTAACCAGCTGATGAATACACCTTACAAGCGTTTCGCCTCCTGCTTTGAACAGCTCGGCTGGTAAGCCACCGGCTACTGCTGCCTTATTATTCTTCAGTCGATTTATTACTGTCTTTACCTCATCTTGGCTGGGCGGTATACATTCAATACCATCTTCTGGGATTGGATATGTGGTATCTTCGCCGTCTTCGCAACTATCGGATACCAACAGTTTGGAGAAATGTTATTTCCATATCCTGAGCACACTATCTGTATCAGTTAGCAAATTACCTTGCTGGTCTCTACAGGAGGATGGGCCTGTACCAAAGCCATCAGATTGATGTTTTACTCTATGATATAACTTTCGGACTTCATTCTGGCTCCGGTACATCTCGATTTTTTTCACACTCCCACCCTTCCATTTCTCTCTTATTCCTGCGGAAAATACGTTTCTCTCCTTTTATCCTGATATCTCTCTCGTGCATTACGCGTAGCTACTGATTGTAGAGTAGCCCTATATGCCGCATTTTCCCCTTCGGTAGCACCACGACACTTCTGATCATACCATGGATTCCTCGGTGGAGGTCTCTGGTATCCAAGTATGGATTTGGCGGCTCTTTTCATGGAGTGGGCAATACTTTGCCATTGTGCTGATGTCTTTTCGGGACGAGGAGTCTTTTCATTGACCAATTTGGCTATTTGAGTGGATTATGCTGTTGCTATCTGTTGTGATTTCAGATTATAGATGGCTAACTTTCTTGTTGTGTCTGTTCGTACTTTTTTTGCTACGTTTAACCGGGTGCGTACCTTTGCTGCAACAAGGTAGTGGTTCGAGTCTATGTTTGCTCCTCGGAACGAACGCACATCCAACACGTCCGATGAATGTCTTCCATCTATCACAACGTGATCAATTTGATTTCTTGTTTTCTAATCTGGAGGCAGCCAGGTGCCCTTATGGATGTCGAGATGTTTAAATCTGGTGCCGCTAACTACCATGTTTTTTCCGCTGAGAAGTCTATTAGCCTCATACCTCTTTATGGAATGTGGTCAGAATGAAATTCGACCTATTCTTGCCATGGTGTAAATAGAATAAACAATGGATTGATGGTGGATGATGTTCGCAGTACTTGAACATGTGGTTGTTACTCTGTCGAAGGAGTTAGTTTCACTTATCCGGTTCATAGTAAGTACACCTCGTGAATCGTTCAAAAGCTGTAAATACCAAATCTCGTGATGAGCATTGAAATCGCCAAGGAAAATTATGTCATTCCCATGTAGCAGATAGATTAGCTTAGGGCAATACCATGTCCATGTACTTGTATGAGTCGGAATATACATGTCGATGGTTTCATTGTGTTATCCTTTATCAAAGCTCTGTCATTGTGGGCGTACAGTTTACGGTTCATACGATATTGATATTTTCCATATACGCAGATTGATTCATGGTTCATTTTGAAGACATTTTCCTTTAATTACGAGGGCGAGGTAAGCATGGCCGCCAGCACATTAAATGTCTGTGGGATTTTTCGACTGCTGCAAAACATAAATTTCTTCTCTCAGAATGGGTTAATATTTAAGAGATTATTGACTACAAGTGAAATTACTGTTTCAAGTTAAAGATAAGACTTAAATCATGCATGTCGCTTGTCAGCAACAAAGTGTTACAAAGAAACGGATAAGTCGTTTTCATTAAGATCGAAATTATGTAATTTGAAATCAGTGCCTTTATAAAACAGCTTTCTTTGGACGAATATGTCGTCAGTATATCTCGGAACCTTGTGATTGTGGTGTAACATTTTGCAAAATGAAATTTATTTTCACAATTGTTTTATTGGAAATTATATTCGCGACTCATGAAGCTGCTGATAATGCCACCAGCGAAGAATTTTATGTAAGTGGTAATGCAAACTCACAACAAAAACTTTCCTCTTATTACGTTTTTTCTCAGGAACCCTATGAAGGTGAGCATATTTTATGGAGACATTTGTTCATAAAAGTGAATAAACTTTTGCTGGAAACGAACAAGATGTGGGTATTTGAATGAAATTGTTAAATTTCTTGGTTCAAATCTAATTCTTCTAAAATTATATTTGTACATATTTTCAGACAACATGAACAAGAGAATCAAATGAAAGGCATTTTGAAGGAAATTCGAGAAATAAAAACTGAGTTTCAAAATGTGTAAGTAGATTTGTAATTGTCTATTTTAATGAAATTGTTTAATTTCATTTCAAGCAATTCTCTTTTTATACCCTCAGCCTTTAGGCTATGAAGGGTATATACACTTTCATACGGTCAAAATGTGCCTCATCGAAATAATGGTTTTAGACCCCGAGTATGTTTGGACGAAATGTGTTTCAGACAATTTGGAGTCGATTGAGCAATGTCCGTCCGTCTGTCTGTCTGGCTGGCTGGAGCGCACGATAACTCTCGAAGGGATGAGCCGATTCGGTTCAAATTTTGGCTTTCGTAATATTTTGCCCAAACTTAGTTTAAGTTCGAAGATGGGCTATATCGGTCCACTCCTTCCGGTACCTCCCCCACAAAAGTTGGAAAATGTTCGGAAAATTTGTGCGCACGATAACTCTTGAATAGAGCAACCGATGTGGTCCATACTTTGCACATCGCGAAATTTCTACCAGACTTAGATAAGGTTCCAATAAGGACTCAATCGGTCCACTCCTTCGGGTACCTCCCACACAAAATTTCGGAAAAGTTCAGTTTAGGACCAGATATCGAATCGCTTCGGTTTTTGTTGTAACATCTTGTATTCACCGCCCTTCATAAGACGGTACAAGTTTTATCTGGGGCAAGTCCATACTTCCTGAGAAAATAGCCTGAAAGGTGTAAAAAGCCCCTATGACACTGTGTATAGTGGTTAGACCTCGAGATAACTCTCGAAAGCATTTGCCGATTCGGTCCAAAATTTGGCCTTCGTAATATTTTGTCCAAACATAGTTTAAATTCGAAGATAAACCATATACTCCTTCAGGTACCTCCCCCACAAAACTTCAAAAATGTTTGGAAAAATTGTGCCCACGATAATTCCTGAAGGGAGTGACCGATGTAACCCATACTTTGCACATCCTAATATATCTGCCAGGTATAGATCAGGTTCGAATATGGGCTATATTTGTCTACTCCTGGTACCTCTCACACAAAATTTCGGATAAGTTCACTTTAAGACCTGCTCTCGAATCACTTTGATTTTTGTTGAAGCGATTTGCATTCGAAAAGTGTAAAAAAATCCTATGCTACCGTATGTGGCGGTCGGGGAGCACGATAACTCTTGAACTGTTCAACCGATTTGGTCCAACATTTAGTCTTCGTCATATTATATTCAAGCTTAGTCTCATGGGCAATACTGGTCCACAACTTCCGGTACTTCTCCCCAATATTTAGAAAATGTCACTAAAATGCTAGGACGATATCACCTGAATGGGGCAACCAGTTTGGTCCATACTTTGGATCTCAGAATATTTTGTAAAAATGTAGTTTAATTTCTAAAATGACCCATATCGGTCCTCCCTAAGGGTACCTCCCATACAAAAGTTCAATATTAGTGCAGTTAATTCCTAATCCACATTTTTGTCGGCAAGTTCAAATGTCCAAAATTCTGAAGGGACCTTAAATACATTTGATCTGTCCGTAGATGAAAGTTTCACTTAACATTGGCTGAGGGTATATATCTGTCGGCAAAGCAGACTGACACTTTTTTACTTGTTAAATCTAATTTCTCTAAATCCATATTTGTATTTTCAGAAAACATGAACAGGATAGAAAAGTAATTGATATGATGGAACACATTCGTGGAATTAAAAAAATTATAGTGCAACATGAAGAGGAAGAGAATGTCGTAAACACATTTAAAAGTGTAGCTAATGACAGGTATGTACAGTGCCCGGCATAATTATTTTGACAAAATTTACTTTTTTCTTAAAAGGCACTGTGCTACAAAAGTTGACCAATTTTTTTTGCAGGGGTTCTGATGTATATATTCAGTTTTGTGGAAGTCCATGGAAGACGAATATACCTTTGGTTTCTTTGGGTCACTTCGTTTTTTGATTTTATAACGGTAAATGTAGTGAAAAACTTGGTTTCTTGGACTTTCAAATTAAAACGGACATACTCGTAACTTATTTTTTCCACAACGGACTTTTACAGATTGTTTTAAAAAAAACAGGAAAATGCTTTCCTCGTGCTCTAGACTGCGTAGAAGACACCAAACTGCGTGACCATTTACTTTTCGGTAGAAAATGCGTGAGTTATGCCTTCTTTAGTGATGTATCTTTTTCGTTTCTCATTTGTAAAAGATTGGTACCCTGTGCATAATTATTAAGCAGACATTTTAAAATTACAATCATACGCCGAAAGGTACCAACTTTTATAAAGTAAAAACCAAAAAGATAAAACACAAAAAATGCCATAACTCATACATTTTTCCACCGATTTCATTGTTTTTCCCCATTTTGTAAACCTAACTAAATTTCCTTCTTGATAAATTATAAATTATTACGCAGTTTGGTATCTTCTGCGCAGCCTAGAGCACGAGAAAAAGCATTTTCCTGTTTTTTAATGCGTTTTTTCACACTTAAATCACTATAACTTAACCATTTGTTACCCGATAAAAATTATGGCTTGTTTGAAAGATATGACTTTCACCTTTTAAATAAAAAATTAACTGTAAAAGTCCGTTGTGGAAAAATAAGTTATATCCGTTTTAAGTTGAAAATCCAAGAAACCTCGTTTTGCACTACATTTATCGTTATAAAATCAAAAAACGAAGTGACCCAAAGAAACCGAAGGTATTTTCGTCTTCCATGGATTCCTACAATACCGAATTTATGCATCAGAACCCCTGCAAATTTTCACTGTAGCACAGTGTAATTATTGTCAGCATTCATAAAACGGGATACTAACAGCTTAGGGGTTTTATTTGACCCCTCAGCTAAATAAAAATTAATGGACCAAAGAAATTCCAGCTAAATTTCTGATTAGATAGCCCAATGTTTAAATAGGGAGACAAAACCAAAACGACATAAATATTTTGACACATCATAATTATGTTACTTTTGTTACTTAATCGTACATTTTCGTACCAAAATTAATTGTTTTACCTAAATTATTAACATTCAAGTAAAAATGTACTTGATAGTCATAGATTTTAAATTAAAATAGGAAATGTTGGTGTCAAAAGTTGTAACAAAATTTAAAATGAGAGTTTCGGTGATAAATGTAGCTAATGATTACACATTGCTGCAGTTATCTATTCATTTTGTAACAAATAAATATCAAAATACTGAAAACGTTGTAAATATGTACGATCTAGGCAGAAAATGTGAAATTACAGACGTTGCTCTCCGGTAAATAGAGCAGAATTACAAATCGAAACTTACTTATGCACACAAATCCTTCTTTTATGAGCAATTTCCATGCCAAAACAAGTTCTCTGTTAAGACTAGAGTCTCTAGACATTAGAAAATAAATTAATTAGAAGTCATATTTTGCTATTCCACAAGATTGATAAGGCATAGCTACTCAAATTGTCAATTAGATTTTCAATTAAAATCATTTGCCCCCACAACCATTGTGGCAGAGCATATTGTGCACTGATAAAAATATAATTAAACATAATTCATCTTAAATACACTTTTCAGTTAGCTTGGGTCAAAAACCGCCAAAAAGTTGGGTATCTTTGAAAAATAAATGTCCTTCTGATGCTATTTCCATGCCCAAATGTTCCCAGGCATCAGAATAGTATGAGCCATCATTTAAAATACTGCGAAATTTAATTTTTAGGGTAAATTCTGTGAACTATAATGTATGTACATATATATTGGCACTTTGAACGATATTTCATTCATTTGCGAAACACTGCTACTATGGTAAAACTGAATTTTGTGGATCAGTTTTTGAGCGTATTTCGGTTTCAAACTTTAAGCTATTTCCTTCAAATATCACATTTTTAAGAGAAAAAATGTTCTTACTGTCATAACAAAATCGAAATCCGCAAAATATTCCGAAATAATGGGAGAAAGCCATTGAAAATGTTGTTTAATGATAAATCTCTTGAATATCCCTATATCCTTGAAATATCGATCCATAAATGGGTACATAATGGTACAGATGTGTGTAAAATATATTATTTTTACCTTAACTGATAATAATCAAAAATAAAAATAAGACATTTTTATTTGTTGAGGTCTAAAAATCAAAACATTTCTGTCAAAAAACTTATGCCAGGCAGTGAAATTTTATTTCCATTACAAAAGTACAAGCGTGGATTTGAATTGATAAAATTTATTACTAATTTGAAGTACTCTAGTAAACGATTAGCCAGAATATTTTTTCATATTTTTGTAGAAGACTAATCCGGTAAAAACCAAACACATATGCCAGGCACTGTATGTGCACGTTTCGATATGGCCCCCATAGAAGCGTACCTCTTGATGGTTGGTACGAGTTGGTTGAAGGTCTTAGCCACATTATCTTACCGATATATCGAAAGTTTTGTATTTAGCCTTCCTTGAGTCTAAAATCTTTCCGCCAGGAATTTGTCGGTATAGATCGAAGTTTTGATATAGCCCCCACAGAACGTTACCTCCCGAATTTTGGTATTTTGAAATTGCTGAAATTTGGTATTTAGTCTTCTTCATAAACGAAAGGAAACTAAGTGTTTCATTTTACTTCATTACAACTCGTGGAGGAGGGTATAACAAGTTCGGCCGTCTCGTTCTTAGTTGTTGCAGTTTTTTGTGTGTTTGAATTTTGAACGTTTCTGTAACTATGGACCAGAATTGGAGAAAAAAAATTTTTTTTCTAAAGATTTGTGCAATTTTGACCTTTAAGAACCGTTCATAGAGAGCTCAGATGTTCCAGAAAGTTGTTTACTGAAATCAGTGCTAGATTATTGTGGTTTATTGGTTTATTGAAACTTTAATGGTTTTGTTTCTATGGAGCAGAAACCGAAAAAAGAGGATGAAGATCCATTTGTTTTGCTATTTTGATGGCGAGAGCTACAAGTTTGCTTCTACAAGTAATCCAAAATATTTAGCAGTTTAGAAGATATGGGCCTGACAAAATGATGTCTTTTTACATCCATTACGCTGCGGTCGGTATCCAAATAGGGTTAATTTTTCATGACTCAAAAAATTACACACAGTGTAATTGGTCAAATATGCATATTAGACCAATATCAAATTCTGGCTTGATTTTCATTGAACTCGGGTTTTAGCCATAAAAATGAACTGGTAAAGGTTTTGTATCGATTGGACCATAAATGTGGCTTTTAGAGAATTTTCGTGAAAATGCAACTCCTTACAAATAACTAGGAAACAAAAGCACGGGTTAGCGTTAAACGATGGCCATAAGATTTCATATAGGTATAAGGTTTTTGGATCAAATGGAAGAAATAGGAGGTAGGAGTTCCAGAAAAAATGTTTTTTAGTAATTTTCAAAATAACCTCTTTACCTATTTTCAAGACTTAAGCTCTCTAAAATTATACCATGTTAGAACTTTTCGTTTCCCCCTCTACCCTCCGAATTGCAGAATTCTACATCGTCTAGATTTCAAGTTTTTAGCATCAGCCAATTTCATTTCGTGTTGATCTGTCGGTCAGTCAATACCTCACTAACATAGATTATTATTTAAAGTGATTGTGGTCAACATTTTTAAAATTGATTATGTGGTTTTTACATAATTAATGTAGGTCTATATGGACAACGATTGCAAGGAGAATGGATGGATCCGTAGATTTTTATCAAAACTGGGCCGAGTATAAGGCAGGGTTCGGTAATCCACCTTCCGGAGAGTTTTTCATTGGCCTGGAAAAACTTCATCTATTAACCACTGCTGTACCACATGTAGAATTAAAAATTGTTATCCGATCATGGGACAATGAGGAGCGTTACGCTATTTATGATGGTTTTCAGATAGGCAATGAAACGGAAAAATATCAAATTAAATTATTGGGTACATATAGTGGAAAGGCTGGAGATGCAATGCGGTATCACGATGGACAAAGTTTTAGCACATTCGATGAGGATAATGACGAATATGATAATATAAATTGTGCCAAACTTTATAAAGGTGCATGGTGGTTTCGTAAATGTTATGACAGGTATAGTTTTTTCATGTCATATCATTGAAATTTGTATTTATATCATTTTTAATACACTTCTCTTTCAGCCACTTATTTGGACCATATAAACAAAAAGAGAATGCAAATACATATGAATGGAAAGGTATAGAATATTCGTTTAAATATGCCGAAATGTTATTGCGTCCAAAAGTAGCGAAATAATAAACTAAAATATTACGAATATATAATTAAATTTTTCCATCTATAATATTAATTACAAATAAAGAATAAAAATGTTTCATTTTTCCTTATGAGTGAATACAAAAAAATGTGTTTTATTCAAATAATGGTTTTAGACGCTACCTATAAGTTGAGTATGTTGAGACCAAATCCGTTTTACAAAAATTGTTGTCGATCTTGTCATGACCGTCAGTCTGGCCGGTTGCATTATAACTTTTAAACAGAGCACTCGATATGGCCCAAAAATGTTACATCGTAAAATTCTATACCAAACATAGATCCCATAAAAATTAATTTCTTAATGTTTGACTTATTAGGGGTAAGGTCATTAAAAAATTTTGCTTAAAATGTAGTTTCAAGTAAAATTTCACATATTTCCACAGATAATGCCCTCAAAGCATTAAAAACAAACTACGATCACAAAACTAAAATGATTGATGCGCACAGTAACTCCCAACAGAAGTAATCGCCGTTGTTCAAATTTTGAATAACGAAATATTTCACGCAAGGTTAAAAGAAATACGAATATGGACTGTAGCGATCCACTCCTTCGGGAACCTCCCACACAAAAGTTAAAGAAAAAATTTCCCTTAAACATAGTTTAAAGGCAGTTTTTGGAACGTTTTGAAAATTTTACACCAAGAAGTTGTCCTGTCATGGGTGCACAATAAAACTATGAGTGTCCACTTTGTGGGAAGGTTTCGCTTTGCCGGCATGGTGGCATATTACGCGGCTAAAACTTACAGGTGGGGTCCTTCTATCCAATAAGACAAACACTAGAAATATAAATCATGCCAGACTATGTGGATGGATAAGAAGGTCAAAGCTCAGTGGCCAAAAGGGAATCAAACAAAACAACATCAACTAAAAAAGGAATAGAAAAACAAATGATTAAGCATCACACTCACTCAGGAAACAAAAGAAGTCATATCTCGTCTGACATTATGACAAATAGCACAGTTACACTGTGTTAAAGTTGAAAGATTTATTCACATCTTCAAAGGTAGCTACAAAAAATAAAATAAAATTAGTTGTTTTTAAAGTGTAATATGTATTTTTTGTTTTGCGCATAAAATATGATAATTTTTGGAATAGAATCACCAAATGCAGGTACTTATCAACATTTTAGAAAAAAAAATAGTTATAGAAACTGTGGTGTAAAATATTGTTAAAACAAATAAGAACGGGGTTAAGTTCGGCCGGGCCGAACTTGTTATACCCTCCACCACGAGCTGTATTGAAGTAAAATGGAACAATTACTTTCCTTTAGTTTACGAAGAAGATTAAATACCAAATAACGAAATTGGGAGGTACCTTCCTATGGGGCCTATATCAAAACTTTCTGGCAAAAAGTTTTTACCCTCAAAGAAAAAAGACTAAATATCAAACTTCCGAAATAAGATAAAGTGGATAAAACCTTCAAAATACCAAAAATAAAGAGGTACGCTTCTGTGGGGGATATAAGAAAGCGTGGAGCTACATATACTGATAAACCTCTTCTGTAATATTTTATAACACCATGGAAGACTAAATAACAAATTTCGGTCATTTCGGTGGGATATTGACATCATAACCCTCAAAATTACGAAAATCAGAAGTTGCCCTTCTATGGGCGCTGTATAGAAACGTGGACTTATACCGACAAATTTCAGTTGGAAAGGTTTTTCTTACAACGTAGATTAAATACCAAATTTCAGCCATTTCGGTGGCTGATTTTCGGCATTTTGAAGGTTGTGACCACAAACCTTCAAAATACGGAAAATCGGAATGTACTGTTCTATAAGGACAATATGAAGGCGTGAACCTATACCTTCAAATTTCAGGTGGAAAGTGTTGTACCCCCTACGAAGACTAAGTACCAAATTTCAGCCACTTCGGAGGAATAATGAGGCCACCGTTCTATGGGGGCTGTATGAAGGCGGGGACCTATACCAACAAAAGTTTTCTACCCTCAGAGAAGACTTTGCACAAAATTTCAGCCATTTCATTGAGTGATACCGTTCTATGGGGGCTATATAAACACGTGGACCGATATAGCCCATTTGCAATACCAAACATCCTAGGAGTAATAGAAACTTCTATACCAAACTACAAAGCTCTATCTTCAAAATTGCGACCTATACCTTGATTTCAACAGACGGACGGACGTACAGACGAACATGGTCAAATCGACTTAGAATTTTATCCTGATCAAGGGTATTCATACTTTATAGTGTCTCCGATGTACATTTCGATGTGTTACAAACGGAATGACAAATTTAATCGGGTATGTTCTGGGACACACATCACCTCTCACTCCACGCCTCAAGCTTTTCGTGCACATCATTTACGGTTATTTTTCGAGTGTTTTTATGGACGGACTAGGGTGTACTCTTCTTTTTAAATACCCTAACGATTCTTAGCCCCAAAAAATTCGCAAAAAATAGGAGTAAATGGGGTGAACAAAATTGTTGAGGCGTGAAGTGAGAGGTGAAGTGTGTCTCAGAACATACCCGAATTATACCCTCCATATTATGGTGGAGAGTATAATTAAGTAAAAATGTGTGCATATTTTGGAAAAGTATATAGAGTTTTAAAAAATGCGTTCCACGGGATCCGAAAATTTTAATTTTGAATTTAAGTCTAGAGTGTTATCTTTCGAACTCAGCCTATAAATCGTGCCGTTTTTTTGCGGTTATTTTTTTATTGGAAGAAATGATGAAAATAGTCACTCATTGAAAAACTTGTAATTTTGAATATAATAAATTTTATCCTCGTTATTTGACTTATGATTTTTATTTTTATATTGTGTTTGTTGTTCAGCGTTGAGTTCGTCAAGACAGGATATTGTTGTTTGAAAAGTTGGGATAATTTATTTTTAGAAAGTAATCCAATTCATCCGCATAGGACCACTAGATACATATACTTTTCACATACTTAGACATATTTTTTTAATTGTTTAAGCGAAATTTTTACAAAATCTTGAGAAAATATTTCAAAATTCTCCTAAATGCTTGGGAAGATCGTTGAAAGATGTCAAACTTGACAGCTCCTGTATATAGGGATTATTCCAAAAACTAGAATATATGGGGACTATGTTTGGTAAAAATATTTGCAATCCTTCAAAATGCCCATTTTACAATTTAAGTAAGTTTAGTTGCAATGTGTGCTCAAAACATTAAAAAAAAATTAACTGTACCTCTATGTGGGGCTATACCAAAACATTGACCTATATTGCAAATTTTCTGCAACATGAATTTTATATACACTCAGAACAATAATTCCCAATTTGCTGAAAACTATGTTTAAAAATGTGACCAAATTTCTTCAACATACATAAAATCGGTAGATATCCTTATATGGGAGGTATATTAATACGTTGACCTAACTTTACAATTTTTGGCAATGTGATAGTTTAACCAATAATTGAACATATTAGAAAATATAGGCTAAAAATCAAATAAGAAATGTAGATAAAATCGAAAAAATACTTTATATATTTTATAGTATGATTGCTTAAGTCTGGAGTATTAGGCAATCATATGATTGAATCTTCAACTATAACAAAAGGAATATTTTATAGTACATATTTATGAAGGCTTGGAAAAACCGCTCCTATCCCTTAATATGCACCAAAACCGTGTTCCGTTATATTGATTAAGGCGTAAATATTCGAAAAATATTAACGTTCAAATGCTCCCCTGAATTAATCTGCCTTTTTTTGGGATTAGGAACAAAGCCACGCATCGTTAAACAAAAATAACGCTTTGCAAAACACTGATATTACCCGTGCTGATGCATGGTTCCGAAGCCTGGGTACTTGCGCAAGCAGACGCACTGTCTTGTCTGGTGTGTTTGAGAAAAAAATTCTTCGAAAGATCTCTGGATCAAACTGCGTTGACGGTGAATATCGACGTCATATGAACCACGAGCTGTATCTGCTGAAGAACGACAACAGTATAGATAAACGTATCGAGATGCAACGATTGCGTTGGCTAGGCCATATCAAGAGAATGAGCGATTATGGACCCTCTAAAAAGGCGTATAAATACGTGTCACATGGCGGTGTACGTAGAATTGGCAGGCCTAAGCTTAGATGGAACAAACAAGTGGATAAATAGATGAAAAGGCGCGGTATTCCAGAAAGCGGAGAAGCAAACAGAGATTATTGGTGACCTTTTCTTAGTTCGGCTTGTGGACCTGTAATAGGCCAGCTAAGTTTAAGTTCTTTGTAGATCTCACCCCACTGCATGCCGACCATAACAACAGAGATATTGTTTGGCCTATTGTCCTTCACTTTATTGTCCCCCTTCCTAACTCCTTATGTTAAGAGGTCTACATGATCTCAGACAAAGATTTTTCAGTTATTCGTTATAACTTAAAATTGCTGTTCGATTTATTGCATTATAATAAAAATAAAATACAAAGCATTTCATTTGTAAAAAAAAACATTCAATTAAGGTATTAAATGTACATATATACCAGAGATCATTGTCTTTAAAGAAGAACATATTTGAATTTCGAAAAAGGTAAAGATATTTCAACTAGCGATAACATTATACCTCTTCCAGTACCTGCAAGAATCTGAATATGTTTACTACTATAACAATTTTTCCTTTGTGATATCGAAAAAATAGTAAAAATTAATAGATTCTTGCAGTTCTGGAACAGATCAAATGTGTTTTTAAAATTAAATAAAATAAAATCGATTTTTCTCCCTAGTAACCTTCTGTCAACGGGGTAATAGTTTTCGAGCTGATAACTGCTTATTTAGGTTGCCCCTCAGTCCAAATGGTATCATAGTATTGGTAAGTTTATGTGTCTATGATAATCTGTAAACATTTACATTTCTTTCGTTTTGAGCCGTAATGACCTAAGAGGTACATTGAATAATTAGAAGTCTATCGAAGTTCCACATGTCCAACCATTATGCCACGATGTTTCACGGGTGGTTAATTCCGATCATTAGACATAATACGCCTAATGATCGAACTTAACCACCCGTGAGACGTCGTACCATAATGGTTGGATATGTGGGACTTCGGTAGACTCCTAATTTTTCAATGTACCCTTAGGTAATTGCAGCTCAACTCGAAAGAGAATTAATAAAAATATCACTATAAATTTACCTTCGTCTTGAAATCGCAAAACTAATTTAATTTTATTGTTTCTATATTTTCTTTTACAGGTTCATTTCCACCCCTGACAAGGGATAGCATTAATGGTAAGAAAGATTTGTCTTTCTTCTAAATTTTTTCGACTTTTATGCCTGTCTAGAAAGAGCTCAATAATATTTTTGAGCTAAAATTCGTTTGACAAAGCTAATTAATTTTCAATGTCTATCCTTAATAGCCACAAATATAAAAATATTATAACTTATTTCTTCTTTTTTGGATTATTTCAGACGAAGTCAGTTGGTATAAGTACGAGTATGTCTCAAGCAGTCACCTGGTCCCGCAGAAAGAAGGTGCTTTTAATAAATTCCCATGATGGCAATTAGAGGAGGCAAGCTGGTAAGGCGAAGTGGTTAGTTGGATTTCAAGGTTTTGAGCTCCTATTAGTTTTTGGTACTGTTTTCTTTTCAATTTTTTTAAGTTATTTATTCTTAACTGAAACTTATTTTGAACTCTTTTTGTAATTTAGCCAAGATTTTGTAAGAGCTTGTAAGTTAAATTTAAATAATTTGTAGTTTAAGTTCATTGCTCTTCATTTGACAATGTTGTAACTAAAGTTTTGATGCAATTGTATCAACAATTTTAAAATAAATTCACATTCATCCATAAATTTCAGAGTTCTTTATTTTCTCTATGATAAATAATTGGCAAGTGCGGCAAGCGGGCTATTTCAATTATCAGGTTATTCCTATTTCAGCATGAGACGATTTCTTCCAACAAAAGGCTCATTAGATTCAGCTTTCACTAGGAAAAGGAACGTTCAAGGATAGTTGAATGTGAACCGCACCTAAGCATGAAGTTTTTTTCTGCATTTCATTTGATTTCTCAATTTCATATAACCTCAATCTGGACCATGGAAAGATGTACAATCAAGCAACGCGTTAAAGTTCAAATCAAAATGCATATTGTGAAAATTATCTTTAGAGATGAGGCATATATTCACCTTAGAGGATTACCGCGTTTGGGCGTACGATAACACTGTGCAACATTTTTAAGGTAATCTTGTGCAAACACTTTAAGCTGAGGATTTTTTGAAAGTACAGACCCAAACGACAAAAAGCCCTAGTTGGGGTTTGTTGTGTCAGATCCAGCTTGGATTTTATGGCCCCATCTAAACATGGTTAAATATTGACTTTTTAAAGCAATTCTGGGCTATATCTCTGAAACCTATGTGAATCTTCATCTTACTTTTACTTTTAAAATTGCTATTTATTTAAATTCATTTCAATCGTTACAAAAATTAAAGTATTGGCTTACTTTTAAATTCATTTTTATGATACTTGGGATACATATTGATCTCTTAAGTCTATAGTTTCTTTTTAAATAATAGGTATTTGATTAAATAATATTATTTTGGTGTAGCAGCATATTCTACACCAGGGACGATCTTCTTTGCTTAGATCGTATGGTGAGGGCGCCCACTGAGTTGTTTTTGCATTTGCTTCTCTCTCTCACGTTTACACTGTACGTGAGAGAGAATGAATGAAAACAAACAAAAACATAATGTGGTTGTTGCTTTTTTCACTCATACGTTCATACACGTCTTCGCTTTGGTTGTATTTCTGTGGTCATCGCTGTTCTACACACACATCTTCATACAATGTTGTTTGGGCAAGAATTTCAAATTTGTTGTCGCCCCAAAAAAAGAATTATTAAAAATGGGCTAATCTCTCAAGATATTTTCGGAATTTATGCTATAACTTAAAACTAACTTAATCCTAACTATGTACAACTATATACAACTGCATACAAATAATATACATACATTACTGTGATGTTATATATACAGTATTATATAAATCAAATGTTTTATATCTTCTATGATAAAATAATAGGTCATCGTCAATGAATAATAATCCATACTCTTCCAGTTTAGGTAAGACCGCAGGAGAGAGGTGTATTTTTGTTAATAATACCTGATGGCTATCATTACAGGTTAATGCATCGCGTATCATCGGATTGTCCAGGTTCCGGCACTTTTCAACAAATTTCAAGCTACAGTTAATGAGATACTTATCAATTCGGCAGATTCCAGACTTTTCATATATTAGTTTACATGATGACATTACAAATGTATCATCATACTTTTGAATTGGGCGAATACCCGAACATGCACTTAGGACCCCCCTTTCCCAATTGGTGTGACGATATACCAAACCATGATGGAAAGGCATACGTCACAATAGGCCTGATAATTTGTTTATATATCAGAAGTCTAACTCTTTCTGAGAGCCCACCATTCATATTTAAAACTCTGTAATATGCAAAATACAGTTTCTTAGCTTTGTCTAGTACAAAATCTACATGCCTACAAAAATCAAAGCGGTCATGGAACAATATACCAAGATATTTCATTTTATCGACATTCTGTATTATACTATCTCCAATATGAAGGTTTGGAATGAAATGACAAAAGTTCTTGTACACAAGTCCTCTGGCTCCAGTGATCACCATGAACTGACATTTTGGTGCGTTAAGTCGCATTTTCCATTTCTCAAAGTAAACACGCAACTCTTCTAGGTAAGTGTTCATCCTACGTCTTAGAGCTGTGGCCAGTGGTCCCTTATAAGCTATCAGAACATCGTCCGCATATACCAGTAACAAACCATCAAGAGGGTATCCAGGTATGTCAATAATATAAATATTATATAGCAGGGGCCCCAATATTGAACCTTGAGGCACACCTGCTAATATTTGTCTCCGACTAGACTTGCGTTCTCCAACTATAACTGAGAAGTATCGCCCATCGAGAAAGCTGGCCACCAGTCTACATAGATTCTCACTGAAGCCAAATGACTTGAGCTTATACAAAATGCCTTGATGCCAGACACTATCAAAGGCTTTAGCAAAATCTAAGCTTACGGCTAGCGTGCCATATCTTTTGTTGAGCCCCTCGGATACAAAGTCCGTGAAGCAAGCGAGAGCATGGGTTGTAGAAAGTCCTGGATTAAAACCAAATTGGCAGTCCTTAAGAATCTGCCTATCTTCTATGACACGTCTTAATTGTTTTTGTATAAACATTTCCAATATTTTGCCAAAAGGTGACAACAGAGAAATAGGTCTGTAGCTATTACATTGTTTATAATCCGCTCCTGGTTTCGGGATAGGAACCATAAGAGCAGTATTCCACGCTTTTGGGAAATAACAAAGATTGAGGCAGTGATTCAAAAGGATCGCGAGAAATTCGAATTTAATACAACTTGCTCGCTTCACAGCTATATCAGTATACAGTTTATACCACATGATTTCTTCGTAGGTCTTCGAGAAATCGCCCATTCAACATCTGCTGGTTTCACAACCGAATCAGTGCCAAACGATACCAAGGCATTCCCCGTGATCTCTACCAGCCAACCCAACAGCTGCCTTTACCTTCCGATAGGTATTACTGTTAACTGTAATTCCCTGCAGGTAAGTTTGTCTACGATCATTTTCGAATTGATATATCGCATCCTCAATAATACGACTAAGGTTGCGTATATCTGCTTTTAATAATGCCATTCTGTCGGGATCATGTGATCTACGCAATATTCTGGTGATTCTTTTTCGTTCTTTAATTAATCTTTGGATACGCGGAGGCAATTCTTCAAGAGTAACCCTTTTGCTTGATACCTTTGGTACGGACTCCTGTATAGCACTAAGGAAGGCAGACTCTAGCTCAACTATGCATTCATCGATGTCGCCAATATTAACATTTCTATCTACTGGTAAACTTTTATTAGCAAGACCTGCTTGCAGTTTTCTCCTGTAACGGTTAATATTCATTCTGTCGTAGTTGAACCAGGTCTGCACCTCTCCTCTCTATACATTACCGGTCTCAACTACCATTCGAATTGCTCTGTGATCAGATTCGTAATCTAATGTTGGTACTTTGTTCCCTCCACCTACCATTGATATACCTGGTGTATGAAGAAAAAAATCTATATAAGACCCACCCGAGCCATTGGGTCGGGTAGGCCTATACGCTGCGCATGGTGCTAAATTCAGACATGCCGCTAAGAAGCTTTCTAAAATCCTACCTCTTGCATTTGTCTCAGTGCCTTCCCATAGAGGGTGCTTGGCATTGAGATCTGCCTATAATAATATCGTTATTATTATTGTAATGATTAACTATTGAATTCATATCGCTGATATGAAAATCATCACCTGGTCGCAGATAAAGGGAAATAAATGTGATGGATGTACCATCCTCCTTTAACACTTTTGCGGAACAAGATTCTATGCCACCACAATCAATATAGATTCTCTCACTTCTAAAGCTATTTTTTATGAGAACAGCAGTTCCTCCTCCACGGCCTCCCACTCTGTTTTAACGGAAAACTTATTGATAAATTGTGTTGCGATGTAAATTTATGTTCTGCTATTAAAAGTACATCTGGTTTATTAGATCAAATAAAATTATTTAAGTAATGTCTCTTGGCCATTGAAATGCAAGACTTAATATTAACGAATATACACGTGAGATTGTTAATCATTGTTAACATTACACATTGCAAAGATCATCCCCATTGAGGCCTGAGACTGTCCCTCGGTAGCCAGAATTTTCCTATATTCAGGTAAAAATTAGAGTTGGGCAATATAGTTCCTGGAGCGGATCGATCTTTCTAGTTCCTTTTGCCAAAAGGAACTAGTTCCTTAATATAGTTCCATAGTTCAAAATAGTTCCGAGAGCGATATAGTTCAATGCATCTTTCTCGTTCCACGTTCTTTTTATTTTCTTCATTCCAAATAGTTCTGTGACCGTTATAGTTCAATACGTCTTTCTCGTTCCTCGTTCTTTTTATTTCCTTCATTCCAAATAGTTCCGAGAATGAAGTAGTTTAACGCATCTTTCTCTTTATTTTTGTTTTCATTTTTTGGTGGATGAATTGACATAAAAATAAATAAATTGCAGCAATGTAACGAGGATGTAATTAACATTTATTTAACAATGTGGCCGCATCTGAATGATGAAGGAACCAAACGTGAAAGATCGAAGAAAAAAAAAGAATTATATAAATGAAAGGAATTATATGCACGGCTGGAACTATATGAACTAAAGGAACTATATAAA
Source organism: Musca autumnalis (assembly GCF_047663935.1). Classification (NCBI taxonomy): domain Eukaryota; kingdom Metazoa; phylum Arthropoda; class Insecta; order Diptera; family Muscidae; genus Musca; species Musca autumnalis. The sequence continues at coordinate 28,630,492 of NW_027411866.1, read as the reverse complement.
TGAAAGAGCCGGATATAGTTCCAATAGTTCCTTGTCCGGAATAGTTCCTTGGAACTAGTTCGTTCCGGAACTACACAACTCTAGTAAAAATCTCGTAACACGGCTAATGACCTCACTTAGGTTAGCACCAAAAGTTGATTGGCAGTCCTTGGATACTGTGGAGAAAATATCCATAATGCCCTAAGATTGCTGTATTTGTGGATTAGACAATCTATCTGATGCTGAATTGCGTATGGTTTTATTTCCTGCTGCAACTGCAGCATATTGAATGCCAGGTTGTATATTGGCAGCGAGTGCCAGCACGGCCATGGATTTGGCACGAGCATTTCTTTTAGTTTTTGTGATTTTATCAATATAAGCCTTCCTTTTTGGGCAATGCGGGGAGCTCGCAACATGTCCCAAAACTTCGCAATTGACACATTTTACAGGTGTCATATTCTTTGTTGCAGTTTCTACTGAGTTAGTAGCCGCAAATTCATCTTCTTGTTTCTTGTTTGGAAGGGTGCAATTGCCCGGACCATGGGATTCGGCACACTTGACGCACCGGAATGGCATACCGCAAAATGCGGAAGTATGGTCGTAGCGCTGGAACTTAAAACACTGTGTCACATTTCTGCCTTTGCTTTTACGGATGTGTATGCCGCCGCATCCCATTATTTTCTTAATTTTATAAATTTTATTAATATCAGAATTTCTAGTTAGCCTAACTAACCATTTATCATTATTCATGTATGTGGCTCTAATTACTTCAATTGGGAAGCTAAAATCATTCTCAAGACTATTCTTAACCTCATCTTCAGAGAATTCTCCTGAGAGACGATCTATGACTATTTTATAGTGAATAAGGGCCCTATGTGCGTGACCATGATATTTGATACCTTTTTCCTTCAGCATATCAATTATTTTTGTAAAATCGTTAATATCACGAACTTTAATATTAACTGCCGAATTTCTAAGTGAGATAAGTGTGTACTCACCGTGACCCAGACAATTCGTAATTAGCGCAAACATTCCTTTTATGCCTGTATCATTAGCGGTAATAGCTGGAAGAGATTTTCCAGCAGTTTTCTTATTATTATTATTTACAGCTACTTTATCAGGACCAGCTTTTTTTGTAGGAGCTCCTTTCTCAGTGGCAACAATCTTCTTAGGAACCGCAGTATTCTTCTCCGCAGTGACAATATTCTCACCAACAGCTGCAGTCTTCGCAGTGTTCACTTTTGTAGTTAATTTCTTCTTCGGTACCTCCGCCGCCGGCGATGCGACGTTAAACGCGCTACCGAGGTTTTCGGCTACCTCTGTAGCCCAGTCTTCCTTTTGTTGTATTGGATCTTCAGTATCCATAAGCAAATTGCTTTCCAATAGCTCTTCGGGCGTTAATTAAGGCTTTACCCCATCCATAACGGAGAGTTGTTTTTGCAAATTGTACGATAAAACGCACCTTCTCGCCCGATTGCAGATGTTAACTTTTGCGTTGTGATATCTAATGTCTTCTTCAAATCGCTATTTTCATTTCTCAAGGCTGTCAAATCTGCTTGCATTTGACTAACAATTGCCTCTAATTTACAAATTTCTTCAGATTTCATTTTCCTCTTTAGAAATCGGTCAGAAATAATAACCGGGTAAGGACCATCGGTTTTATCAGCATCAGCATGTTCTGCCTTAGCAGGATCTACAATAATTTTATTCAATTTAGAAGATTCCGGAACGTCCCCTGAGTTTTTACCAGCTTCAATCACCATTTTGTTTGGAGTATTAGATTCATGAACTGCATCGTCGGTAACTACACAACTCTAGTAAAAATCTCGTAACACGGCTAATGACCTCACTTAGGTTAGCACCAAAAGTTGATTGGCAGTCCTTGGATACTGTGGAGAAAATATCCATAATGCCCTAAGATTGCTGTATTTGTGGATTAGACAATCTATCTGATGCTGAATTGCGTATTGTTTTATTTCCTGCTGCAACTGCAGCATATTGAATGCCAGGTTGTATATTGGCAGCGAGTGCCAGCACGGCCATGGATTTGGCACGAGCATTTCTTTTAGTTTTTGTGATTTTATCAATATAAGCCTTCCTTTTTGGGCAATGCGGGGAGCTCGCAACATGTCCCAAAACTTCGCAATTGACACATTTTACAGGTGTCATATTCTTTGTTGCAGTTTCTACTGAGTTAGTAGCCGCAAATTCATCTTCTTGTTTCTTGTTTGGAAGGGTGCAATTGCCCGGACCATGGGATTCGGCACACTTGACGCACCGGAATGGCATACCGCAAAATGCGGAAGTATGGTCGTAGCGCTGGAACTTAAAACACTGTGTCACATTTCTGCCTTTGCTTTTACGGATGTGTATGCCGCCGCATCCCATTATTTTCTTAATTTTATAAATTTTATTAATATCAGAATTTCTAGTTAGCCTAACTAACCATTTATCATTATTCATGTATGTGGCTCTAATTACTTCAATTGGGAAGCTAAAATCATTCTCAAGACTATTCTTAACCTCATCTTCAGAGAATTCTCCTGAGAGACGATCTATGACTATTTTATAGTGAATAAGGGCCCTATGTGCGTGACCATGATATTTGATACCTTTTTCCTTCAGCATATCAATTATTTTTGTAAAATCGTTAATATCACGAACTTTAATATTAACTGCCGAATTTCTAAGTGAGATAAGTGTGTACTCACCGTGACCCAGACAATTCGTAATTAGCGCAAACATTCCTTTTATGCCTGTATCATTAGCGGTAATAGCTGGAAGAGATTTTCCAGCAGTTTTCTTATTATTATTATTTACAGCTACTTTATCAGGACCAGCTTTTTTTGTAGGAGCTCCTTTCTCAGTGGCAACAATCTTCTTAGGAACCGCAGTATTCTTCTCCGCAGTGACAATATTCTCACCAACAGCTGCAGTCTTCGCAGTGTTCACTTTTGTAGTTAATTTCTTCTTCGGTACCTCCGCCGCCGGCGATGCGACGTTAAACGCGCTACCGAGGTTTTCGGCTACCTCTGTAGCCCAGTCTTCCTTTTGTTGTATTGGATCTTCAGTATCCATAAGCAAATTGCTTTCCAATAGCTCTTCGGGCGTTAATTAAGGCTTTACCCCATCCATAACGGAGAGTTGTTTTTGCAAATTGTACGATAAAACGCACCTTCTCGCCCGATTGCAGATGTTAACTTTTGCGTTGTGATATCTAATGTCTTCTTCAAATCGCTATTTTCATTTCTCAAGGCTGTCAAATCTGCTTGCATTTGACTAACAATTGCCTCTAATTTACAAATTTCTTCAGATTTCATTTTCCTCTTTCGAAATCGGTCAGAAATAATAACCGGGTAAGGACCATCGGTTTTATCAGCATCAGCATGTTCTGCCTTAGCAGGATCTACAATAATTTTATTCAATTTAGAAGATTCCGGAACGTCCCCTGAGTTTTTACCAGCTTCAATCACCATTTTGTTTGGAGTATTAGATTCATGAACTGCATCATCGGTAATAGGGATGTTATTACCGTCAATTTCCACAGATAATTCCAGCTTGCGATATTGAGTCATCATATGTTTTATATTTCGCTTTTATGCAAAAAATGTCTTTCGAATTATTTGAAAAGAAAATAATTTTAACATTTTTATATTTTATTTTTGACTGAAAAAACACAACCGACTCTTTCGAACACAAGTATGAGAATCCTGAATCTTCATCTCTTCTCTGAAGCATGTTTGTAGATAAGGGCAAGAATAAAATATTTGTAGATATAATGAACCTGAAAACCAACATTTATTGCCTCAAGTTTTATAAAATATCGAAAATGTCCATAATTTGAATATATTTCGCACCATATCTCCAAAACTGTTAATTTTTTCCTAATGTTTTCTTTTGGAAAAATATTCGGTGAAAATATTCGCTATCTCGTTGTTTTCAGAATATTTTTCAACGACAATTTAATTAGAGTTGGGCAATCTCGTTCCTTTTGCGGTTCGATCTTTTCCGTTCCGTTCCGCAAAAGGAACTAGGTCGTTCAGTTAGTTCCATAGTTCCTTTTAGTACCAACCTTTATATGTATACCCACTCATACTCGTTCACTCAGTTCATATCGTTCGTGCTTCTTCTTCTTTATCAAAACAAAAGAAAAATATTTTTTTCGGCTTTCTTCATGGTATATTACAAATATTTAAAACAAATTTACAATCGTTTTGCTAATTAAAAATACTTCAATTGTTTTTTTTAATTCGGCATAGATCAGTTCAGTAAGAAATGAAAAACGAAATGACACTGTGAGATTTTTTATTCACTAATAAAAGACAGAGAGAGAGACAACTGATGTTAAATGAACTGATGGAACTAACTGAAAGGGAAGAGCAAAAAGAATGAGAGAAAAACGAATGAGGGAGCAAAAGGAACTAGCTGAACCGCATAGTCGGACCTAGTACCGGTCGTTCCTTTTGTGGAGTAGTTCCTTTGAACTAGTTCGTTCCGGAACGACACAACTCTAAATTTAATAAATATGTCAATAATGTGGTGAAATTCGAAATGCGAGAACAAACTGTTGGTGTGAACTGTGTTTGAAATACTGTTGTAAAAGATATGATACGAGTACAAACAACATGAAGTAAGCATTTTAGAGTTTCAGAATGTTCTGAAGAATTGCTGAGAACTTTATTTGGAAGACTTTTGCAAAAGGTTACTTCGTTCAACTCCCAATAGTTTAGCTGATTCTGACCAGAATTTCAGCAATTATGTGAAAATTTTTTATATTTTATCGTTTTTGATGCCCTAGATGGAGTTTTTCTCATAAGTTCTGTTCGAAAGATAAGTTCTACTAGTTTAGGGCTACAAAACAGCAAGGCCAAATACTTAATCGTTGATGCCCTTGATGGAGTTTTTCTCATGAGGTCTGTTCAAAAGATAAGTTTTACTAGTTTAGGGCTACAATATTGCCCAAGACAGCAAGGCCAAATACTTAATCGTTTCCGAGTTAAAGGCCCGACAAATGCAAAAAAACTGTCGTTTTAGTCCGGTTTATATGAGACCATAAAATCCGACCTGGATCTGCCAGAACAAAACCCCACTAGGGTTTTTGTAGTCTCCATATGTACGTTCATAAAATGCATATTAGAAGTTGTTTGCATTTTCAGAGCTGCGTAGTGTAATCTAAGAATGATTGTTAAAAAAAAACCTATACACGCAAGGAGTGACTGTCTCTTACGATTTATAAGCTGGCGGCATTATTGAGCCGTATTGTTTTCCAAAGTGAGGCCGGTTGTAACGTGACAAAATTATCACGTACATATTAGCAAAAACATTACGGCCCACTGTTAAAATCCCTAACTATACAACCAGTACATATTCACTACCATTGAGACAGTAGAGTTGGGCAATCTCGTTCAATTGAACGATCCGGATCATTATCTTCCTCAATGGACACTGGTAATTTCTTTGACAAAACTGCGTATACTTAATTTCACACGTTTGTTTTTATGATGTTACTCATTCGTCTTTGAACGAGGACAGTGATCCGGATCGTTCAATTGAACGAGATTGCCCAACTCTATGAGACAGTGCGTCACAATGCACCACCAACTCAATTGTGGAGGGGCTGCTTAGTGGTCGCTACCATTGGCTGATTGAATATTACGGCTAGAACTCTAAAAATACCGAATATTGGACGTACATTTATCGCAAAATTTTCTGGAGGTAGCCCACCTCCAGAAAATATTAAGATGACAAAACCAAGGGCAAGAAGGTTTTCAAACACTAGGGAATACCGATTCCCAAATTTTAGCCAATTTCATTGTAAAATGTGGTCAATACCATTAAAATCCCAGAAATCAGGGGGTAGCGTTCTATGGGGGGCTATAATATAATTATATTATAATTGGGTCTATGTTGAAATTGTTGTGGTTTTTTATACCCTCCACCATATTATGGAGAGTATATTAGGTTTGTTTTTCCGTTTGTAAGGCGACTCTATAAAATATATATCCTTGATTAGGGTAAAATTCTGAGACGATCTATGCCTGTCCGTTAAAAATAGAGATATGACGCTGGAATTTTGCGTCTTTTGTTTCTAGGCAGGTCAAGTTCGATGATGGGCTATATCGGTCCACGTTTTGGTATAGCCCCCATATAACAGTACCACCCGATTTCAGGTATTTTGAAGTTTTTAGTCAAATTTCCAAACCGAATTAGCTATAATTTGACATTAAACTTATATTCCAAAAATTATGGGCACAGGTCCAGGTTTTGGTATAGCCCCCATATAACAGTACCTCCCGATCGGTATTTTGAAGATATTAGCTACAATGTTTCAACCGAACTAGCTGTTATTTGACACTTGAAGTTCTTAGTGGTCACGGAACTTCTACACAAAAAATTGTCAACATAGGTCCATGTTTTGTTATAACACCCAAAAAACGATACCTCCTGATTTTTGATATCTTGAAGATTTTAGCTACTATTTTTAACCGAACTAGCTGTAATTTGACATTTGAGGTTCACAGTGCTCACGAAACTTCTCCACTAAAAATCGTCAATATAACTCCATGTTTTGTTATAACACCCAAAAAACGATACCTCCTGATTTTCGATATCTTGAAGATTTTAGCTACAATGTTCAACCGAACTAGCTATTATTTTACTTTTGAGGTTTTCAGTGGCGACGAAACTTCTCCGCCAAAAATCATAAATACCTTCCGATTTTCGGTATTTCGAGAATTTTAGCTACAATTTTTAACCGAACTATCTGTAATTTGACATTTGAGGTTATCAGCGTTTAAGTTGCGTAACCGCTGATAACCTCAAATGTCTACCAAAAATCGTCAAAATATGTCCATGTTTTGGTATAGCTCCCATATAACGGTACCTCCCGATTTTCGGCATTTTTAAGGTTTTAGCAACAATTTGTAACCGACCTAGCTGTAATTTGGTCACGAAACTTCTTCACTAAAAATCGTTAACATAGGTTCAAGTTTCGGTATAGCTCTTATATAACGATACCTCCCGACTTTCCGTATTTTGAGGGTTTTAACTACATTGTTTGACGAAACTACCCGTAATTTCACTTTTGAAGTTTTAAAACTTTTACACCGAAAATTTTAATGGTTGGTCGACACTTTCATATAGCCCCATAGGTGGTACCTTTCACCTGGCTGAACACGCTTTTTAGATTAGATTTGGCGTATTCTTAGGCGTTTGGCGTATCCAGGATTGAAACATTTTTCCTCATAGAATTGTGAAAGGAAACTAATTATTCCATTTTAATTAATTTAATTACAGTGGAGGGTATAAAAAGTTCGGCCAAGCCCAACTCAACGACTTTTTACTTCTTATTATTTATGTTGCTAAACTAACCTTTACTGAAATTATCGTATTGATATCTGCACAGGAAGTACTTTTGGCAATTTTTCCATACAAGTTCGACCACAGTTGACTGTCAGGCTTGCTACTGCAGGGAGCTATTCACACGGGCTTGAGTACATTGAGTGTCCTTAGTCCGCCAACTGTCACGGGAGTGTAGAGAGTGTTTGGAATTAAATTTTGTGTAGTGCCTATTATATTTGCACTCCACATTCGGGTGTTGTTGTGTTGTTCCACTCGACATTCGGGTGTTGTTCCGGGTGTTGTTGTGTTGTGCCACTCCAAATTCCGGTGTTGTTCCACTCGACATTCGGGTGTTGTTCCACTAGTCAGTACTTGCAGAATATTTTAGAGGTTAGCGTAGCACTAGTATTAAGGAACACCGAGTGGCCGAACAACTGATACTAACACCTACCGGCCGAACTGACCAACGAATAATCAAGTGACCGAACCTCTACAATACTAATCATCGAGTGCCCGAACATCTGTAACACCGAACTACCGACATACGATCACTTTCAAATTGTCTATTGCCGAGCAACGAATTACCGAGTTCCCAATCAACATTAAATCGTCTACCACCGAGCAACGTATCATCCAGTTTCGGCGCATCTACGCATACCATCACAAATCGTCGAGTTTCCAGTCTTCTTCAAATTGCCTACATCCGAACCAAACAATGAATCGTTGAGCACCGACCACCACATCAACCACTTATCTCACAAGGGGCTTCCAAACACCAAGATTCAAACCAAGTAGCCGATCCCCCAGCTTCAATTATTCGATCTATCTTTTGCTATTTAAACACATATTATCCTACATAAACATCAGAAGATTATAAATCTCAAGAGAATGTAATTAGTCAAAAATATACGATTTAACCCCGCAGATTTAACCCGTAAGGTTTAATGGGTCCCTATGGCGGATACGACTGATCTTACCCCAGCCAACGACAAAATCACGGTACACGGTCAGGCAGTTACTGTGAATTGTGTTCGATATCGTCAGATGATTCTTGTAGTCTTGATAACAACAACTTGTTTTTTGGGTACGTTTGTGCTTCTCTGATAATGGCTCAAAACCTCTAACAAAATTTGTTGAACACAATAACTTTCGAATTTTGTTCCCGGTTTTCTTTTCCAATATTACACATTGTCGCATTTCTTGCAAATACTCTCAGTGTAATTAATGTTGACTTACATTTCCTGAGTATTTCAGCCATGAATAACTTCTGTACGAGTGATGCCGTAAGACACGCCGCGGCGTTCGGACTTTATGACAAAAAGTTGGCACCATATCATTGAGCCAATATTATTCGGCATGTACTCTTAGATATAGAAAAGTTTCCCTTGTTCCTTCGGAAATGTTGTGAAACCAGGGCTTCGGAGTCGGAGTCTAGCAAATTTTGCTGGAGTCGGAGCCGGAGTCGTGAAAAAAAGCTCGACTCCGACTCCGGGCAACAATCTGTTCTATTCTCTATTTTGACTACAAAATGCATATCGGAAGCACTTTTGGGTCAATTGATTGGTATTTAGGTAGAGAAACCTTGTAACGATACCGTCCGATTGCAGTTGCTTTGAAGGGTTTTGCTACATGTATAGTATACTGAAGTGCTTGTTACTTTGTATTCCGTATTGCCAACGAAAACAAAAAACAATAATATATGTAGGTATATGTTTTGGTATCCTCCCAATGTAATGATGTATCTTCAAAGTTCAAACTGAAATGACTGTAATTTACGTTGGGAATTTTATTTTATCTATTTTCGGAGTCGATCCGGAGTTGGAGTCGGATTCGGAGTCGAGAAAAAAATTGGACTGGAGTCGGAGTCCGACCAAAAATGTCTCGACTCCGAAGCCCTGTGTGAAACATACAGTTAGTCAACTTAATTTTTGCAAAACCAAAATTATTACAAAATTTTAAATAAGACGTCATTTTATTGGTATAAATAAATATCATTTTTAATATTATTTGTTAACAGTTCAATTCTTGTTTATGAATAAAATAAAATAAAATAAAAAACTAGCTAAATTTTACTAAAAATTTTCTTAAAATGATCAAAAAGGACAACACATCAGTATTTGCACTGTCAACTAAAGAATTGCAAAATTCAAAACTTTTCAGTTTTTCACGGTTGTTTAATTACGAATAGTTTCATTATCTTTTCAAATTATGATGTTTCAATTCTTCCGTTAGAACTTGACCATTTAGCAGAAGTGCAACTTTGTGTTTTCGCACAAAGTGAAAGATGTCAAATTCTAATGAGAATGTACTAAAAATTGGCGCCACTTTGCAGTGTCCATCGTTTGTTTTTATTCTCTCTTTGGCTAAATAAAGAGTTGTCGGTCGATCTTCGTCGATTAAAGAAATAACTTGGATTTTCGTCCACCACAAATTTGGATATTCGTCCACAACAACTTTGTAAACAAAAGGTACAGATATTGTTTATACGAACAATATTTCTTAAATAAAGGATTGAATCATTTTTATTATAACGAAATTGATACTGCTGTTGTTTTGTTTTTTCTTTTTGGTTTTTTTCTTTTATTGCCTCCGCAAACATTGGTCGCTTCGAACCGGATAAACATTGATTTTTTGAGCCTCGATTAAACATTGGTCCAATCGAGCCGAATACATTGTTCCCAGCAAAAGGAAATTCGACTGGGGAAGCAACAGCACTTGGTTTTTTCGTTGTTTTACAAAGGCGCTCTGACTCCGTCAGCTACCAACAAAGTCATAAATTACCATCATTATTCCTCATATTAATTGTCATCAACAACTTCATTATTTTAAGTAAGGTGAGTACCGTCAAGTAAGTGAGCATTCGCGAGTGTTTCTGTTCTCCAACAAATGTAATAGTGTTTTATTTTTTTCTAACATTCGTCCTACAACGCCGTCGCGACGTTATAGTTTTTGTTGTTATTCTCTCCAAGAATAACTACATTTCTTTTTCGGGTACTCAAAATAATTAAAGTGCAGTGATTCGTATTTGTTGGCATTATTTTCTATTCGAGAAAAAACATTCATATCGTTGTTAGTGTTTCTTCAATGCATATTCAAATTGTCAAATAAAAGAAATAAAGAAAGAAGAAAAAACACTAACAACTCTACTAGCCACTATCCGTTGAGTTGTAACAACAAATACCCATCATTGCAGTCATCTGTTCTGTTGATCGTTCGATTGATATACACACACACGTGTTATTAATACACGAGGTCCGCGCCAAAAGGTAAATATACGAGGGGTGCGTGAAAAGGTTTATTGTCCATTCTGAATATTTTAATGAAATTTCTTTTCTATTATTTTTTACAAAATAATTGTTTTTCTTGTTATTGTTGGTAATTAGTGTGCATCTTACAGTCCGTGCACCCTACAATAGGTCAACATTATTGAACATTTTAGGATTTTCGTCCATTTTTGAAATTTTTGGAAAGTTTGTGGTTTTTCATTTGGTTTTCAATTCAGAAATAATTTGTTTGTGTATTATTCGATACGCACAGCCGAAATTTATTGCACTGAGAGAAATAAATAAAAATAAAAATTTTACGTTTCTTGCCAATTTTGTTCTTTTTATTGTATTTTTCGGTACAATAAAATAAAAATAGTGTATTTTCGATACATTTGATGTACTAAACAAAATTTAGTGACTTTTCGATACACTTGGAAAAGAATATTTTGCAGTTTTTTTGGATTTTGGTGTATTTTTCGATACATTAAAAATAAAGTTGGGTATTTTTCGATACCGATTTTCACAATTGTTTAAAATTTTTGAGAAGTTACATTGGTTCGTTTTACATTGGTAATTTGGTACGTTTTATTGTATTTTTCGGTACATTAAAATAAAAAAAGAGTGTATTTTTCGATACAAATTTTACAACCACTTAGAATTTGGCAGATTTTAAGAAAAATCAACACTGATTTCCGACGTTGGCTTGATAAACTTTAGTTGACAAGTTAATATATTATAGCATTTTCGTGCATTGTGATTCTACTTCTTGAAGTCAGGTTGTTTTCGTACATTTTGGAAAGGAAATTTTTCGATTTCATTCAAATTTTATTTCGATTTTCATCGCAATGTCGGTTACTCCTCTAGACTGTTTCATCAGAGCTACAGATGCTCTCATTACGTTTGATTCCAACTTCACTTCTCTCCGAGATGAAGATCTGGATATCTATATTCTTGAAGCTCAGGCCGCCGAATTTAGAGTAATGTGGAAAAAAGTAAAAGAGATGTTTGACGAATGTCTTAATTTCCTAAAAACTGCTGATAAACACAATCCCAATGGCATTACATCAGCAGAGTGTAAATATCAGGTAGCTTTCAAGGCCTATATAAATACAATTGCAATGATCAATCGGAAAATTGATGAACATAGAGCTAGGTCGATGAATTCTTCTCTCACTTCTGGCGAAAGATTTTCTGTTTCTGAAGGTTTGAATATAACTAGATCATCAGCTGAAGTATCCGCTTCATACAATGACAATGTTTTCCATAGTTTAAACCTTCCACCATGTGATATTGACATTTTCAATGGCGATTTTCTTTCATGGCCTAAGTTTAGGGATCTTTTTTCTGCATTGTTTATTGACAACAAGCGCTTGAGTAACATAGAAAGGCTATGTCACTTATTGAAGAAAACTAGTGGCGAAGCGAAATATATTGTTTCAAAATTCCCTTTGACGAATAGGAGTTTTAATTTGGCTTGGAATGCTTTGAAGGAGACGTACGACAATGTACGAATTCTGGTGAATAACCAATTAAAGTTATTGTTCGACCTTCCGGTCATTGATATAGAATCATGTTCAGGATTGAAACAATTACAGCGGGGTATAAATAGTTGCATTTCTGCTATGGAAATTTATGATGTTTCGACCAACGATTGGGATCCGATTCTTGTTTTCAGTTGCATCCAAAGATTACCCACAAACACTGTTCAATTGTGGGAACAAAATGTTCAAAATAAATCGCTCCTGTCTTCATGGAAAGATTTAGATTCCTTTCTTCCAGAAAGAATTCAGACACTTACGTGTCTTCGTGACATTAGGGGAATTGAATCCAATAATAAACATGAAAGCAAGTTTTCCAAACGGAGTCTTTCCATTTGCTCATCCACCTCTTCAGGTCGATTTTGTATTATGTGCCCTAAGTTAGTTCATCCCTTAAGATTCTGTCCCAAATTCTTAAAATGCTCGATCGATAGTCGCTTTTCGGCACTTCGACGTCATCATTGTTGTATGAATTGTCTAGCTACAGGTCATGAAGCATATAAATGCCACAGTAAACATAACTGTTCCAAATGTAACAGGCGACATCACACGCTGTTACATCGTGAAATGTCTTCACAAATAGGTTTTTCAAAATCTACGACTTCGTCACATTCTAGTTCGAGCACACCTGTATCCTCGCGGTATTCTTCACTTCGGAACCAAGATACTTCCACTTCTTCCTCTGGTACGTCTTCGACAAATAGACAAGTGTTTCATGTTGCAGAAAATAGGAATGTCGTGTTAGGAACGGCTATGGTGAATATCGTTCACCAGGGAGTTTCACATCCAGTTCGTGCCCTTATTGACCCTGCATCAGAAGCCTCCTTCATTACTGAGGAGTTACAACAAAAAATTGGTATTTCTACCACATCAACAGCGGCTACTATTTCAGGGGTTGACCAAACTATTTCCGCTAGATCCAACAAGTGCTGCTCATTTGATATTGGTTCCACAAGCGATGAAATGTTTCGCATAAAGCTTAATGCATTGGTAGTTCCTAGCATTTCAGGAAATTTGCCTTCGACTCCCATTGGTAAGGGATTATATTCGTGTCTTCCAAATATTCGTTTGGCTGACTCTCAGTTATTCGACTGTAGGCCAGTAGACATTTTGATAGGTGCTGATCTTACTTACTTACTTACTTACTTAGCTGGCCCATTACAGAACATTTGTTCTATAGGACGAACTAAGAAGAGATCTCCATTCCTCTCTATTTGTTGCTTTGCTCTCTGGAATACCGCGCCTTGTCATCTCATCATCCACTTGTTTGCGCCATCTATTCCTTGGCCTGCCAATTCTGCGTGCACCGCCATGTGGCATGTATTCATACGCCTTTTTAGTGGGTTCATCATCGCTCATTCTTTTGATATGGCCTAGCCAACGCAATCGCTGCATCTCGATACGTTTAACAATATTGATCTCGTTGTATAGCAGATACAGCTCGTGGTTCATGCGACGTCGATATTCACCGTCAACGCAGATTGGTCCGTAGATCTTTCGAAGAATTTTTCTCTCAAACACACCAAGCACTGCCATGTCTGCTTGCGCAAGTACCCAGGCTTCGGAGCCATACATCAGCACGGGTAGTATCAGTGTTTTGTAGAGCGTTATTTTTGTTTGACGAGATGTGGCTTTGTTTTTAAACTGCTTACTTAATCCAAAGTAGCATCTGTTGGCCAATACAATTCTTCTTTTTATTTCACAACTGATGTCGTTTGTTGTGTTGACGGAGGTGCCGAGGTAGACGAAGTCTTTTACTACCTCAATATTATAGGAACCAACTTCCACAGTCGGTCCGAGCTCAATGGACGCATTGCGCGTCGACACCATCAACTTGGTCTTCTCACCGTTTACCGCCAGACCCACTTTAGCAGATTCTCCTTCGACTTTTATAAAGGTATCAGTTACTTCTTTTACTGATCGACCCATGATGTCTATATCATCAGCATAAGCAAGTAACATGTGACTATTGGTGTAGATTGTACCACTTCTTTTGACGTTTGCCTCTCGTATAACCTTTTCTAGCAGGATGTTGAAGAGGTCACACGAAAGGCTGTCTCCTTGTCTGAAACCTCTTTTGGTACCAAACTCTTCGGAGAGGTTCTTTCCTATTTTAACTGAGGACCTCGTGTCAGTTAAAGTCATTTTACAAAGCCGGATGAGCTTTGCGGGAATACCAAATTCAGACATGGCTTGGAATACCTTTGAGCGCAGCGGACTGTCGAAGGCTGCTTTATAATCGACAAAAAGGTGGTAGGTGTCGATCTGCATCTCTTGGGTCTTCTCCAGGATTTGCCGCAGGGTAAATATCTGGTCAATGGTGGACTTGCCAGGTCTAAAGCCGCATTGGTATGGTCCAATAATCTCGTTGACCATTGGCTTTAGTCGTTCGCACAATATCCCTGACACGATCTTGTAGGCAATAGGGAGTAGACTTATGCCCCTATAGTTAGAGCATACAGTCTTATCTCCCTTCTTGTGGACGGGGCACAGGATACTCAGGTTCCAATCGTCGGGTACTCGTTCTTCCTGCCAGATGGTGCTAACTAGCTGATGAATACACCTTATCAGCGTGTCGCCTCCGGTTTTGAACAGCTCGGCTGGTAAGCCATTGCCCCTGCTGCCTTATTATTCTTCAGCCGATTTATTGCTGTCTTTACCTCATCTTGGCTGGGCGGTATACATTCAATACCATCTTCTGGGATTGGGACTGTGGTATCTTCGTCGTCTTCGCTGCTATTGGATACCAACAGATTTGAAAAATGTTCTTTCCATATCCTGAGTACACTATCTGTATCAGTTACCAAATTACCTTGCTGGTCTCTACAGGAGGATGTGCCTGTACCAAAGCCATCAGTTTGATGCTTGACTCTTTGGTAGAATTTTCGGACTTCATTCTGGCTCCTGTACATCTCGATTTTTTCACACTCCCGCTTTTCCATCTCTCTCTTTTTCCTGCGGAAAAGACGTTTCTCCTCTCTCCTTTTCTCCCTGTATCTCTCTCGTGCGCTACGCGTTGCTACGGATTGTAAAGTAGCCTTATATGCCGCATTTTTCTCTTCGGTGGCAGCACGACACTCCTCATCATACCATGGATTCCTTGGTGGAGGTCTCTGGTATCCAAGTATGGATTTTGCGGCTGTTTGCATGGAGTGGGCAATGCTTTGCCATTGCGCTGATATGTTATCGGGATGAGGAGGGCTTTGATTAAGCAATTGGGCTAGTTGAGTGGAATATGCTGTGGCTATCTGTTGTGATTGCAGCTTACCGATGTCTAACTTTCGTGTTGTGTCTGTTCGTACTTTGTTTGCTACGTTTAAGCGGGTGCGTACCTTTGCTGCAACAAGGTAGTGGTCCGAATCAATGTTTGCGCCTCGGAACGATCGTACATCCAACACGCTCGATGAATGTCTTCCATCTATCACAACATGATCAATTTGGTTTCTTGTTTTCTGATCTGGAGACAGCCAGGTGCCCTTATGAATATCGAGATGATTAAATCTGGTACTGCTAACTACCATGTTTTTTGCAGCTGCAAAGTCTATCAGTCTCATACCATTGTCAGATGTTTCACTGTGGAGACTGAATTTCCCGACTGTTGGGCCAAAGATATTCTCCTTTCCAATTTTGGCATCGCCTAGAATGATTTTAATGGCATGGGCAGGGCAACGGTCATATGTTTCTTCTAAGCGCTCGTAAAATATATCTTTGGTCTGTTCATCCTTTTCTTCAGTGGGAGCATGAGCGCAAATAAAGCTGATGTTGAAGAATTTAGCTTTTATTCGAATTGCAGCAAGTCTTTCATTCACTGGAGTGAAGCTGGATACAAGATGTTTTAGTCTCCGACTAACTACGAATCCACAACCAAACTCATGCTTTACGTCATGGCAGCTATAATACAGTGCGTCACCTTTAGGTGTTGTTGTGACGCCTTTCCCAATCCATCGTATTTCCTGTATGGCAGTAATATCGGTCTTGTACTTTTCAAGTACGTCTGCCAATGCGAAGACTGCACCTTCTCTATAAAGAGTGCGAACATTCCAGGTGCAGATTCGCAGATCATGGTCCTTAAAACGTTTGCGGGGTTCGTCAACTTTAGAGCGGTTTGTTTTTCTTTTCTTTCGTTTTTTCATAGTAGGCTGTTTTTTCTAGGGGAGGGTTACTAACCCGACGCCCAAACCCAAGTTTTTAACGTTCTTATGGGTGAACGCGCGGCACATGTTAGCTCACTACCTTTAACGGGTGTTAAAGGCAGTTCCCCAGGTGACACCACGGGGAGGTCAGTGTCCACTTGGGATGAAAGAGGGACCAAGATAAATCCTGGGCTTTGCCATGTTAAAACCGGTCAGGACCGTTCCTTGGTATCTTCCATCCCCTACGTCACCCATCCGCAAATTCTTTTGCAAGGAATTAAGTTTAATATTTTGGGTTCTTTGGTTGCTCAAAATACAGTTTTCGGTTGGATCATTACTGGTCCACTTTCTCCAAGTATAAGAGTACATTCTACAGTAGTAAGATATGCAAATCATGAGGAAAATAAAACTTCGAAAAGCAACTCTCACAGGAAAAGAAACAATTGAATTCATTTCTTCACATGTTCATGTGAAACATTCGCCCTTTTTTGAATTTAGTGTTATTGACTACGTCAAAGTACTTTGCTACAAATCTTCTTCAACATAATCCTGAATCTCCTTGTCTGTCGTTTACCAATTTCACAACTGAAAACATTCATGCTGTTATACCAATACTATCTCCTAGAGGTGGAATAGTATTTGAATGAAATATTTAAAAGGACATACAGTTGTTATCGGTACACGATATTCAAATGGACGATTTCGTGGTTCTTCTGATCGGACAATTCTCGCACTTCGTGTAAATGAGTCGTTTAATATAAAACGTTTTTTTCGGGCGTTAACCGTGCAAAAGTAACACGGTGCTGTAGGACGACGAAGAAATTAGTTAATCATTCTAATTAAAATGAATTGTTCGTGATGAACATAAATTGGTTTCTTTCCTTTTTTCATATAGTAGAAAAATTGTATAAGACAACCTACTCACGAGTAAAAATGTACGAATATTTATAAACCACATGTAGTTGGAAGCAGATTCTTAGTAGTGGCTCCTATTCGGAAGTTTAGAATTTGCTGGTCGATAGCGCCCTTCAGGCGAAATAAAACGAAGACTTTCCTATCCGGGATATTTAACAATTCTTCGTTTTTGATTTTAATTTAGCTGGTCGGTAGCGCCCTTCTGGCGAAATAGAACGAAGAGGCTCCTATCCGGGAGATTTAACAACTTTTCGTTTCTTTCAGTTACAAAAAAAATGTTATTGTATCGAATCGCTCCTATCCGGGAGGTTGAACAACGCTTCGGTACTAAGTAGTAGTGGATGTAGCGCCAATGGAAATTGGCATGGGTCCTCCGGACCACATGGGCTTTCCGAGCCATTTATATTATAAGAAATGTACAAAAAGGAAAGAAATTGCTAAAATGCTCACTATTGACGGTTCCGCCGTTTAATGTAAAATATGTATTCATAAATATGTACTCATAACTAAAGAACTAGAAATTAAGTTGAAACATCGCTGGATATTTCAAGGTGGCCGGCAATGTTTAATTACGAATAGTTTCATTATCTTTTCAAATTATGATGTTTCAATTCTTCCGTTAGAACTTGACCATTTAGCAGAAGTGCAACTTTGTGTTTTCGCACAAAGTGAAAGATGTCAAATTCTAATGAGAATGTACTAAAAATTGGCGCCACTTTGCAGTGTCCATCGTTTGTTTTTATTCTCTCTTTGGCTAAATAAAGAGTTGTCGGTCGATCTTCGTAGATTAAAGAAATAACTTGGATTTTCGTCCACCACAAATTTGGATATTCGTCCACAACAACTTTGTAAACTACTAGACTTTGGACTGGGGTATCAATAACTTTGGTGCAGTTGTATAAAAACTAAGTCCTGCATAAATAAGATTTATGCTTAGGGTCGTTGTCTTTGTAGTATTTATCTTGCAATTTGTTTGAATTTCAAGGGTCAACAGGCCCAAATTTCTTGATGCTGATGGTTAAATCATTTTTTAAAACATCTAAATAAAATTCTTCTGTCATTGTTTCCTCCAAAATCTGGATGTTACCAACGTCAGTGCATGATACACAACCCCATACCTTAACTGACAGTTTTCCGAACTTGTTATTATGTAGCACTTTTCTGACTTTTCCATGTTACACAGTTACTCCAAGATCTTTTTTAATTAAAAAAATCTATTTTCTGTTTTGGGGTCTTTCGTCAATTTCTTTAATAATTCTCCTGTCAAATTGTGGGGTTACTTTTTTTGGTCTGCCATGTAACGTTTTTAGTTTGAGCCTGCCTTCTTTCTCGGTGCGGCATATGATGTTGTATACAGTTCTCAGCTTATGGGAGGTGATTTTAGCGATTTCTCTGGCGGATTTACCATTACTATAATTGGAATAAATCAAATGTAGCATGTTTTTCGAAACCGTCTATGTTACACACACCACAATTAATTTATGATCAAAAATTATGGATCCGCATATCCACATACCGGGAAAATGCCACGATTTTATTGTACAATCATTGATTTTGCAATTATTTAGTTGACACCACAAAAACAAGGTACCTATACTTTTTGCACGTTGTTTTTGTTATTTGCGACCGAATTCTGCATTTATTGGCTTGATGTTGTCATTAACAGGTAAATCAACAGACAGGTACAAAAAACCCAACATTATTGAAAGAATTTCTTGTAGTAATTCCTAATTAAAAATTTAAAATTTTTACAAATTCATCGTTTGCAATAAATTAGTTGACTATCTGTATGTACATACGTAAACTATTTGCTAAAAATTAAATTACTGTTTTAAATTAAGAGATAAGAATTACGATCTACTGTCAGTTCTGCATAATGCATATCGTTTTTCAGCTAACTAATTGTTAAATAGAAGCATCCAAGTGATTACAATTATGTATGAAATTAATATGAATGCCCTCCTTTGTCAAATTAATCTGAAATCATTTATTGCCTGTATAGAAGAGCTTTCTTTGGAAAAGTTTGTCAGTACATCTCTGAACGTTGTGATTGTTGTGTAACATTTTACAATATGAAAACGATTTTCAAAATTTTCTTATTAAAAATTATATTCGCGTCCATTGAAGCAGCTGACAATGCCACCAGCGAAGAACTTTATGTGAGGCGTAATGCAAAATTATAAACAACAACAAATTTGAGTTCATTATTATTTTCCAGAATCCCCATGAAGATGAGCATGTTTTATGGAGAAAATTGTTTATAAAAGTGAATACACTTTTACTGGAAATGGACAAGAGGTGGGTATTCGAATGAAATTGTTCAATTTTGCGACAAACAAAACCTCCCAAATTTAAATCAAATTCTTCTAAATTCATATTTATGCTTTCAGGCAACACGAACAGGGGAGGCAAATGAATGTACTATTGAAACAAATTGAAGCAATGCGTAGTGAGTTCCGTAATGTGTAAGTACAATTGTAATTTGCTGGTATTCGAATGAAATTGTTCCATTTTGTTCAAATTTTTCTAAACAATCTTATGTATTTACAGGCAACATGAACAAGAACGGCAAATGAATATTTTAAAACAAATGAATGCTGATTTCCTAAATGTGTAAGTAAAGTTGTCATTTCCAGGTGTGGTGTAAACTGTTCCACCATAGGAATTGAATAACAACATCTAATTTTCATTCAGCAAATTTAAACTCTTTTCTAATTCCTTCTTTTACGATCGATATTAATTTTGACTTTCAGATTGCTAAAACAAGGAAAGCAATTAAAAAAGATAGTGAAACATACAGAGGAAGTGGATGGGGTGAACAGATTTGATATGATAGCTAATAACAGGTATGTATATGCGCAATTGTAATAGGTCAGAAACAAAGGCATTTAAATAATCAAAAATTTCCTTAATTTATACCCTCCACCATAACATGAAAGGTATAATTAAATTTCTCATTTCGTTTATAACACATCGAAATATTGGTCGGAGACCCTCGCAATATTTAAGATAGAGCACTATAATTTAGCACAGAAGTTTCTACTACTCTTACGATTTTGGTATTGAAAACGGGCTATTTCGAATCAAGTTCTGATATAGCGAGCATACAACGGTATAACGGTTTGTCAGTATAAGTCCTCGTGTTGGTATAACTTACATCGAACGGTACCTCCCGATTTCTAAAGAAACACCTTTTCTTTCAGAAAGGGTCTATAGAAGCACCCTTTCGTTCAGAAAGGGTCTATAGAAGCACCCTTTGTTTCAGAAAAGGTCTATAGAAGTACCCTTTGTTTCAAAAAGGGTCTATAGAAGTACCCTTTGTTTCAAATAGGGTCTATAGAAGTACCCTTTTGTTTCAAAAAAGTTCTGTAGAAGCACCCTTTGTTTCAGAAAGGGTCTATAGAAGCACCCTTTCGTCCAGAAAGGGTCTATAGAAGCACCCTTTCGTCCAGAAAGGGTCTATAGAAGAACCCTTTCGTTCAGAAAGGGTCTATAGAAGCACCCTTTCGTTCAGAAAGGGTCTATAGAAGCACCCTTTCGTTCAGAAAGGGTCTATAGAAGCACCCTTTCGTTCAGAAAGGGTCTATAGAAGCACCCTTTCGTTCAGAAAGGGTCTATAGAAGCACCCTTTCGTTCAGAAATGGTCTATAGAAGCACCCTTTCGTTCAGAAAGGGTCTATAGAAGCACCCTTTCGTTCAGAAAGGGTCTATAGAAGCACCCTTTCGTTCAGAAAGGGTCTTTAGAAGCACCCTTTCTCTCAGAAAGGGTCTTTAGAAGCACCCTTTGTTTCAGAAAGGTTCTATAGAAGCACCCTTTGTTTAAGAAAGGGTCTATAAAAGCACCCTTTGTTTCAGAAAGGGTCTATAAAATCACTCTTTGTGTCAGAAAAGGTCTGTAGAAGAACGCTCTGTTTAAGAAAGGGTCTCTAGAAGCACCCTTTCTTTCAGAAAGTGTCTATAGAAGCACCCTTTCTTTCAGAACCCTTTGTTGCAGAAAGGGCCTATAGAGGCACCCTTTGTTTCAGAAAGTCTCTATAGAAGCATCCTTTGTTTTAGAAATGGTCCATAGAAGCACCATTTGTTTCCGAAAGGGTCTATAAAATCACCTTTTGTTTCAGAAAATGTCTGTAGAAGCACGCTCTGTTTAAGAAAGGGTCTATAGAAGCACCATTTCTTTCAGGAAGGGTCTATAGAAGCACCCTTTGTTTCAGAAAAGGTCCTTCGTTTTTTTCAGGAAGGGTCTATAGAAGCACCCTTTGTTTCAGAAAAGGTCCTTTGTTTTTTTCAGGAAGGGTCTATAGAAGCACCCATTCTTTGAAGCAACCTTTCTTTCAAAAAGGGTCTACAGTAGCAACCTATCTATACAAGCACCCTTTCTTTCAGAATTGGTCTATAGAAGCACCCTTTCTTTCAGAAGGGGTCTACAGAAGCAACCTTTCTTTCAGAAAGTGTCTATACAAGCACCCTTTGTTTCAGAAAGGGTCTGTAGAAGCACCCTTTCTTTGAGCACGGGTCTATAGAAGCACCCTTTCTTTGAGAAAGGGTCTATAGAAGCACCCATTCTTTGAGAAAGGGTCTATAGAAGCACCCATTCTTTGAGAAAGGGTCTATAGAAGCACCCTTTCTTTGAGAAGGGGTCTATAGAAGCACCCTTTCTTTCACATCCTTTGTTTCAGCGAGGGAGCTGCACCCTTTCCTTCAGAACCCTTTGTTTCAGAAAGGGTCTATAGAAGCACCCTTTTTTCCAGCAAGGGTCTATAGAAGCACCCTTTGTTTCAGCAAGGATCTATAGAAACACCCCTTGTTTCAGAAGGGGTCTATAGGATCATCCTTTGTTTCAGAAATGGTCCATAGAAGCACGCTTTGTTACAGAAAGGGTCTATAAAAGCACATTTTGTTTCAGAAAGGCACCCTTTGTTTCTTTCAGAAAGTGTCTATAGAAGCACTCTTTCTTTCAGAAATGGTCTCCAGAAGCATCCTTTGTTTCAAAAATGGTCTATAGAAGCACTCTTTCTCTCAGAAAGGGTCTCCAGAAGCACCCTATGTTTCAGAAATGGTCTATAGAAGTACCCTTTGTTGCAGAAAGGGTCTACAGAAGCACCCTTTGTTTCAAAAATGGTCTATAGAAGCACCCTTTCTCTCAGAAAGGGTCTATATAAGCACCCTCTCTCAGAAAGGGACTATATAAGCACCATTTCTTTCAGAAAGGGTCTATGGAAGCACCCTTTCTTTCAGAGAGGCTATATAGAAGCACAATTTCTTGCAGGAAGGGGTCTATAGCAATACCCTTTTGTCTATACAAGCAACCTTTCATTCAGAAAATTCTATAAAAGCATCTTACGTTTCAGAAAGGTTCTATAGAAGCATCTTACGTTTCAGAAAGGTTCTATAGAAGCATCTTACGTTTCAGAAAGGTTCTATAGAAGCACCCTTTCTTTCAGAAAGGTTCTATAGAAGCACCCTTTCTTTCAGAAAGGTTCTATAGAAGCACCCTTTCTTTCAGAAAGGTTCTATAGAAGCACCCTTTCTTTCAGAAAGGTTCTATAGAAGCACCCTTTCTTTCAGAAAGGTTCTATAGAAGCACCCTTTCTTTCAGAAAGGTTCTATAGAAGCACCCTTTCTTTCAGAAAGGTTCTATAGAAGCACCCTTTCTTTCAGAAAGGTTCTATAGAAGCACCCTTTCTTTCAGAAAGGTTCTATAGAAGCACCCTTTCTTTCAGAAAGGTTCTATAGAAGCACCCTTTCTTTCAGAAAGGTTCTATAGAAGCACCCTTTCTTTCAGAAAGGTTCTATAGAAGCACCCTTTCTTTCAGAAAGGTTCTATAGAAGCATCCTTTCTTTCAGAAAGGTTCTATAGAAGCACCCTTTCTTTCAGAAAGGTTCTATAGAAGCACCCTTTCTTTCAAAAAGGTTCTATAGAAGCACCCTTTCTTTCAGAAAGGTTCTATAGAAGCACCCTTTCTTTCAGAAAGGTTCTATAGAAGCACCCTTTCTTTCAGAAAGGTTCTATAGAAGCACCCTTTCTTTCAGAAAGGTTCTATAGAAGCACCCTTTCTTTCAGAAAGGTTCTATAGAAGCACCCTTTCTTTCAAAAAGGTTCTATAGAAGCACCCTTTCTTTCAGAAAGGTTCTATAGAAGCACCCTTTCTTTCAGAAAGGTTCTATAGAAGCACCCTTTCTTTCAAAAAGGTTCTATAGAAGCACCCTTTCTTTCAGAAAGGTTCTATAGAAGCACCCTTTCTTTCAGAAAGGTTCTATAGAAGCACCCTTTCGTTCAGAAAGGTTCTATAGAAGCACCCTTTCTTTCAAAAAGGTTCTATAGAAGCACCCTTTCTTTCAGAAAGGTTCTATAGAAGCACCCTTTCTTTCAGAAAGGTTCTATAGAAGCACCCTTTCTTTCAGAAAGGTTCTATAGTAGCACCCTTTCTTTCAGAAAGGTTCTATAGAAGCACCCTTTCTTTCAGAAAGGTTCTATAGAAGCTCCCTTTCTTTCAGATGGTTCTATAGAAGCACCCTTTCTTTCAGAAAGGTTCTATAGAAGCACCCTTTCTTTCAGAAAGGTTCTATAGAAGCTCCCTTTCTTTCAGAAAGGTTCCATAGAAGCACCCTTTCTTTCAGAAAGGTTCTATAGAGGCACCCTTTCTTTCAGAAAGGTTCTATAGAAGCACCCTTTCTTTCAGAAAGGTTCTATAGAAGCACCCTTTCTTTCAGAAAGGTTCTATAGAAGCACCCTTTCTTTCAGAAAGGTTCTATAGAAGCACCCTTTCTTTCAGAAAGGTTCTATAGAAGCACCCTTTCTTTCAGAAAGGTTCTATAGAAGCACCCTTTCTTTCAGAAAGGTTCTATAGAAGCACCCTTTCTTTCAGAAAGGTTCTATAGAAGCACCCTTTCTTTCAGAAAGGTTCTATAGAAGCACCCTTTCTTTCAGAAAGGTTCTATAGAAGCACCCTTTCTTTCAGAAAGGTTCTATAGAAGCACCCTTTCTTTCAGAAAGGTTCTATAGAAGCACCCTTTCTTTCAGAAATTTTCTATAGAAGCACCCTTTCTTTCAGAAAGGTTCTATAGAAGCACCCTTTCTTTCAGAAAGGTTCTATAGAAGCACCTTTCTTTCAGAAATTTTCTATAGAAGCACCCTTTCTTTCAGAAAGGTTCTATAGAAGCACCCTTTCTTTCAGAAAGGTTCTATAGAAGCACCCTTTCTTTCAGAAAGGTTCTATAGAAGCACCCTTTCTTTCAAAAAGGTTCTATAGAAGCACCCTTTCTTTCAGAAAGGTTCTATAGAAGCACCCTTTCTTTCAGAAAGGTTCTATAGAAGCACCCTTTCGTTCAGAAAGGTTCTATAGAAGCACCCTTTCTTTCAAAAAGGTTCTATAGAAGCACCCTTTCTTTCAGAAAGGTTCTATAGAAGCACCCTTTCTTTCAGAAAGGTTCTATAGAAGCACCCTTTCTTTCAGAAAGGTTCTATAGAAACACCCTTTCTTTCAGAAAGGTTCTATAGAAGCACCCTTTCTTTCAGAAAGGTTCTATAGAAACACCCTTTCTTTCAGAAAGGTTCTATAGAAGCACCCTTTCTTTCAGAAAGGTTCTATAGAAGCACCCTTTCTTTCAGAAAGGTTCTATAGAAGCACCCTTTCTTTCAGAAAGGTTCTATAGAAGCACCCTTTCTTTCAGAAAGGTTCTATAGAAGCACCCTTTCTTTCAGAAAGGTTCTATAGAAGCACCCTTTCTTTCAGAAAGGTTCTATAGAAGCACCCTTTCTTTCAGAAAGGTTCTATAGAAGCACCCTTTCTTTCAGAAAGGTTCTATAGAAGCACCCTTTCTTTCAGAAAGGTTCTATAGAAGCACCCTTTCTTTCAAAAGGTTCTATAGAAGCACCCTTTCTTTCAGAAAGGTTCTATAGAAGCACCCTTTCTTTCAGAAAGGTTCTATAGAAGCACCCTTTCTTTCAGAAAGGTTCTATAGAAGCACCCTTTCTTTCAGAAAGGTTCTATAGAAGCACCCTTTCTTTCAGAAAGGTTCTATAGAAGCACCCTTTCTTTCAGAAAGGTTCTATAGAAGCACCCTTTCTTTCAGAAAGGTTCTATAGAAGCACCCTTTCTTTCAGAAAGGTTCTATAGAAGCACCCTTTCTTTCAGAAAGGTTCTATAGAAGCACCCTTTCTTTCAGAAAGGTTCTATAGAAGCACCCTTTCTTTCAGAAAGGTTCTATAGAAGCACCCTTTCTTTCAAAAAGGTTCTATAGAAGCACCCTTTCTTTCAGAAAGGTTCTATAGAAGCACCCTTTCTTTCAGAAAGGTTCTATAGAAGCACCCTTTCTTTCAGAAAGGTTCTATAGAAGCACCCTTTCTTTCAGAAAGGTTCTATAGAAACACCCTTTCTTTCAGAAAGGTTCTATAGAAGCACCCTTTCTTTCAGAAAGGTTCTATAGAAACACCCTTTCTTTCAGAAAGGTTCTATAGAAACACCCTTTCTTTCAGAAAGGTTCTATAGAAGCACCCTTTCTTTCAGAAAGGTTCTATAGAAGCACCCTTTCTTTCAGAAAGGTTCTATAGAAGCACCCTTTCTTTCAGAAAGGTTCTATAGAAGCACCCTTTCTTTCAGAAAGGTTCTATAGAAGCACCCTTTCTTTCAGAAAGGTTCTATAGAAGCACCCTTTCTTTCAGAAAGGTTCTATAGAAGCACCCTTTCTTTCAGAAAGGTTCTATAGAAGCACCCTTTCTTTCAGAAAGGTTCTATAGAAGCACCCTTTCTTTCAGAAAGGTTCTATAGAAGCACCCTTTCTTTCAGAAAGGTTCTATAGAAGCACCCTTTCTTTCAGAAAGGTTCTATAGAAGCACCCTTTCTTTCAGAAAGGTTCTATAGAAGCACCCTTTCTTTCAGAAAGGTTCTATAGAAGCACCCTTTCTTTCAGAAAGGTTCTATAGAAGCACCCTTTCTTTCAGAAAGGTTCTATAGAAGCACCCTTTCTTTCAGAAAGGTTCTATAGAAGCACCCTTTCTTTCAGAAAGGTTCTATAGAAGCACCCTTTCTTTCAGAAAGGTTCTATAGAAGCACCCTTTCTTTCAGAAAGGTTCTATAGAAGCACCCTTTCTTTCAGAAAGGTTCTATAGAAGCACCCTTTCTTTCAGAAAGGTTCTATAGAAGCACCCTTTCTTTCAGAAAGGTTCTATAGTAGCACCCTTTCTTTCAGAAAGGTTCTACAGAAGCACCCTCTCTTTCAGAAAGGTTCTATAGAAACACCCTTTCTTTCAGAAAGGTTCTATAGAAGCACCCTTTCTTTCAGAAAGGTTCTACAGAAGCACCCTCTCTTTCAGAAAGGTTCTATAGAAGCACCCTTTCTTTCAGAAAGGTTCTATAGAAGCACCCTTTCTTTCAGAAAGGTTCTATAGAAGCACCCTTTCTTTCAGAAAGGTTCTATAGAAGCACCCTTTCTTTCAGAAAGGTTCTATAGAAGCACCCTTTCTTTCAGAAAGGTTCTATAGAAGCACCCTTTCTTTCAGAAAGGTTCTATAGAAGCACCCTTTCTTTCAGAAAGGTTCTATAGTAGCACCCTTTCTTTCAGAAAGGTTCTATAGTAGCACCCTTTCTTTCAGAAAGGTTCTATAGTAGCACCCTTTCTTTCAGAAAGGTTCTATAGTAGCACCCTTTCTTTCAGAAAGGTTCTATAGAAGCACCCTTTCTTTCAGAAAGGTTCTATAGAAGCACCCTTTCTTTCAGAAAGGTTCTATAGAAGCACCCTTTCTTTCAGAAAGGTTCTATAGAAGCACCCTTTGTTTCAGAAAAGGTCCTTCGTTTTTTTCAGAAAGGGTCTATAGAAGCACCCTTTGTTTCAGAAATGGTCTATAGAAGCACCCTTTGTTTCAGAAATGGTCTATAGAAGCACCCTTTGTTTCAGAAAAGGTCCTTTGTTTTTTTTCAGGAAGGGTCTATAGAAGCACCCTTTGTTTCAGAAATGGTCTATAGAAGCACGCTTTGTTTCAGAAATGGTCTATAGAAGCACCCTTTGTTTCAGAAATAACCTATAGAAGCACGCTTTGTTTTTATAGAAGCACCCTTTCTTTCAGAAAGGTTCTATAGAAGCACCCTTTCTTTCAGAAAGGTTCTATAGAAGCACCCTTTCTTTCAGAAAGGTTCTATAGAAGCACCCTTTCTTTCAGAAAGGTTCTATAGAAGCACCCTTTCTTTCAGAAAGGTTCTATAGAAGCACCCTTTCTTTCAGAAAGGTTCTATAGAAGCACCCTTTCTTTCAGAAAGGTTCTATAGAAGCACCCTTTCTTTCAGAAAGGTTCTATAGAAGCACCCTTTCTTTCAGAAAGGTTCTATAGAAGCACCCTTTCTTTCAGAAAGGTTCTATAGAAGCACCCTTTCTTTCAGAAAGGTTCTATAGAAGCACCCTTTCTTTCAGAAAGGTTCTACAGAAGCACCCTTTCTTTCTGAAAGGTTCTATAGAAGCACCCTTTCTTTCAGAAAGGTTCTATAGAAGCACCCTTTCTTTCAGAAAGGTTCTATAGAAGCACCCTTTCTTTCAGAAAGGTTCTATAGAAGCACCCTTTCTTTCAGAAAGGTTCTATAGAAGCACCCTTTCTTTCAGAAAGGTTCTATAGAAGCACCCTTTCTTTCAGAAAGGTTCTATAGAAGCACCCTTTCTTTCAGAAAGGTTCTATAGAAGCACCCTTTCTTTCAGAAAGGTTCTATAGAAGCACCCTTTCTTTCAGAAAGGTTCTATAGAAGCACCCTTTTTTTCAGAAAGGTTCTATAGAAGCACCCTTTCTTTCAGAAAGGTTCTATAGAAGCACCCTTTCTTTCAGAAAGGTTCTATAGAAGCACCCTTTCTTTCAGAAAGGTTCTATAGAAGCACCCTTTCTTTCAGAAAGGTTCTATAGAAGCACCCTTTCTTTCAGAAATGTTCTATAGGAGCACCCTTTCTTTCAGAAAGGTTCTATAGAAGCACCCTTTCGTTCAGAAAGGGTCGGTCTATAGAAGCACCCTTTCGTTCAAAAAGGGTCGGTCTATAGAAGCACCCTTTCGTTCAGAAAGGGTCGGTCTATAGAAGCACCCTTTCGTTCAGAAAGGGTCGGTCTATAGAAGCACCCTTTCGTTCAGAAAGGGTCGGTCTATAGAAGCACCCTTTCGTTCAGAAAGGGTCGGTCTATAGAAGCACCCTTTCGTTCAGAAAGGGTCTATATAAGCACCCTTTCGTTCAGAAAGTGTCTCTAGAAGCACCCTTTCTTTCAGAAAGTGTCTATAGAAGCACCCTTTCTTTCAGAACCTTTTGTTTCAGAAATGGTCTATAGAAGCACCCTTTCTTTCAGAACCTTTTGTTTCAGAAATGGTCTATAGAAGCACCCTTTGTTTCAGAAAGGGTCTATAGAAGCATCCTTTGTTATAGAAATGGTCCACAGAAGCACCCTTTGTTTCCGAAAGGGTCTATAAAATCACCCTTTGTTTCAGAAAAGGTCTGTAGAAGCACGCTCTGTTTAAGAGAGGGTCTATAGAAGCACGCTCTATTTAAGAAAGGGTCAATAGAAGCACCATTTCTTTCAGGAAGGGTCTATAGAAGCACTCTTTGTTTCAGAAAAGGTCCTTCGTTTTTTTTCAGAAAGGGTCTATAGAAGCACCCTTTGTTTCAGAAATGGTCTATAGAAGCACCCTTTGTTTCAGAAAAGGTCCTTTGTTTTTTTTCAGGAAGGGTCTATAGAAGCACCCTTTGTTTCAGAAATGGTCTATAGAAGCACGCTTTGTTTCAGAAATGGTCTATAGAAGCACCATTTGTTTCAGAAATGGTCTATAGAAGCACCCTTTGTTTCAGAAATAACCTATAGAAGCACGCTTTGTTTTTATAGAAGCACCCTTTCTTTCAGAAAGGTTCTATAGAAGCACCCTTTCTTTCAGAAAGGTTCTATAGAAGCACCCTTTCTTTCAGAAAGGTTCTATAGAAGCACCCTTTCTTTCAGAAAGGTTCTATAGAAGCACCCTTTCTTTCAGAAAGGTTCTATAGAAGCACCCTTTCTTTCAGAAAGGTTCTATAGAAGCACCCTTTCTTTCAGAAAGGTTCTATAGAAGCACCCTTTCTTTCAGAAAGGTTCTATAGAAGCACCCTTTCTTTCAGAAAGGTTCTATAGAAGCACCCTTTCTTTCAGAAAGGTTCTATAGAAGCACCCTTTCTTTCAGAAAGGTTCTATAGAAGCACCCTTTCTTTCAGAAAGGTTCTATAGAAGCACCCTTTCTTTCAGAAAGGTTCTATAGAAGCACCCTTTCTTTCAGAAAGGTTCTATAGAAGCACCCTTTCTTTCAGAAAGGTTCTATAGAAGCACCCTTTCTTTCAGAAAGGTTCTATAGAAGCACCCTTTCTTTCAGAAAGGTTCTATAGAAGCACCCTTTCTTTCAGAAAGGTTCTATAGAAGCACCCTTTCTTTCAGAAAGGTTCTATAGAAGCACCCTTTCTTTCAGAAAGGTTCTATAGAAGCACCCTTTCTTTCAGAAAGGTTCTATAGAAGCACCCTTTCTTTCAGAAAGGTTCTATAGAAGCACCCTTTCTTTCAGAAAGGTTCTATAGAAGCACCCTTTCTTTCAGAAAGGTGCTATAGAAGCACCCTTTTTTTCAGAAAGGTTCTATAGAAGCACCCTTTCTTTCAGAAAGGTTCTATAGAAGCACCCTTTCTTTCAGAAAGGTTCTATAGAAGCACCCTTTCTTTCAGAAAGGTTCTATAGAAGCACCCTTTCTTTCAGAAATGTTCTATAGGAGCACCCTTTCTTTCAGAAAGGTTCTATAGAAGCACCCTTTCTTTCAGAAAGGTTCTATAGATGCACCCTTTCTTTCAGAAAGGTTCTATAGAAGCACCCTTTCTTTCAGAAAGGTTCTATAGAAGCACCCTTTCTTTCAGAAATGTTCTATAGAAGCACCCTTTCTTACAGAAATGTTCTATAGGAGCACCCTTTCTTTCAGAAAGGTTCTATAGAAGCACCCTTTCTTTCAGAAATGTTCTATAGAAGCACCCTTTCTTTCAGAAATGTTCTATAGGAGCACCCTTTCTTTCAGAAAGGTTCTATAGAAGCACCCTTTCTTTCAGAAAGGTTCTATAGAAGCACCCTTTCTTTCAGAAAGGTTCTATAGAAGCACCCTTTCTTTCAGAAAGGTTCTATAGAAGCACCCTTTCTTTCAGAAATGTTCTATAGAAGCACCCTTTCTTACAGAAAGGTTCTATAGAAGCACCCTTTCTTTCAGAAAGGTTCTATAGAAGCACCTTTTTTTCAGAAAGGTTCTATAGAAGCACACTTTCTTTCAGAAAGGTTCTATAGAAGCACCCTTTCTTTCAGAAAGTGTCTATAAAATCACCTTTAGTTTCAGAAAGGGTCTACAGAAGCAACCTTTCTTTCAGAATGGGTTTATAGAAGCAGCACCCGTTCTTTCAGAAAGGGTCTATAGAAGCACCATCCTTTCTCTCAGAAAGCGTCTATAGAAGCACTCTTTGTTTCAGAAAGGGTCTATTGAAGCAACCTTTCTTTCAAAAAGGGTCTACAGTAGCAACCTTCCTATAGAAGCACCCTTTCTTTCAGAAGGGGTCTATAGAAGCACCCTTTGTTTCAGAGGCGGTCTACTGAAAGGTACCACCCGATTTCTGGTATCTGTTTTTGCACCAATTTTAGCTACATTTTTAAATCGAGGGGCATGCCGCACTGTTTTACTAGTTATTCTATTACCACTAGAATAACTAGTTATTCTGTGGCCACTGGAAGTTGAAAAATAAGCTGGAAAACTATTTTAGAACAGTTAAGGTGGAATTTGTTTTCAATTTCAACACACTTCATATTTTGATTTTATTTCGCTTTTGGCTGGATTCGATCATGCGAACTTCTGATTTGTAACCGAACACACATCAAGGGTTGTTTAAACGCTTACACGTGCATCACCATATGTTCGTTATTATTTCAATAAAAAGCTGGCGTGCCGACGGCGAGCGTTAAACACACAGCTCTAGGTTTTGTAGTCAGACACACACGCTCTGTGCGAACTTACTCATAAATTAGTAATGGCTAACGGATCCGAATTTTTGCTGATCAAATTCCAGAATTCTATATTTACCTTTTAGTACGAATATCCAAGCACCCACACAATTTTAACATTCTAGGCTCACCCTTTTCATCTGGGCTTTGATGAATCAAGCATTCATTCAGTCAACCTCTTATGTACAGATAAGTCTTATGTATAGATAATTATTTATCTGAAAAAGGTCATTTTAGGATATATTCTATCTATAGAACACATTTAAAGAGGTCTTCTATCTAAAACAGAACCTTTTTAGATGGTCTTCCAACTATAGAAGTCCCTTTTAAAGACCTCTTTATGTAATTTCCTATTTATTAGAGCTGGGCAATCTCGTTGAATTGAACGATTCGGATCACTATCTCGTTCAATGGACACCGGTAATTTCTTTGACAAAACTGCGTATACTTAATTTCACACGTTGGTTTTTATGATGTTACTCATTCGTCTTTAAACGTTCAATTGAACGAGATTGCCCAACTCTAGTGTTTCTATGTTTTTACATACTATCTATATCTAGGTCTATGTGGACAACGGTTCTAAGGAGAATGGATGGATCGGTAAATTTCTTTCGTAGCTGGGCTAAATATAAAACCGGTTTTGGTAATCCACCTTCGGGTGAATTTTTCATAGGCCTAGAAAAGCTCCATTTATTAACCAATGCTGCACCAGTTGTAGAATTAAAAATTTTATTAAAATCATGGGATAACGAGGAGCGTTACGTTATCTATGATGGCTTTCAGATAGGCAATGAAACGGAAAAATATCGCATCAAATTATTGGGCAAATATAATGGAGATGCCGGTGATAAACTGCGGGGTCACGCTGGACTAAATTTTACCACATACGATGAGGATAATGACATGTATGACGAAGGAAATTGTGCTAGAGATTGGAAAGGTGCATGGTGGTTTCGTAAATGTTATGACAGGTATATAAAAATAATAGATTTATATTTTCTTATAGTGTTTTAACATTCTTTTTCTTTAAGCCATCTATTTGGACCATATAGACAAAAAGAGAATGCAAATACAAAGGGTATTGTCTGGTATAATAGTGAATGGAAAGGTGCTGACTATTCGTTTAAATATGCCGAAATGTTGTTGCGACCAAAAATAGAAAAATTATAAAAAATATTAACAAAATAAATAATTATATTTTTTCCCTCAGTTTTACGGCTAAATGCAAACATAAGTGATTCATTCAAATGGTTTCAGCTCAACCAAAGATAAATACACAACAAGTCAACAATAACAACAACACATAAAAAATTTTAGCTTAAATTTAGTTTAAAGAGCTGTTAAAGAATGTTTCCTTGTACTGGGTGAATAAAATAAAGAAAAATATATTCACTGAAAATTTGGAATTTCATAAAATATAGTACCTGAGGAAAAATAAAATAAATAAATTACGCTACGGTAAATTGTTTAAACTATTTTTAAAGGCCACAATCCTACGTTCTAGTTATAGTTTCCGAGAAAGTTCGCAAAAATTACGTATTTCTCAAACATGGGAAAAATGTTCGTCTGTAGGGGCACCCCACGCCCACACCTTCCAATATTTTGATCTAATTTTTTGGTTTCCTTAGTTTCAATATGTTTTTCTATCGAATCCCATATAGCAGTTAAATATCTGTGACAAAACAAAATGTTGATATTTGGCCAGGAAAATCGTTTCTTGAACCATTGTGCGTCTCTTTGGTGGCATGGTAATATATCACGCGGCTAAGTGCCTTTTGAGGCCATTTATTGCCAACAGAGTACTTCTTAAGGTCGTTTATAGGCAACCTAAGGCCTCTTGAGGTCTTCATTAGGCAATAAAAGACCTGTTGAGGTCTTATATGGGAAACAGAAGACCAGTAGATGTCTTATTTAGGCGAGAGATGACCTGAGCTCTTCTTTAGGCAGCAAAAGACCCCATGAGACCACTTGATATTTTCTATTGACAACAGAAGCTATCGTTATACCTTTTATTGACTACAGAACACCACTTGAGGTCCCTTACAGAGCCACACGAGATATCTCGAAGACTTTTAACGTTAAAAGACAACATCCCGGCGTCTTCTATGACCAAAAGAAGATCTTTCGAGATCTTTTATAGCCAACAGAAGACGTGTTGGTGCCTTTTATAGGTAACCAAAGACCTCTTGAGGTCTTCTATGGGAAACAGAAGATTTGTTGAGGACTTCTTATGCAACAGAAGACCTGTTGAAGTCTTTTGTGGGAAACAGAAGACTAGTTGAGGACTTATTCAGTTGAGATAAGGCATTTTGAGGTCTTTTTTAGGTAACAGAAGACGTCTTGAGATCATCTATACGACAGAAGTTTTCTTGAGCTCTTCTATAGGCAACAGAAGATCTCTTGAGAATGATGATGCCGTTATATGAGGCCATACCAAAACGGGGACCTATGCCCGTGGATTAAATCTTCAAAATAACTGAAATCGGGTGGTATGTTAAATGCGGGATAAACCAAAACATGGACCTATGTCCAATTATTTTGGGGAGATATGTATTACAAAGCGTGGAGTTATATTCACAAGTTTTGTTTTTTTTTTACCTCTTCGAACCTTAAATGTCAAGCTAATTCGGTAGCTAGAAACTTCTAAATGCTATTTCGAAGCATGTACCTATGTCCATAATTTTTGGGGGGGAAATTCCATGGCCACTGGGAACCTTTTATGCAAAATTATACCAAAATTAAATCGAAAGCGTCGATAAAAACTTCAAAATACCCGAAATCGATAGTAGAGCTATTTGCAAGCGTTAACATATTTACACAATTTTCGGTGAGGCAATTTCGTGCCCACTTGGATTCCGAAATGTCAAATTCTAGTCAAATTGGATCGAAAACGGTTGATAAAAACTTCAAAATACCTGAACTCGTACGGTACAGTTTTTTTGGGTGCTGTACCCAAAACGGTACCCAATTAGAATCATATGTAATCGTGAAGGTGTTACACAGGGTTTTTAGGTCGAGGCTATCGGGGGAAAAGAAAAATGTATCGCGTTTGACAGTGTTAATACGTAAAAACCTTGCTAGTTCAATTATTCCATCAAGCTCATGCTAAAATAGATCAGACTCTCAGTTCATCTTAAGTTCCTTCCACCGATTGTACATGGAGACGAAAATCGAACTCGAAGGGTACGAAAGTAATAAAAGCAAACGGGTAGAGCTAGATTTCTGAAATTTAGAATGAGAGTCATTGATGGAGAGTTAGAAAGATGAACCAAAGTGGTATGAGAATCAAGGTTGGAAAGTGGTGTTGACATAAGGAAATGGTTTTGGAAATTCGTACTTATGTGTTCGGAAAGTACTAAATGGTACTAAATTTAGTACAATTTGGATTTGGGTGAACGGACAGAGCAGGAAACCTGAAATTTGGAATTAAGATTACTGTTGAAGTGTAGGATTGAGATGAAGTTTGGAAATTCGTAGTTATTAGTACTCGTACTAAAATTGGTACAATTTGTAGTTAGGTGAAAGGATGACCTGAAATTTGGAATAATGATTACCGTTGGAGTATAAGACTGAGGTAGTTTTGGAAAATCGTACTTATGCGTATGAAAAGAACTAAATGGGACCAAATTTGGTACAAATTGTATTTTAGGCGAACGGATTGAGCTGGAAACCTAACATTTGGAATGAGGATTACTGTTAAAGTGTAGGATTGAGATGTGGATGAAATTTTGGAAACTTTATCCCAGAAATTTGTTGGTATAGGTCCTCGCCTTCATACAGCCTACATAGAAAGGTACCTACCGATTTTCGGTATTTTGAAGGTGGTGGCCACAATGACCAACCGATGTGGCTGAAATTTGGTATTTGGTCTTCATTTGGGGTACTAAACTTTCCATGGGAATTGTGTATAGGTCCATGCCTTCATACAGCACCCAAAGAACGCACCTCCCGATTTTCGGTGTTTTGAAGCGTGTGGCCTCAATATTCCTCAGAAATGGTTGAAATTTGATACATAGTCTTCTTTGCGGGTGCAAAATATTCCCCTAGAAATTTGTCGTTATAGATCCACGCCTTCATACAGCTCCCATAGAACGATACCTCCCGATTTTCGGTATTTTGAAGGTTATGGCCACAATAATCCACCGAAATGACTGAAATTTTGTATTTGTTGATATAACCCCCATGGAGCTGTACCTCCCGATTTTCGTAATTCTGAAGGTTGTGACATCAATATCCCAACGAAAAACTAAAATTTGTCATTTAGTCTTTCATGGGATTAGGAAATATTCCAGAAGAGAATTATCAGCATAGGTCCGCGGGTTCCTATATCCCCCGCCAGAAATTTATAAGTATAGATCGATATTTTTGATATAGACCCCATGGAACGGTACCTTCCGAATTTCTTGCTTGAATTTGGTATTTAGTCTTCTTCATTAACGAAAGGAAACTAATTGTTCACTTTTACTTGAATACAACTTATGGTGGTGGGTATAACAAGTTCTAACTATTTGAAAAAGGTCGAACACCAATAAACAAACCGTAAGAATAAAAACAAAAAAAAAAAGTAAAAAGTCGTTAAGATCGGCCGGGCCGAACTTTTTATACCCCCACCATAAAATAGTCTTAATTAAAATGGAATAATTAGGGCCCTTTTACAATTTTAGGTGGAACAACTTTTCGACAATGGTTAGACTCCTACTGCCTCCCACTATTGCTTAAATTACACTGTGAACACAAATGTTGGGGCAGAGATAATTCCTTTTGGAGATGAAAGCCCTTGGTGTGTGTATATTAAAAACCCCGAAGGACAGATGCGCCGTGATTCGAACTTCCGCGTTATGGCGTGATGAAGTTTTTGCAGGAGACCCTGTAAGCCATCATGAATTAGCATTATATCTTTGTTTGTTGTTTTTGTAGAGCACTTAAGCAACAGTGAACAAAGATATAACGCTAATTCCTGATGGCCCACAGGGTCTCTAACAAAAATTTCATCACGCCATAACGCGGAAGTTCCACTCACGGCGGATCTGTCCTTCGGGGTTCATAATATACTCACCAAGGCCTTTCTTCCCCAAGAGGAATTTTCCGTGCCCCAGACTTTCACCTCCATTTTGTTGCACAGTGTTATCTGATCTAATCTAAAAAAATGTGTTCAGCTAGGTGAACGGTACCACCTACGGGGCTATATCAAAGAGTCAACCTATCTTTAAATTTTTTGGCGGAAAAGTTTTATAGCTGCAGGGAACTCCAAGAGTCAAATTGAGGGTAGTTTCATCAAAACAATGTAGACCCTCAAAAATGGACCGATGTTGACGAATTTTAGTGAAGAAATTTCGTGACCACTGAAAATTCCCGAAAATCGGGAGTTACAGTTATATGGGGGGATATACCAAAACATGGACCTATATTGACGATTATTTTTGAATAGACAAAATTGTAGCTAAAATTCTCAATTCTCATTCTCGGTGGAGATGTTTTATGACCACTGAGAACTTCAAATGTCAAATTACAGCTATTTCGGTTAAAAACTGTAGCTAACATTCTCAAAATACCGAAAATCGGGAGGTACCGTTAATGGGGGCTATACCAAAACATGGATCTATGTTGACGATGCTTGGTGGAGATATTTCATGACCACTGAGAACCTCAAATGGCAAATTACAGCTAGTTCGGTTAAAAATTGTAGCTAAAATTCTCAAAATACCGAAAATCGGGAGGTACCGTTATATGGGGGCTATACCAAAACATGGACCTATGTTGACGATATTTCGTGGAGATGTTTCATGACCACTGAGAACCTCAAATGTTAAATTGCAGATAGTTCGGTTAAAAATTGTAGCTAAAATTCTCAAAATACCGAAAATCGGGAGGTACCGTTATATGGGGACTATACCAAAACATGGACCTATGCCCATATCCTTTGGGATATAAGTTTGTTGATCACTAGGAACCGTAAGTGCCAAATTATAGCTAATTCGGTCTGCAAATGTGGCGAAGAACGTCAAAATACCTCAAATCCGGAGGTACCGTTATATGGGGGCTATACCAAAAAGTGGACCGATATAGCCCATCTTCGAACTGGACCTGCCTATGGAAAAAAGACCCTCGGGTGCAAAATTTCAGCACTCTATCTCAATTATTGCGGACGCTAGGGTGATTACAACAGACGGACATGGCTAGATCGTCTTAGAATTTTATCCTGATCAAGAATATATATACTTTATAGGGTCGCAAATGATTAGTTCGATGTGTTATAAACAGAATGACAAACTTAATATGCCCTCCATACTATGGTGGAGGGTATAAAAAAAATAAAAAATGGAAATACCCAGCAAAATGTTCGATGGCAATGCTTAGACATGTCATTTTCACCAATGCTTTGACATGTCATTTCTACCAATGCTTTGGCATGTCATTTTCACCAACCCTTTCAATGACATTATCATTACGACGAGAGTTTTAACAACGTTGGTTGCGATTTCGAGTCTCGGACACCATCAACCCTATTGTAAATAATTAATCTTATATATTTAGAAAAATTTTTATGAATAAAAACACGAAGTGCATCTCCATTAGATCGATGGAATAGGTTCAAATGCTGATGAAAAGAACGGATCTTTCACGACTTCTTTTGCATGGGTTCAAATGCTGATCAAAAGATCCGATCTTTCACGACTTCCTTTGCATTGGTTCAAATGCAAATGAAAAGATCGGATCTTTCACGACTTCGTTTGAACCAATGCAAAAGATGCCATGAAATCACGTCATCACATGGAACCCTTCCTTCAAATTTTGCTTGGTAGTTAACAACATCGGGAGCGCCGTTCTATGGAGACCGTATAAAACGTTAACCTGTACCGATAAATTTCTGGAGGAAAGTTTCGTAACTCCAGCGAAGACTAAATACCAAATTTCAGTTATCCCATTGAATATTGTGGCTAAAACTTTCAAAATACCGAAAATTGGGAGGGATCTTTCTATGGGAGGTATATAAAAACATGGAACAATACGGGAAATTTTCAGGTGGGAAGTTTTATACCACCAACGGAGATTAAATATTAAATTTCATCCGTTTCAATGGGATGTTGATGACACAACCTTAAAATACCGAAAATCGGAAAGTACGCTTCTATGGAGTTATTTGAAGAAAAGGGCTTATACTGATAATTCTCTTCTGCAATATTTTATACACCCATGGCAATTTAAATACTAAATGTCAGTCATATCGTTGGTATATTGAGGCCACAACTTTCAAAATACCTTAAATCGGAAGGTACGGTCCTATGGGGGTATTTGAGGACGTCGACCTATACCGTCACATTTCGGCTGGAATGTTTCATACCTCTATCAAAAACATAATACCAAATATCAGCTATTTTGGTGGAGAACAAGCTATATGGAGAAAATCGGAAGTGCCGTTCTAGGGGGGCTAAAGAAAGACATGGACCTATACCGACATATTTCAGGTGGAAAGTTTTATGACCGCAGCGAAGACTAAGTACCATCTTGCAGCCATTTCCGTGGGATATACCGTTCTATGGGGGTACCCCCGAAAACATGCACGTATACCGACAAATTTCTGAGGGAAAGTTTTGTAGCTCGGAAAAATACTAAATACCAAATTTCAGCCACTTCGGTGGAGTTATGAGGCTAAAATCTTCAAAATACCGAAAATCGGGCGGTGTCGTTCTATGGGATCTATATGAAGACATTGACCTGTACCTGTACCCACAACGAAGACTATGTACCAAATTTTAGACATTTCGGTGTTATAATGAGGCTAAGCCCTTCAAAACTGGTAGTATAGTATAGCTAAAACCTTCAAAATACCGAGAATCGGGTAGTGCCGTTCTATGGGAACTATATGAAGACATTGACCTATACCGACTGCATACCCACAACGAAGACTATGTACCATACCAAATTTCCCGAAAAGTTCGTAACAAGGGCAAAGTGGTCCGAAGATTTTACAACAGGGCAAAACTTAAAAAAAGCAGCTGTATTCTGGGACAACTATCAAAGAAAATTGAAGGAATACAACAAAGTAACAAGAAACGCCAAACGTAGGTAGCGTAAATGACGTCTATAAAATCAAGAAGTTCCTATCCAAAACTAACTCACTACCCGAACTTATGGTTGATGAAACAGGTAGAAAGATGGAAACAATCGAGGAAACTCTAAGCCTTCTGATGAGAACGCTCTTCCCGTCGAGTACTACGGCACACAAAGTGTCACCGCTAGAAATAGCTATTACATCAGAAGAAGCACTAAAAATCGACGATGATTAAAAAAGCAATAATGAGCTTCTCACCATACAAAGCAGCTGGACCAGATCAGATCTTCCCAGCCTTACATCAAAGTAAAGTGGACTACATTTCGTCTTGACGGTTCGAGATTTTCAACGCTTGCTTAAAGTTTGCGTATACTCCAATAGCTTGGCAAGAGGCAAGAATAGTATTCATTCCCAAGCCTGGCAAAGCAAGTTACGTAATACCAAAAGCTTATCGCCCGATAAGTTTAACTTCATTCTTACTAAGAATACTCAAGATAATGGAACGGACGGAATGACACCATGATTAAGAGTA
The DNA here is from genome assembly GCF_047663935.1 of Musca autumnalis. Classification (NCBI taxonomy): domain Eukaryota; kingdom Metazoa; phylum Arthropoda; class Insecta; order Diptera; family Muscidae; genus Musca; species Musca autumnalis. Next base: position 28,590,732 of record NW_027411866.1, on the reverse strand, counting down.
ACATTTCCAAAGATATGTTCAAATTCAAACAACACATACATATCGCTCATTTACTCAAAGAGTGACACATTTCCAAAATTCAAGTTTCGAGAAAAACGCGTTTTAAGTTGACGATTGAAATTTGACTTCCCAACTTAAAAGGATTACAACACAAATAATAAAATAACTACTTGGACCATATTTTGCAAACAGCTAGCCAGATATCAATGCTAAATTTCGGTGTAAAATCAAGCATGATTTAAAGTGTTTTAGTGCTTCATAAACTCAAAAAACTTTTTTGTTGAATTGTGCCAAAATTGTAGTAAATCAGCTGTAACTCGTTGAGTTTTAGAGATATAGGCGTGAAAATTTGATAAAAGATGAAGTAGAAGTCGTAGAAAAAATAGAAATTGCTAACTCATAAAACGCATTTTTTGAGTTATGCCACTCTTTGAGTAAATGAGCGATATGTAAAAGGTAGATCAGTGGAAACGGCATTACATGAGGTAGTACACCATTTAGAGAGAACTTTCGAGAAGAAACTGTATACACTCGCAGTATGCATCGACATCGAAGGCGCTTTCAACAACGTCAGCACCAAAACACTAATCCACTCTTTAGACGAGTTCCAGGTAGACCGGGCCTTGAGGCACTGGATAAACCATATGCTATGGAATAGATGGATAAGCTGCGCGCTACAAGACGTAACAAAAAGAGACAAAGTTGACCAGGGGACGGCACAGGAAGGGCTAATAAAGCCCATACCCAGCAAAATTTGAGGGAAAGGGTTGACGTGATTTCATGGCATCTTTTGCATTCGTTAAAATGAAGTCGTGAAAGATCCGATCTTTTCATTAGCATTTGAACAAATGCAAAGGAAGTCGTGAAAGATCCGATCTTTTCATCAGCATTTGAACCCATGCAAAGGCAGTCGTGAAAGATCCGATCTTTTCATCAGCATTTGAACCCATTCCATCGACTCAATAAAGATTAATTTTGTGTTTTTATTTACACACATTTTTCTAAATATATAAGATTAATTATTTACAATAAGTTTGATGTTGTCGTAAACTCGAAATCACACCAAAGTTGTTAAAACTCTCGTCGTAATGATAATGTCATTGCAAAGGGGTGGTGAAAATGACATGCTAAATCATTGGTGTATATGACATGTCAAAGCATTGGTGTAAATGACATGTTTTGGATCCAAAAATGAATAGCATATTTTGGGGTCCACGCTCATATAAAATTCATCGATGAAGATGCTAAAAAGATGACATGCCAGATCACTTTCACCCATGATTGAATGGCATCTTTGGCATCGAACATTTTGCTGGGTAGATGTTGGTCAACTTTTAGGAGGACCAATCCTAGGATGACACACAGGTTGTACAGAGGCGTAATTAGACCGATTTTAACTTATGCTTCTGTGGTATGGTGGACAGCTATGGATAGTGCAAATAGTCCAACGTACGGGCTGCTTAAGTATTAGTGGCGCAATGAGGACTAGACCAACCAGGGGCTCAATTCTGCTTCTATGAAAATGTGAAATGAAAACTTTTATAAAGTCAAATGAAAAAAATATAAAGGAAATATTATTCATTTCAAATTTTCATAAAACAAGAATCCAGTCCCTGGGCTGGATCCAAAGAGACCACCAAACATACCACCAAAGCATATTACAGGTTACAACGGGTAAGTCAATAGATCATATTGAGTCGGACCGTATACCTGAAACAAGTGAAGCCGCCTTGTGTGCAGTTTTAATACCGGACAGAGACTCGTGGTTCGATGGAACCCTAGAACAGATGCTAACTGCAAGCTGCGGGTTTACAGAGAAGGCTGTCATAGGGGGAAGAATGGGTCTGGGTCTCTATATTGAAGACCTAGAAACGAGGATATCCCTTCGACTGCCGGATCATAATACGATACTCCAGGCCGAAATCTGAGCGATTACAGAGTGTCTAAACTGGTTTAAAGCTAATACAAAGCCAATCACTGTCAACATCCTAACGGACAGTAAGGCAGCAATTAAAGCTGTAACAAGCAAGACGTTGAAATCAAAAACTGTCTTGCAGTGTACAAAGTCAATCAACGACTACTCCCACCATGGTTCGTTTAACATTATATGTGTACCAGGATATGCGAGGATTAGGGGTAACGAGATAGCTAAAGGTCTTGACACATAAGCGGCTGGCTTTCTGGCAGAAGTCATTTCAGGGAAAGGAATAAAGAAATGTCAAAATCACATTTGAATTAGGTCGATATCATATCAGATATGACTTAAGCAAGAATGCCATGCTTCTTATGTGTCGAGGCCTTAACACGGCAAGGCACGCCAGGGAGCAAACTACGATAAACCTAGATAACGCCAAGCCTTTTAAAGCGGCGCGTCTAGAGTTAAAGGTATGGGCAAAAAATGCCCCTATATCCCTCTGGAACACAGAAGAGAGAGAAAAAACACACAAATCCTATGGGGGAACCCAGACGAGGATAAAACAAAGGAACTACTTTTAATGAGTAAGAAAGACATAAGGATATTGACAGGCATCCTTACGGGATACCTAGGGCAACAATCGCACCTGCACAAAATTGGTTGTGCTGGGAGCAGTGAATGCAGAGCATCTGGAGAAGACGACGAAACGTTGGAACACTACCGATGTCATTGCCCAGCCTCCGCGACGCTAAGAAATCAATTTCTGGGAAATAATATAATACAAGAACTCATGCAAAGTAGGGCAAGCGAGTTCAAAAACTTAAGAGATTACGTCAATGGTAGAGAATTTCTAAACTGCCAAATTTATTTGTTAATAAATTAAACAAAACGAAATTTATCCTCCTTAAGGAGTATGAAATTAGTGCGCACAACAGGCCCATTCTGGCTTACCTGTATGTATATACGGGCATGTGGCGATCCCCAAAACGCCCCTCTTTTCAACATAACATAACCTAACCTAAAATTTCTAGTCCACTAAATTTGGAAGTTCACTAAAATTTAGTACCTGAGCAAAAATAAAAAAGTTCATTTCGTGTAAATGCCACGGTAATTTAAAGACAACAACCCTACTTACCTACCTAACAAATAAACGGTGAAATAGCTATTTCTTTCTCCAGAAATTTGGCAACAATGGCGGTTTTTTTTCAAATTTACCCATACCTTTCAATATTTTGCCCTAATTTTTTTGGTTTCCTTAGTTTCAATATGATTAATATCGAATCCCATTTTTGCCAGATAATCGATTGCTGAACCACTGTGCGTCGATGATTTTGTTGTGTTCTCCTTTATTACACTGTGCAACAACAAACAAGTAAAAAGTCGTTAAGTTCGGCCGGGCCGAACTTTTTATACCCTCCACCATAAAAAAAAATTTAATTAAAATGGAATTATTAGGGTCCTTTTACAATTTTAGGTCTAACAACTTTTCGATACTGGTGAGTATATTAAAAGCCCCGAAGGACAGATGCGCCGTGATTCGAACTTCCGCTTTATGGCGTGATGAAGTTTTTGCAAGAGACCCAGTAAGCCATAATGAATTAGCATTATATCTTTGTTTGTTGTTTTTGTAGAGCACTTAAGCAACAGTGAACAAAGATATAACGCCTCCATTTTGTTGCACAGTGTTATCTAATCTAATCTAAAAAATGTGTTCAGCTAGGTGAAAGGTACCACCTACGGGGCTATATCAAAGAGTTAACCTATCTTTAAATTTTTTGGCGGAAAAGTTTTATAGCTGCAGGGAACTTCAAGAGTCAAATTGAGGGTAGTTTCATCAAAACAATGTAGGCCCTCAAAAATGGGCCCATGTTGACGAATTTTAGTGAAGAAATTTCGTGACCACTGAAAATTCCCGAAAATCGGGAGGTAAAGTTATATGGGGGGATATACCAAAACATGGACCTATATTGACGATTATTTTTAAATAGACAAAATTGTAGCTTAAATTCTCAAAATACCGATCATTACAGCTAGTTCGATTAAAAATTGCAGCTAAAATTCTCA